>NC_135534.1:123183568-123483568 GCF_045843805.1 Urocitellus parryii
AGGGTTAGTTTTAGGGTTAGGTTTACTCTTAAGGTTGCTTTAGTGTTAGGTTTACAGTTAATTTTAGGTATTGTGTTGAGTTTGGAATAGGTTTAGGTTTAGATTTAGGGTTAGGGTTAGAGTTAGGTTTAGTGTTATGGTTAGGGTTAGTGTTAGGGTTAGGCTTAGTGTTAGGATTAGGGTTAGTTTTAGCTTTACTTTTATGTTTAGTGTTAGTATTAGGGTTAAGGTTACTTAAGGGATAGGGTTAGGGTTGGGTTAAGTTTAGGGTTATGGTTTGGTTAGGGTCTGTTAGTGTTAGGGTAAGGGTCACAATTAGTGTTAGGCGTAGGGTTAGGTTTAGGACACGAGTTAGTGTTAGGGTTAGCTTTAGGGTTAGGTTTAGAATTCGTGTTAGGGTTCTCATTTAGTGTTAGGGTTGGGTTTAGGGTCAGTGTAAATTTTAGGTTAGGGTTAGCGTTAGCCTTATGGATAGGGATAAGGTTAGGGTTAGGGTTAGGGTTAGTGCTCGGTTTAGGGAAAGGGTTAGGATAAGGTTTAGGGTTAGGATTATTTTTAAGGTTAGGTTCATTGTTAGGTTTTGGTTTAGGATTAGGGTTAGGGTTAGTGTTAGTGTTAGGTTAGCGTTACTTTTAGGCTTAGTGTTAGGGTTTGTGTTATGTTTAGGGTTAGTATTAGGGTTAGGGTTAGAGTTAATGTTAGAGTTAGGATTAGGGTTAGAGTTGTGGAAAGAGTTAGATTTAGGGTTAGATTTAGGGTTATGGTTAGGGTTAAGTTTAGGGTTAGTATTAGGGTTAGTGTTAAGGTTAGTGTTAGTCTTAGGGCTAGGGTTAGGGTTCATATTAGGTTTAGAATTAGTGTGAGTGTTAGGGTTAATATTAGGTTTAGGTTTAGAGTTAGGGAAAGTTTTAGTGTTTGGGTTAGTGTTAGGGTTAGGGTTATATATATTGTTAGGATTAGGGATAAGTTTAGTATTAGTGTTAGGCTTAGGTTTAGATTTAGGGTTAGGGTTAGTGTTACTGTTAGGGTTAGGTCTAGGTTTAGGGTTAGTGTTAGGGTTAGGGTTAGGGTTATTAATAGAGTTAGTTTTAGGGAAAGGATTAGGATTAGGGTTAGTGTTAAGTTTAAGGTTATGTTTAGCGTAAGGGTTCTGGTTAGGATTAGGGTTTGTAAGATTAGTGTTAGCATTAGGGTTTTGTTTTGTGTTTTGGTTAGGGATAGTTTTAGTGTTACTGTTAGGATTAGGATTAGGGTTAGTGTTAGGGTTAGGTTTAGGGTTAAGTTTAGGGATAGTGTTATGTTAGGGATAGGTTTATGGTTAGGGTTAAAGATAGTGTTAATGTTAGGGATAGGTTTAAGGTTAATGTTAGTGCTAGAATCAGGGTTGGGGTTAGGTTTACTGTTGTGTTTGGCATTAGGTTTAAGGTTAGTGTTATGGTTAGTGTTAAGGTTAAGTTTAGTTTTAGGGTTAGTGTTAGGGTTAAATTTTGTGTTAAAGTTACGTTTAGTGTTAGGTTTATGTTTCATGTGTTTAGTGTCAGTGTTTTGTTTAGGTTTAGGGTTTGGGTTAGGATTAATGTTTGGGTTAGGTTTAGTGTTTGGTTTACTGTTAGTATAAGAGTTAGGGTTAGGGTGAGTTTTACGGTTAGTATTAGCTTTCAGGTTATCATTAGGTTTAGGGTTAGAGTTTGTGTTAGGTTTAGTGTTAGGTTTAGGGTTAGTGAAAGGGTTATTGTTAGGGTTAAATTAGTGTTATTGTTAGGGTTATGGTTAGGTTTAGGGTTAGCGTTAGGTTTAGGGTTAGGGTTAGTGTAGATTTAGAGTTAGGGTTAGGTTAGTGATAGGATTAGGGTTAGGGTTCGGTTTAGGTTTCTTGTTAGATTTATGGCTAATGTTAGTGTTATGGTTAGGGATTTCCTTAGCTTTAGGGTTAGTGTTAGGTTTAGGTTTAGGGTTAGGTTTAGGATTGTGTTAGTAATAGGGTTAGTTTTAGGGTTACATTTTGCTTTAGGGTTAGGGTTCTCTTTAAGGTTAAGGTTAGGGTTAGTTTTAGGTTAAGTATTTTTGTTAAAGTTAGTGTTAATATTAGGGTTATGGTTAGGGTTAGGTATAGAGTTAGGGTTAGGTATAGTTTTAGGGTTGGTGTTAGGGTTAGGGTTAGAGTTACGTTTACTCTTATGATTAGGGTTAGAGTTAGGGTAAGGGTTATTGTTAGGGTTAAGGTTAGTTTTAGCTTTAGTTTTGTGGTTAGTGTTAGGGTTAGTGTTAGGGTTAGGTAACAGTTAGGGTTAGGGTTTTATTAGGTTTAGGATTATGGTTTCGGTTAGGGTTAATGATAAGGTTAAAGTTAGAAATAAGGTTATGGTTAAGTGCAAGATTAGGTTAGGTACATGGTAAGAGTTAGGTTTAGAGTTAGGGTTAGTTTTAGAATTAGTGTCAGGGTTAGCATTAGGGATAGTGTTAGGGTAAGTTTTAGGGTTAGTGTTAGGGTTCGGGTTATTGTTAGGATTAAGGTTATTGCTCCGGTTAGGATTAGGGTTAGGGAAAGGATTTGGGTTAGGGTTAGTTTTAGGTTTAATGTTAGGTTTAGTGTTAGTGTTAGGTTTAGTGTTAGTGTTAGTGTTTGTGTTAGGGTTATGGTTAGGGTTAAGATAGGGTTAGTTTTAGCCTTAGTGTTAGTGTTTGTGTTAGTGTTTGGGTTAGTATTAGGATAAGGGTTACAATTCAGATTAGGTTTAGGGTTAGGGATAGGGTTAATATTAGTGTTAGGGTTAGGATTAGTGTTAGTGTTAGGATTTGGTTAGAGTTATTGAAAGGGTTAGGTTTACGTTTAGTTTTAGAGTTAGGGATAGGGTTAGGGTTAGTGTTAGTTATGGTTAGAGTTCGTGTTAGAGTTAGGGTTATGGTGTTACGGTTAGGGTTAGGGTTAGGTTTAGTGTTATGGTTTGTTTTAGTGTTTGGGTTTGGGTTAGGGTTAGGGTTATGGATAGGGTTAGGGTTAATTTTAGCTTTACTTTTATCGTTAGTGTTAGGGTTAGTCTTAGGGTTAGGTAAGGGTTAGGGTTAGGGTTGAGTTAGGTTTAGAGTTAAGGTTCGGGTATGGTTTTTGTTAGGGTTAGGGTTAGAATTATGGTTAGATGTAGTGTTTGGGTTAGAGTTAGGGTTAGTGTAAGGGTTAGAGTTAGGTTTAGGTTTAGAATTAGTTTTAGGGTTAGTATTAGGTTTAGTGTTATGGTTAGGCTTAGGGTTAGGGTAAGTCCTAGAGTTGCTGTTAGGGTTAGAGTAAGTGTTAGGCTTAGGGTTAAGGTTTGTGTAAGTGCTCAGGTTAGTGTTAGGTTTAGTGTAAATTTTAAGGTTAGGTGTAGGCTTAGGTTTAAGGTTAGGTTTAGTGTTAGGGTTAGGTTTAGGGTGAGTGTTAGGGTTAATGTTAGGGTTAGAGTTAGTTTTAGTAATTGTGATAGGGTTAGTGTTAGGGTTATGGATAGTGATAGGGTGAGGAATAGGTTTAGAGTTAGTGTTAGGCTTAGGTTCAGGTTTAATATTACATTTAGGGTTAGGGTTAGGGTTAGTGTTAGGTTTAGAGTTTACAATACGGTTAGTGTTATGATAAGTGTTAGTGTTAGGGTTAGTGTTAAGTTTAAATGTATGGTTAGGTTTAGGATTGGTGGTAGTGTTAGGTTAGGTTAGGGCTATGGTTAGTGTTAGTGTTCAGGTTTGGGTTCGGGTTAGGGTTAGTGAATGGTTTAGGTTTATGTTTAGGGTTTGTGTTAGTGATAGGTTTAGGGTTGGGGTTAAGCTTAGGGTCAGTGATAAGTTTAAGGTTAAGTTTACTATTAGTGTTAATGATAGGGTTAGGGTTGTGGTTAGGGTTAGTGTTTGGGTTAGGATTAGGATTTGTGTTAGGGTTAGTGGTAGTTTTAGGGATAGGGTTAAGTTTAGAGTTAGATTTAGTGTTAGTGTTAGGGTTAGGTTACTGTTACTTATAAGCTTAGTGTTAGTGTTTGTATTATGTTTAGGGTTAGTATTCGGGTTAGGGTTACATTTCGGATTAGGATTAGGGTAGGGTTAGCTTTAAGATGAAATTTAGGGTTAGTATTAGGGTTAGTGTTACGGTTTATGTTAGGTAAAGGGTTAGGGTTAGGGTTAGGGTTGCGGTTATGCTTAGGATTCAGGATAGGGTTAGGTTTAGGGTTAGGGTTGGATTTAAGTTAGGGTTAGTGTTATGGTTTGTGTTAGGGTTAGATTTAAGTTTAGGTTTAGGTTATATTTATTGTTAGTGTTATCGTTAGATTTAGGTTAAGGTTAGTTTTAGGATTACTGTTAGGATTAGGGTTAGGGTAAGTTTTAGGTTATGTTTAGGTTTAAGCTTAGGTTAGGGTTAGGGTTATCATTAGCATTAGTGTTTGTGCTATGGTTAGAGTTAGGTTAGGGTTAGGGTTAGAGTTAGATTTAGGGTTAGTAAAAGTGTTAGGGTTAGTATAAGCATTAGGTATAGGTTATGTGTTAGGGTTAGTGTAAGTGTTAGGGATAGGTTTTCTGTTAGGGTTAGCGATAGAGTTAAGGTTATGGTTAGGATTAGGGTTAGAGTTAGTATTAGAATAAGTGTTATGGTTAGTGTTAGGGTAGGGTAAAGGTTAGGGTTAGCAATAGTCTTAATGTTAGGGATAGGTTTAGGGTTGCATTTAGCATTAAGGTTAGGGTTCGTGTTATGGCTAGGGTTAGGGTTAGGTTTCGAGTTAGTGAAAGTGTTAGGGTTAGGGTTAAAGTTAGTGTTAGGGTTAGTGTTAGTGTTAGGGTTAGGGTTAGGTTTAGGATTCGGTTTAGGGTTAGTTGTAGAGTTAAGGTTATGTTTATAGTTAGTGTTAGGTTTAGTGTTACGGTTAGGGTTCATGTTAGGGATATCTTTAGGTTTAGTGTTAGGTTTTGGTTTAGGTTTAGGGTGAGGGTTAGTTTTAGTGTTAGGGTTAGTCTTAAGTTTAATGTTTAAATTAGGGTTAGTGTGAGTTTTAGTGTTAGTTTCATGATTAGGTTTAGTGATATGGTGAGGTTTAGGGTTAGTATTAGCATTAAGACTGGGGTTAGTTTGAGGGTTATGGTTAGGGTTAGGATTAGTGTTAGGGTGAATGTTAGGATTAGGGTTAGTTTTAGGGTTAAGATTAGGGTTATGGTTTTTGTAATGTTTACATTAGAGTTAGGTTAACTGTTTGAGTTAGAGATAGGGTTGGTTTTTGTGTTAGTATTAGGGTAATGGTTGGGGTTAGGATTAGGTTTAGTGTTACTGTTAGGGTTAGGGTTAGAATTTGGCTTAGGTATAAGGTTCTTGGTTGGGTTAGGTTTAGAGTTCATGTTAAAAATATGTTTACATTTAGGTTAGGGTTAGTTGTAGGATTAGTGTTAGTGTTAGAGTTAGGGATAGTGTTAAGGTAAGGGATAGTATTAGGGTTAGGGTTACTGTTAGGTTATGGTTAGGTTTTGGTGTAGTGTTACAGTTAGGGATAGGATTAGGGTTAAGGTTGGTGATATGGTTAGTTTTACGGTTTGTTTTAGTGTTAACATAAGGATTAGGTTTAGTGTTAGGGTTATGGTTAGGATTAGTTTTATTTTTAGAGTAAGTTTTAGGATTAGGGTTAGAGTTAGTGTTAGGGTTAGGGTTAGAATTTTTGTTAGGGTCAGGGTTAGGTTTAGGGTTTCGGTTAACTTTAGGATTAGTTTAGTGTTAGGATTAGGGTTTGGGTTAGTGTTACTGTTAGGTTTAGGGTTAGTGTTTCATGTAGAGTTAAGGTTATGTTTAATGAAAGGTTAGGGTTATGGTTAGTATTAGGTTTAGGTTTAGGGTTAGGGTTAGTGACAGTGTTAGTGTTAGTGTTAGGATTAGTGTTAGTGTTAGGTTTAGGTTTAGTTTTAGGGTTAGGGTTAGTCTTAATGTTAGAGTTAGAGTAGGTTTAGGGTTAGGGTTAGGTTAGTGAGAGAATTAGGGTTATGATTCAGGTTAGGATTCGTGTTAGGGTTACGTTTAGGGTTAGTGTTAAAGTTAGGGTTAGGATTAGGCAGTTAGTGTTAGGATTAGTGTTAGTGTTATGATTAGTATTAGGGTTAGTTTTAGGGTTAGGATTAGGGTTAGGGTTAGAATTAGGGTTAGGGTTAGTGCACGAATTAGGGTTAGGGTTAGGCTAAGGTTGAGGGTTAGGTTTAGGTTTAAGATTATGTTTAGTGTTAGGGTTAGGTTTAGGGATTGGGTCAGTGTTAGAATAAGTGTTAGTTTTTATGTTAGTGTTCAGTTTACATTTAGTTTTAGGGTTAGCGTTAGTGCTAATTTTAGGTTAGGATTAGGGTTAGGGTTATTGTTAGTATTAGTACTAGGGTTAGGGTTAGTGATAGGTATAGGGTAATTTTTAAGGTTAGTGTTAGTGATAGGTTTAGGTTTCAAGTTAGGGTCAGTGTTTGGGTTAGGTTTAGGATTAGTGTTAGGGTTAGTGTTAGTTTTAGGGATAGTGTTAAGATTAGTGTTAGGTTTAATTCTAAGGTTAGGGTTAGGTTTAGGGTTAGGGTTAGGCTTAGGTTTAGGATGAGGGTTAGGATTAGGGTAAGTGTTAGTGTTAGGGTTACAATTACAGATACTGGTAGTGTTAGGGATAGGGCTATTGTTATGGTTAGTGTTAGGATTTGTGTTAGAGTGAGGGTTAGGCTTAGGGTTATGGTTATGGTTACGGTTAGGATTCAGGTTAGGGTTAGGTTTAGGGTTAGGCTTGGGATTCGTGTTAAAATTATGGTTAAGGTTAGGGTTAGGGTTCATGTTAGGGATATGTTTAGTGTTATGGTTATGTTTAGTTTAGGGTTAGGGTTAGGCTTAGGGTTAGAGTGAGGGTTAGGGTTAGGGTAAGTGTTAGATTTAGGGTTAGAGTTACGGATAGTGGTAGTGTTGGGATAGGGCTATTGTTATGGTTAGTGTTAGGGTTTGTGTTAGGGTGAGGGTTAGGCTTAGGGTAATTGTTATGGTTACCGTTTGGATTCAGGTTAAAGTTTAGGGTTAGGGTTAGGTTTCATGTTAAAGTTATGGTTAAGTTTAGGGTTAGGGTTCATGTTAGGTGCATGTTTACGTTTAGTGTTATGTTTAGTTTAGGGTTAGGGTTAGGTTTAGAGTTAGGATTAATTACTTTGTTAGGGTTAGTGTTAGGTTTAGTTTTAGTGTTAGGATTAGGGTTAGGGATAGGGTGAGGTTTAGGGTTAGTATTAGTGTTCAGGTTTTGGTTAGGTTTAAGTTTAGGATTAAAATTAGGATTAGGGTTCGGTTTAGTGTTAGGGTTATGGTTAGGGTTAGGGTTAGGGTTAAAGTTAGGGTTAGGGTTAGGGTTAGTGTTAGGGTTAAGATTAGGTTTAATTTTAGGTAAGGGTTAGGTTTCGGGTTGTAGTTATTGATAGTATTAGGGTAATGGTTAGGGTTAATGTTAAAGTTAGGGTTAGGTTTAGGTTAGAAATTGGGTTAGTTTTAGGTTGAGTGGTAGGATAAGGTTTATGGTTCGTGTTAGCGATAGGTTTCGGGTTAGGGTTTGTGTTAGGTTATGGTTAGGTTTAGAATTAGTGTTAGGATTAGGTTTGGGTTACAGTTAGTGCTCAGTTTAGGGTTAGGGTTAGGGTAGGTTTTAGGGTTATGGTTAGGTTTAGGTATAAGTTTAGGTTTAGTGTTAGGGTTTGGTTTAGGGTTACTGTTAGGGTTACTGTTAGAGATAGTTTAGAGTTATTTTTAAGCTTAGTGTTAGGGTTTCTGTTAGGGTAAGATTTACTGTTCTGATTAGGGTAAGTGTTAGGTTTAGGGTTAATGTTAGTGTTAGAGTTAGGAGTAGGGTTAGTGTTAGAATTAGAGTTATTGTAAGGGTTAGGTTTAGGGTTAGTGTTAGTGTTAGGGATAGAATTAGTATTAGTGTTAGGGTTAGCATTAAAGTTTGTATTAGGGTTAGGGTTAGGGTGAGTGTTAGGGTTAGGATTAGGGTTAGGTTTAGGGTTGGGTTAGGTTTAGTGTTTGAGTTAGTGTTAGGTTTAAGGTTAAGAATAAGTTAAGGGTTAGCATTAGGCTTATGTTTAGGGTTAGAGTTAGTGATAAGGTTAGGGTTTGCGTTAAGGCTACGATTCGGGTTAGGGATAAAATTAGTGTTAGTGTTAGCATTAATGATAGGGTTATGGTTAGTGTTTGGGTAAGTGTTAGGGTTTGGATTATGGTTATATAGAGAGTTAGTGTTAGTGTTAAGTTTAGGGTAAGAATTAGTGTTCGGGTTATGATTAATGTTAGGCTTAGGGTTAGTATTAGGGTTAGTGTTAAGGTTTGTGTTAGGGTGAGGTTTAGGTTTAGTTACAGTTAGGATTCAGATTAGGGTTAGTTTTGAGGTAGGGTTACGTTTGTGTTAGTGTTAAGGTTTGTGTTAGGGTTACATTTAGGGTTAGGTTTAGGGTTAAGTTTTTTTTTTTAGTATTATCATAAGATTTAGGTTAAGTTTAGTTTTAGGTTTAGTGTTAGGGTTAGAGTTTAGGGTAGGGTTAGTTTTAGGTTTAGGATTCAGATTAAGCTTAGGATTAGCATTAGGTTTTGGGTTATGTTTAGGGTTAGTTTTAGGTTTTGGTGTAGGGTTTAAGTTTAGTGTTATGTTTGGGTTAGGGTTAGTGTTAGTGTTAGGGCTAGCATTATAATTAAGTTTAGGGTTAGTGTTAGGGTTGGCATTAGGGTTAGGTTATTGTTAGGGTTAGTGTTAGGTTTAGGGTAAAGTTTAGTGTTATTTTTAGGGTTAGGGTTACGATTAGGTTTAGGTTTAGTGTTACGATTAGTGTTAGGGTTAGGGTTATTGTTATGTTTAGTGTTAAGTTTAGGGTAAGGGTTAAGATTTGGGATAGGTTTATGGTTGAAGTTAGGTTTAGTGTTAGTGTTAGGGTTAGGGTTAGTTTGAGGGTTAGATTATATTTATGGTTAGGATTACGATTAGGTTAAGGTTAAGGTTAGGTTTAGGGTTATTGTTAAATATTGTGTTAGAGTTTGTGTTATGGTGAAGTTTAGGGTTAGAGTTAGGGTTAATGTTAGGATTTGGGTTAAAGTTATGGTTAGTGTTAGAGTTAGAGATTTGTTAAGGTTAGGTTTACGGTAAGTGTAAGGTTAGGTTTACAGTTAGGATTAAGGTTAGTGTTAGTGTTAATTTTTGCATTAGAATTAGTGTTAGGTTTATTTTCATGGTAAGGTTTAGAGTTCGGGTTAGGGTTAGTGTTAGGTTTAGGGTTAGTTTGAGAGTTAGGGTTAGTGTTAGTGTTAGGGTTATGGATAAGTTTTGGTTTTTGGTTAGTGTTAGGGTTAGGTTTAGCTTTAGGTTTAGTGTTAGTGTTAGGATTAGGGTTCGTGTTAGGTTAGAATTAGCATGAGTGTTAGGTTTGGGTTTAGGTTTAGTTTTACTGTTAGTGTTTGGTTTACGGTTAGGGTTAGTGTTAAGGACAGTGTTAGGGTTAGGGATAGGTTTAGATTTAGTGTTAGGATTAGGGTTAGGGTTAGTGTTATGGTTAGGGTTAGAGTTATGTTTAGGTTTAGTGTTAGTGTTAAGGTTAGTGTTAGGCTAAGGATTAGGGTTAGAATAAGTGTTAGGTTTAGTGTTGGGTTTAGGGTTAATTTTATAGTTAGGGTTTGACTTATTGTTAGGGTTAGTTTCAGGTTTAATGTTAGGGTTAGGGTTAGGGTTTGTGGTAGGTTTAGGGTTAAGTTTAGGTTATTTGATAGGGTTAGGGTTAGGGTAAGTGTTAGGTATACGAATAGGATTAGGGTTAGATTTAGGGCTAGGGTTTGTGTTAGGTTTAGTGTTAGGGTTATGTTAGGTATAGGGTTAGTGTTAGGGTTAGTGTTACAGTTAGGTATAGTGTTAGGATTAGTGTTAGAATTAGTGATAGGGTTAGAGTTCGGGTTAAGTTTAGTGTTAGGTTTAGGGTTAGGGTTAGTGTAGTGGTTAGTGTTACTGTAAGGGTTAGTGTTAGTGTTAGGATTAGGGTTAGGTTTAGCATTAGGTTTAGTGTTAGGTTTAGGGTTAGGGTTAGTGTTAGTGTTAGAGTAAGAGTTAGGGTTAGTATTTTGTTTATTGTTGAGTTTAGGGTTAGGGTTAGTGTTAGGGTAATTTTTAGTTTAGGGTTACTATTAAGTTTAGGTTTATGGTTAGGTTCAATGTTAATTTTACTGATAGGGTTAGTGTTAGGATTAGGTTTAGGGTTAGGTTTAGTGTTAGGTTTAGGGTTAGGTTTTGTTTTAGTGTGAGGGTTAGGTTAGGTTAGGTTTAGGTTAGTTTTAGGTTTATGGGTAAAATTATGGTTAGGGTTAGGTGTACGGGATAGGTTTAGGGTGAGTGTATGTGTTAGGGTTGGTTTGGTTTAGTGTTAATATTAGGTTTAGGTTAGGGTTAAGGTTAGAGTTCAGTTTAGTGATACGGTTAGTGTTAGGTTTGTGTTACGGTTGTGGTTTGGGTTAGGGTTAGGATTACGTTTAGGATTAGATTTAGGTTTGAATTTAGGGTTAAGGTTAGTGATAGGGTTAGCATTATGGTTAGATTTAGTGTTAGTTTATGGTTACATTTAGGGGTGGGTTTAGTGTTAGGTTTAATGTTACTGTTAGGGTTAGGTTAAGGGTTAGTTTTAGAGTTAGGATTAGTTTTATGTTTAGAGATATTGTTTGTGTTAGGCTTGGAGTTAGAGGAAGACTTAGAGTTTGTGTTAGTTTTAGGGTTAGTGTAAGGGCTCAGTTGCAATTGGGATTTGGTTAGGTTTATGGTTAGGGTTACTGTTAGGATTATTGTTAGGTTTTGTGTTAGTGTTAAGTTTAGGTTTAGTGTTCGCTTATGTTTACGGGTATGATTAGGGTTATGGTTAGTGTTAGTGTTCATGTTTGTTTTCAGGTTAGTGTTAGGGTTAGTGTTAAGGTTAGGGTTAGGCTAGGGTTATGGTTAGTTGGCCAGGATTAGCTGGGGTTTTGTCTTGGATTAGGGCTAGGTTTTTGATTATGTTAGGGCTCTTCTTAAGGATACAGCTAATGTAAGAACTAAGATTATAATTATTGCTAGTTTTAGGGTTACATTTAGGACTGAGTCTAGTTTTAGGATTATGTTTAGGTTTAGGGTGATGTTTTTAACTAGGGTTAGTGTTCCGGCCCGAGTCAGAATCATGATTCATTTTATGGTTAGTGATAGGACTCAAATTAGGGGTAGGTTTAGGGTTAGTGGTAGGGTTAGGATTTGGTTTAGATTAATGGTTAGGTTTAGTCCTATGGCTCAGTTTTGTTCTAGAAATAAAGCTAAAGTTAAAGGTAGTTTTATAATTAGCAATCGTGTTATTGCTGCTGATAGGGTGAGTTTAGGCTTAGGAGTAGATTTAGAGTTATGGTTAATTCTAGGGTTTGGGGTATGGCTAGTTTTAGAGCTAAGATTAGGGCTAGTGTTTGGGTTATGGTAAAGGATAGGGTTAGAACTAGAAAGAGGGCTATGACAAGAGTTAGAGTTAGTTTTAGAGCTAGAATTTGGGTTAGGGAAAAAGGTTATATTCTGCTAGGAATAGGTCTAGGATTAGTGTTAGGCTTATGCCTAGGATTAGGGCTATTTTTATGGTTTGGTTTATGGTTAGGTTTAGGGAAAGGGCTGCCTGTTTGATTTCCACCTCCATTTCTATTTACTCATAGGTGTTAAAATGAAGTGAAACCTTAAAATACAAAGTGTTCATGATAGTGAACCATTAAATTGAGAATAACATACCTTGGGAGCATACTAAGGCTAGATAAAAGACGACACATGCCCAGTATGAAAGAAATTTGAACAAAACTAACTATCACCCTAACATTACCTGTAACCCTAGCCCTAGCTGTAACCCTAAACCTAACATTAACCTATATCTGATTAGGGAACCATTGATCCTAGAATCCCCACACTTGTGGAGCCTTGTGGGGCAAGCTAAGTGATGAATCCTACGTAACAACAACCAAATCTGACCAAATAATTATGGGAGATATTTCAGTACATCCATATTTTCCTGTTTTATCCTAAAGTGCTCAGAGATTAAGTTGTTTTTTCATGCTTAAACATAGGCCTACTTTGATAAAAAAAAAAAAAAACATATCAACATTGTTTTTATGTGCTTTAGCTTAGGCTTACTGTCACAAGAACAAACCACAGATTACTCACAGAGAATTGATGGAGTGTGAAGTTTCATGCAGCTAGCACCAATGCTGTTTGGTTTCCAGCTCCATTTTCATTTTACTATATAGGACAAAATGAACAGAAACTTTAAACTATAAACTGTTCCTTAAAGTGAACCATTGAACCTAGGAGGCCTAAACATGTGGAGTATAGTAAGGATGGGAGAAAAATGAATCCTGCCAAGTATCAAAGAAATTTGAACAAAACTAATCTAACACTAATACTAGCTCTAAAACTAGCCCTAACACTATCCTTAACACAAACTCTAACCTGTTTGAAAAACTGTTGATCCTTGAAGTCCCAAACATGGGAAGCCTAGTGGGCAAAGCTCTCAGATGAATCCTATGCATTATCAAAGAAATATGACCAAATAATTTAGGTGTTAGTTCAATTCATGAATATTTCTCTGTTTTCTGCTAAAAGGCACTCAGAAAAAGTTGTTTTTGCCATCCTCATCTTAGGGCTACTTTCACAAGGAACAAACCAGAGTTCCCACAGAGAAATGTTGCAGTGTTTGAAGTTTCAATCAGCTAGCACCAACCCGGTTTGATTTCAACCTCCATTTTCATTTACCTATATAGGCTAATATGAAGTGAAACCTTAAAATACAGAGTGTCCCTGTTAGCAAACCATTGGAATGTGGAGGCCCAAACCTGAGGAGCATATTAAGGCTAGGAAAAAGATGAATCCTTACAAGTTTCAAAGAAATTTGTACAAAACTTACTCTCACCCTAACACTACATCTAACCTTAGCCCTAACCCCAAACCTAACACTAACCCTAACCTGACTAGAGAATGATTGATCCTAGAAGTCCCACACTTAGAGAGATATGTGGGGCAAGCTAAACAATGAATCCTACTCAGTATCAAACAAATCTGACAAAATAATTATGGGAGGAATTTCAGTGCATGCATATTCCCTGCTTTCTCCTAACAGGTTCTCGAATAAAGTTGTTTTTGCGTGCATCAACATAGGCCTGAATTTACAAGGAACGTACCAGAGTTTCCCCAGAAAGAATTGAGGGTGTGTGTGAAGTTTCAAGTAGCTAGCATAAACCCTGTTTGATTTCCAGGTCCATTTACATTTACTCATATAGGTCAAATTTATGTAAAATGAAAATATTAATGGTTCTGCAAACCAAACCTTTGAACCAAAATGCCTAAACCTGGGAAAGAGAACAAGGTTAGTTAAAAATGAATTCTAGATTGTATCAAAGAAATTTGAAAAAAAGAAACTCTAACCCTAACAGTACCTCTAAACTGAGCCCTAATCCTAACCCTACACATTAACATAACCCTATCCCTGTCCCTAAATTTAACCCTAATTTTAACTGTAATTATTGCCCCAACCCTAGCTCTAACTCTATCCATTACCATAACTCTAACCCTAAATCCAATGCTAAATGTAGCCCTAACCCTAACATTTATACTAGACCTGCTCTAACCCAAACCCTTGCCCTAGCCCCAAATCTAGCTCCAACCATAACACTTACCCTAAACTTAACCCTAACCCTAGGCCAAACCTAACCCTAAATCTAACCCTAAAACTAGCACTAATCCTAATCTTAAACGTAGCCCTAAACCTAGGTGTAATCCTATCTTTTACCCTAAAATCAACCCTAACCCAAATGCTAACTATAGGATGAAACCTAACTCTATAGCTATCCCTAAGGCTATTCAAAACCCTAAACCTAACCTGAACCCTTAAACTAACCATATCCATTATTCTAAACCTAATGCTAAATTGAGCCTTAACCCTAAACTTTAACCAAACCAATCCTTAATCCTGACCCTGACCATAATAATACATATCACTCTAAACCTGACCTTTACCCTAAACTTAACTCTTACAGTAGACTTATTCAAAATCAAACCCTAGAACTACCCCTAGCTCTAATGCTAGACCTGACATTAGCCCTAGCCTTAATCTACGCCCTAACACAAATCCTCATCTGAGCCGTAAACATAGCCATAATCCTAACACTCAACCTAACCCTAACCCAAGACCTAATCCTAACCTTAACCCTAGCCCTAACCGTAACTCTAATTGTATACATTACCCTAAATAACCCTTATACTAATGCTAACCCTAGATAACCCTTACCCTATCACTATCCCCAAAACTATCAATTACCCTATAACTAACCTGAACCCTAAACTTAACCCTATCTTTACCCTAAACCTAACCATAACTCTAATTTGAGCCATATCCTTAAACTCTAACCTAAATCAAGCCCTAACACTGGCCCTGGTGCTAATTATTCCCCTACCTTTAAACCTGACTCTTACCTTATACCTAACCCTTACAGTAGACTTAGCCATAAACCTTTCCCTAGAACTATTCCTAACTGTAACTTTAGACCTGACATTAGCCCTGGACATAATTCTATCCAGAACCGTAACACAAACCCTAGCCCTCATTCTAGCCCTAAACATAGGCATCATTGCAATCCTATCCCAAACTCTAGGCCTAACACTGAAACTAACCCTAGCCCTAATCTTAGCCCTAATTTAGCCCTATCCCTAACACTAGTCCTAAGACTATCTCTAACTCTCACATTAGACCTTTCACTCATTCTAACCCTATCCATTACCAAAACCCTAACCCTAAACCTAACCTTTGAAGTATTCTTTGCCCTAGCACTAACCTGAGACAAAACCTAACTCTAAATCTAGCACTAACCCAAAGACTAAGCGAAACCCTATCACTAGCCCAAACCATAACACTAATCCTAAAACTAGCCCTAACCCTAGCCCTAGCCCTACAACAAAACCGAGATATAGCTGTAACCCTAACCCTTAACCTAAACCAAACTCTAACCTTAAACCTAGCCCGAACACTAGCCCTAATATGAGTTGTAAGCTGAACCCGTAAACTAACCCTGAACCTGATAATGACCCTCACACTAGTAGCTCTAAACATCACCCTAAGCCCAATCCTAACCCTAACACTAAATCTAGCCCTAAAACCCTAAAACTAGCCCTAAAAATCACCCTAGTACTTACATTAGCCCTAACCCTAACCCTATCTCTAACTTAACCCAAAACCTAGCCCTAATCCTAGCTTTAACCCTAGCCCTATTCATAACCATAAACCTAGCCCTAAACCGATCTGTAACTCTATACATTACCATAACCAAACCTATAACCCTAATGCTAACACTAGTCATGAACCCTAATCTTAACCCAATCTATTACCCTGAACACAAACTGAATATAAACCTAATTCTATCATTACCCTAATCCTAACACACAAATTCAAGACCTAACATTAAACCTTAACCTATCCCAAATCCTAATCCTGACCTTGACCCTAATAAAACCCTCTAGCTCTAAACTTGAATATAACCTTACACCTAACACTTAAACTAGATGTAGCCATAATCCTAACCCTAAAACTATCTTTAACCATAATTCTGGACCTGAAATTAGCCCTAGCCCTAATCCTAGTCCTAAACCCAAAGCAAACCCTAGCCCTCATCCTAGCCCTATACCTAGGTTAATTCATAACCCTAAACCTAACCCTACCCCTAACCAAAATTATAACCCTCACCCTACCTCTATACCTAGCTATAATGCCATCTCTTACCCTAAATTTAAACCTAACCCTAACCTTAACTCTAGCCTTAAGCCCAACAATAAACCTAGCCCTAATCCTTGCACTAATTTAGCCCTATCTCTAACCCTAACTCTAACCATAGCCCTAAGACTCACTTTAACTCTCACTCTATATGTATCCCTAGTTCTAACTCTATCCCTTACCATAACACTAACCCTAGCCCTAACCCTACCCCTAACCCTTGCACTATCCTTAGTCCCAGCCCTAACCCTAGATCTAGCCCTAACTAAAAATCTAACCCTAACCCTAAGCCTAAGCTTAACATTTACACTATCCCTAAACCTAACCGTAGGACTAAACCAAAACCAAGCAATAGCCCTTACTCTAAACATTAAATTAATCAAACCCTAACACTAAACCTAGACTTATCCCTAGCCATAATTCGAGTTCTAACACTATCTTTAAAACTAGCACTTATCCTGACTCATATTCTAACACTAAACCTATCTCTAAACACCGCCCTCACCTTAAACAGAATGCTAAGTATAATTCAAGTCCTATCCCTAATCCTAAAATGAACCCTGACCTGACTCTTATCCTTATACAAACCCTAGCTATAAATTTCACCCTAAACTTAAACCTAACCCTAACACTAAACCTAACCATAACACTAAAACTAACATAAATTTAACCCTAGTTCTTACATTAGCCATGGCCCTAATCTTATCCCTAGCACTAACAGAAACACTAGCCCTAATCCAAGCCCTAAACCTTGATTTAACCCTAACTATAACCCTAACCATAGCCCTAAACCTATATCTAAACCATTCCATTACCCTTGGCATACCCCTAAACCTAAGGGTAACTCTAGACCTATCCCTAATCCTTAGGCTAACCAAAACTCTAACTCTATTAGTAAACCTACCCAAGCTATCATTCTAGTTCTAACCCTATCCCATATTTTAACCCTAATGCTGACCCTTATAGTGACCCTACCACTAATCCTACGGGAAACTCTAAGCCTAACTCTAACCTAAAACCTATGGTAATCCTATCCCTAGACCTAACCCTGAAGCTAACTCCAAGCCTAGCCCTAACCATTCCTCAGAACCTAACATATGCTAAACATAACCCTATACCTAACCCTAGTTCTAACCCTCACCCTAACCATAACTCAAGACCTAATTCTCACCATAACCCTAGCCATAACCTAAAATCTAACTGTTTCCATTACTCTAAACTTTACCCTTACACTAATGTAACCCTATACCTAATCCTAACCCTATCACTATCCTCCAAACTCTCAATTAACCTAAACCTAACCTGAACCCGAAACCTAACCTTATCATTATCCTAAAGCCAACCCTGATGTTAATTCGAGCCTTAATACTAAACTCAAACATAAACCAAAGCCCAACACTGACCCCGACATTAATTCCCTTAGCTCTAAATTTATCACTCTATACCTAACCCTTACACTAGACTTAGCCATAAACCTAACTCTAAAACTATCCATAACCATAACCCTACACCTGACTTTAGCCCTAAACATAATTCTAGTCCTACCCTAGCACAAACCCTAGTCCTTATCTAAGCCCTAAACAGAGACTTAATTATAATATTAACCCTATCCATAGGCCTAACCCTAACACAAATCATAGCCCTAATTTTAGCCATAATTTACACCTATCCCTAAAACTAACCCTAACCCTAACCCTAGCCCAAAGACTAACTCTAACTCTCACCCTAGCCCTAAATCTAGTTCCAACCCTATACTTAATTGAAAGCCTAATCCTAGCCTGACCCTAGCCCTATTCATATTCCTGGCCATAATCCTAGATCTAACCCTAACTGTAAATATAACCTTACCAAAAATCCTAGGCCTAATCCTAACCCTAGCCCTAACTCTAAGGCTAATCCTAAAATTAGCCCTAACCCTAGCCCTAGCTCTAAAACAAAACCAAGCCATAGACCTAACCTTAATCCTTAACATAAACCAAGCTCTAATCCTACACCTAGCCCTAACCATAGCAATAATTAGAGTCTTAAGCCAAACCCTAAAACTAACCCTCATCCTGACACTGACCTTAAAATTAACCCCAGGTCTAAACATCACCCTAACCCTAAACCTAAACCTAATACTAGTCCTAGTCCTAACTGTTAACGCTAAAATTAGGCCTAATCATGACCGTAGTACTTACATTAGCAGTAACCCTAACCCTAGCCCTAACTTAACCCAAATCCTAGCCCTGTTCCGAGCCTTAAACCTAGCTTTAACCCTAAACTTAACTGTAACCCTATCACTAATTATAACCGTAAACCTAGCTGTAACCCTAACTCTAAATGTATCCATTACCTAACCATAACCCTAACCCTAATAATAACCCTAGGCCTAAACCTAACCCTATCCCTAATCTTCACCCTATGCATTACCCTAAATGTAACCTGAAACCCAAATCTAATTCTTTCATTACACTGATCCTAAACTTAATGCTAATTTGAGTCCTAACATTAAACCTTAACCTATCCAAAACACTAATCATGACCATGATCCTAATAATAACCTTAGCTCTAAACCTGACCCTAAATCTAAACCTAATGCTTACACAAGGCATAGCCAGAAGAAACCTAACCTTAAACTATCTTTAAGCATAAACCTAGACCTAAAATTAGCCATAACCATAATCCTGGGTCTAAACCTAGCCTTAATCCTAACCCAAAACATAACCCAATCCCTAACCCTAATTTCAACCCTCACCCTAGAGCTAAACCTACATATAACCCCATCCCTTACCACAAACCTAACCGTAACCCTAAACCTAACCCTAACCCCCACCCTAACCATAGGCCTAATACCAATACTAAGTCTAGCACTAATCCTAGTCCTAATTTAATCGTATCATAAATCTAACCTAGCCCAAAGACTAACTATAATTCTTGCCCTAACTCTAGCCCTAGTTCTACCCTTAGCCCTAACCTAAAACTAGATCTAAACCTAACTATAAATGGAAACCTAACTCTAAATATAACTGTAATTATAAGCCAAACAAAACCCTAACACTACCCCTAACCACAATGTTAATCCTAAAACTTGCCATAGCGCTGATTCTAGCCATAAATCAAAACCAAGCCAAATTCCTAGCCCAAACCCTTAAATTAAACCAAACCCAAAACTTACACCGAGCCATAACCCTAACTCTAAAAATTAAACCTAATCCTACCACTGCACCTAATCCTAAACTTAACCCTAGCCAAAACTTTATCTGTAACCATACCCATTACCCTAACCCTGAACCCAACCCTAATTAAAACCCTATCAATAACACTAAACTTAACGCTAAACATAATCTTGAACTTAGAAGTAAACCCAAACCTCACCCACACACTTGCCCTAACCCTAGATCACACACTAACCCTTTTCCTAACTTAAACATAACCTTAACCATAAACTAACACTTACCCTAACCCTAACACTTACCCTAAACCAAACCCTAACCTTAACCCTAAATCTAACCCTAATCCTAGACTTAATCCAAACCATAACATAGACCTAACCCTAGTTATAAAACTATTCATTACACTAAATATAACCCTAAACCTAATGCTAACCCTAACCCAATTGCAGAAACCTAACCCATCCGTTACTTTAAACCTTAACTAAAAAACCTAAAGTAAACCCTTACAATACCTAAACTCTAAACCTAACCCTAATGCTAACTCAAGCCCTAACACCTTAACCTTAATATAAACCAAACGCTAACCCTGACCTTGACCATGACACAAATAATAATTCTAGGGCTCAATCTGACCTTTAACATAAACCTAACCCTTACACTAGACCTAGCCATAACCTAACCCTAAAATTATCCTTAACCATAACCCTAGACCTGATATTAACCCTAGCCTGAGTCATAGCCTTAACCCTATCAGAAATCCTTCTCCTCATCCTAGCAATAATCCTAGTCTTAATCCTAAACTGAACCATAACCCTAGGCCTAATTCTAATTCTAACCCTCACCCTACTCCTAAACCTAGCTATAATCCCACCCATACCTCTAAACTTAAACCCAGTGCTAATCCTAAACCTACCCCAAAACCTAGGCTTAACCCTAACACTAACCGTAGTCCCAATCCTAGCCCTAATGTAGCCCTAACCCTAACCCTCACCCTAAGCCTACTCATAAGAATAACTCTAATTCTCACCCTGGACAAATCCCTTATTCTAACCATATCCCTTACCATAAACCTAACCTGAGCAGAAGCCCTAACTCTAGATCAACCCTATTCTAATCCTAACCCAAAGCATAAACTTCACTCTAACACTAGCCCTAACCCTGATACTATTCCAAAATCTAGCCTTAACCCTAGCCCTAGCTCTAAAACAAAATTGAGCCTAGCCCTAACCATAACCCTTAACCTACACGAAAACCTAACCCTACACCTATCACTAACTTTCACCCTAATTCAAGTCCTAAACTTAAAACTAAAAATGACCCTGACCCTAACACTGACCCTAAATATAAACCTTGCTCTAAACATCACCCTAACCCTAACCCTAAAACTATCACTAATTTTAACACTAGTTCATACATTAGCCTTAGCACTAACCTTAGCCCTAACCAAACCCAAAACCTAGCCCTTATTTGAGACTTAACCCTAGTTTTAAACTTAACCCAAACCCAAAACCTAGCCCTAAACTTTACCCTAACCCTAACCAGAATCCTAACTATAACCCTAGCCTTATCACTAGATCTAACCCTATCCATTATTCTAACCATAACCATAAACCTAATGGTAACCCTAGGCCTAACTCTAATCTTATCACTAACCCTAATATTATTCATTAACCTAAACCTAACCTGAACCCTAAACCTAACCTTATCATTACCCTAACCCTAATGCTAATGCTAATTTGAGCCCTAATTCTAAATTTAACCTAAGCCAAAACCTAACTCTGATCTTCCTGTAATAATATACCTAGCTCTAACCTTGACCCTACCACTAAACCTAACTCTTATACTAGACCTAGCCATAAACCTAACCCTAAAACTATTCCTAACTTAACCATAGACCTCATTTGCCCTAGCTGTAATCCTAGCCCTATCCTTAATATAAACCATAGTTGTAACCCTAACCATAACCCTAGCCCTAATCCTAACCATAAGCCTAGCCCTAACTCTAGCTCTAATCATATCCATTACCCTAACCATAATCCTAACACTAATTCTAACCCTATGCTTAACCCTAACACTATCACAATCTCTAAAACTATCCATTACCCTAAAAATAACCTGTACTCTAATCCTAAGGCTATTCATTACCCTAACCCTAACTCTAACCATAACGCTAATTAAACCCTTAAACCGAAACCTTAATCTAAATTGAACCATAAGCCATACCCTGAACTTAATAATACATCAGCTCCAAACTTGACCCTTACCCTAAATCTAACCCTTACACTAGACATAATCATAAACATAAACCTAAATCTATCCCTAATCATAACCCTAGACTTAACCCTAGACACTTGTCCTAACACAAACCCTAGCTCTAAACTTATCCTAACTGAAAAACAAACCCTAACACTAGACAAACCCTAAATCTTCCCATAACCATAACCCTAGCTCTTACATTACCCA
Organism: Urocitellus parryii; assembly: GCF_045843805.1. Taxonomy (NCBI): domain Eukaryota; kingdom Metazoa; phylum Chordata; class Mammalia; order Rodentia; family Sciuridae; genus Urocitellus; species Urocitellus parryii. The sequence goes on from NC_135534.1 coordinate 123,204,961, forward strand.
TACACCTAACACTAGCCCTAAACCTCACACACAACCTAGGCCTAATCCTAGGTCTAAACCTAAACATAAGTGTAACATTGACCTTATACCTAGGACTAAATTTAACCCTAACACTGGCCCTGGCCCTAACCCTATTCAAACTCTAATCGTTACCCTAAACATAACAATAGCCCTAACCCTCATCCTAACCCTAAACCTAACCCTAATCGTAAATGTAACCATAGCACAAATCCTAGCAAAAACTCTATCTATTACCCTAAACATAACCCTAACCCTAATGCTAACCTAAGCCATAACCCTAACCTTAACTCTAACCGTAGCCCTGACTCTAACCCTCACCTTAGGGGTAACCCTAGCTCAAACCCTAACACTTCTGTTAAACCTAACACTAACACTAATCTAGGCCTATCTCTAAACCTAGCCAAAATCCAAATGTTAACACAAGCCCTAACACTAGCACTAACCCTTTATCCTAAACATAAACCTAACCGAAATGCTAAGGCTAGACCTAGCCTTAATCCTATAATTAACACTAACCCTATCTATTACTCTAAACCTAACCTGCACCCTAAACCTAACACTACCTATTACTTTAACCCTAACCCTAATGCTAACCCTAGCCCTAAAACTTACCCTAAACCTAATTTAACCCTATCCCTTATCCTAAGCCAAAACCTATCCATAATGCTAACCCTAGTTTGAATCGTAGTTCTTAGCCTAAATCAAACACTCACCCTATTGCAAGTCCAAAATCTAGCCCTCATTCTAGCTCCAAACCTAACCCAAAACCTAACTTTAACCTTCACCCTTATTCTGACAATAACAATAATTATAGGTCTAAACCTGAACCTAACCCTTAACTGAACTCCGAAACAAGTAAACTTTAACCAAAACCTAACACTAACACTACACCTAGAAGTAAACCTAATCCTAAATCTAGCAATAACTTTAGCCCTAGACCTAAGCAAAAACTTAGTCCTAGCCCTGACAATAACCCTTAACCTAAACCAAATAAAAACACTAACCCCAAACCTAAACCTACTCCTGATTCTTGCTTTCACCCTAACTCTGATCTGAACACTGACCCTGACACTAACACTAAACTTAGCTCTAAAAATGACTCTAAACCAAAATCTAAATCTAACACTAAAACCAGCCATAACCCTAACCCTAAATCTATCCCTAATTAGAACCCTAGATCTTAAATTACCCATAGCACTAACTCTCGACCTAAATCTAACAAAAAACCTAGTCCTAATCCAAGGCCTAAACCTACAATAAGCATAACCCTAACCCTAAAAATAGCCCTAAACCTAAGCCTAACCATCACTTTAGACCTAACCATAGCTCAATGCCTAATCTTTGTCCTATACATAACCTTGGCCTTATCCCTAAAAATAACCCTAACCCTAGCCCTAACCCTAACCCTCACCATAACACTATATATTACCCTTATGATAACCCTATTCCTAATGCGAACCCTAGGCCTAACCCTAATGCTGTCACAAACCCTAAATCTTTCCATTAACCTAAACCTATCCTGAACCCTAAACATAAACCTATTCATTACCCTAATCCTAACTCTAACCCTAATATTCATTTGAGCCCTATCCCTGAATCTTAACCTAATACAAACTGTAACCCTGACCCAGAACATAAATGCCCCTAGCTCTAAAACTGACTCTTACCCTAAACGTAACACACTAGACTAAGACATAAAACTAATCCTAAATCTACTCCTATCTGTAACACTAGACCTGACATTATCCCTAGACCTCATTCTAGACCTCACCCTACAACAAACCCTAGCCCTCATCCTAGCCCTAAACCTAGCCTTAATCATAAACCTAACCTTAACGCTACCCCTAATCCTAATTCTAAACCTCATTCTACCTCTAAACCTAGCTATAACATATCCCTTACCCTAAACTTAACCCTAAACATAGCCCTAATGCTAGGTCTAAGATGAACACTAACCCTAGTTCTTATCCTTGCCCTGATTTATCCCTATCCCCACAACTAACCATAACCCTAGCCGTAAAACTAACTCTAACTCTCACACTAGCCTTATCCCTAGTTCTATCCCTATCATTTACCATAATCCTAAACCTAGCCCTAACCCTTGCCCTATCCTTAGACCTAGCCCTAAACCTAGATCTAACCCTAACTCCAAGTCTTAACCTAAACCTAAGCATAAGCCTAACACAAACACTAGCCCTAAACCTAATGCTAATCATATAACCTAAGACTAAAACAAACTGAGTAACAGGGGCTGAGGATGTGGTTCAAACGGTAGCACATACGCCTGGCATGCGCAGGGTGCTGGGTTTGATCCTCAGCAACAATAAATATACAATTAAAGAAAAAGATTTTGTGTTCACCAAAAACAAAAAGTAAAAAATATTAAAAAATTCTCTCTCTCTCTCTCTCTCTCTCTCTCTCTCTCTCTTTCTTAAAAAAAAAAAAAAACCTGAGCAATAGTCCTAATTTAAACCTTAACTTAAAACAAATCCTAATACTACACCTAGACCTAACCCTAGCCATAATTCGAGTCCTAACCATAACTTTAAACTAACCCTGACCACGAATCATATCCTAAATGTCACCCGAGGTCTAAACACAGCCCTAAGCTTAAACTGAACCCTAACAGTAACCCTAGCCTTAATTTGAGTCATAACCCTAATCTTAAAACTAACCCTGATGCTGACTCATATTCTAAGTGTCACCCTAGTTCTAAAGACAGCCCTCACCTTAAACTGAACCCTAAAAGTAATCCTAGCCCTTATTTGAGTTCTAACCCTAACCCTAAAAATTCCATTGTCGCTGAATTATCCTAATCCTAAACTAGCTATAAATAACACCCTAACATTAAACCTAATTCTAACACTAGACCTACCCTACCCATAACCCTAATTGTAACCTAGTACTTACATTATTCATTGCCATAACATTAGCCCTAGCCCTAACACAAAAATTAGCCCTAATCTGAGCCCTTAAAAAAGATTTAATACTAACCCTAAGCTTAACTCTAGCCCTAACCCTAGCTCTAAGCCTATGCATTACCCAAAGTGAAACCCTAACCCTAATGGTAACCCTAGACCTAAAACTAATTCTTAAGCTAACCAAAGCCCTAACCCTATTAATAGTCATAACCCTACCCTAAATCTAGCTCTAACCCTATTACAAACACTAATTTTATTCCTGATAATTAATTTGACCCAAACACTAACCCGAGGTCTAAACCTAGCCCTAACCCCAGACTAAACCATAACACTAGCCCTATACCTAAACCACATCCTAAATATAGCCTTAAGACTAGCCCTAAATGTAAAGAAAAACCTATCCCGAGCCCTTGAAGTAACCCTTAAACTAACACAAACACTAACACTACCCCTATACCTAAACCCAGTTCTAATTCTGGCTGTAACCCTAACACTAACTCGAACCCAAACACTGAACCTGCATTTAAGAGTAAACTCACCTCTAAATCTGACCCTAACCAAAACTCTAAACCTAACATTAGACCTACCCAAAATCCCAACCCTCAAACTAGCCGTAATCATAATCCTACCTCTTACATTACCCACAGCCCTAACTCTAGGCCTAAACCTAACACAAAACCTATAGCTAATCCTAGGCCTAAGCATAACCCAAACCGTAATTCTAACCTAACACTTGATTAGTCCAAACCCTTGTGCAAAGCCTGAACCTTATCCTAAACATAAACCTACACCTATCCCTAAATATACACATAACACTAGCCCTAATCCTAAATTTAACCCTAGCCCTAAACCTAGCTCTAAACCTAACCATTACCCTAAAACTAAACCTAAAACTATTGATTACCCTAGGCCTAACCCTAACCCTAAACATAAACAAGAAACTAGCACTAGACCTAACTCTAAACCTCATACTTGCCATAGACCTATCTCTACCTCAAACCCTAACCCTTACCACAAACCTAAACATAACCATAGCCCTAAACCTAAACCTAAACCTCAATCTAACACTAACCATAAGCCTATGCCTACATCTAACCATATCCATTATGCTAACTAACCCTAGCCCTAAAAATTATGCTAGCCCTAATCCAATCCCAACCCTAACCATACCCTAAACTTATCCCTAGACCTAACTCTAAACCTAACCCTCACCCTAGACCTAAACCTAGGTCGAAACCTAACCCTTATGATAAACATAACCCTAACACTAACGCTGGTTGTAACCCTAACACAAGACCTATTCCATACCATAACTCTAGCTCTAACATTAGCTCTAACCCTATTTTTTATCCTAACCATTACCATTAAACTAATGTTAACCCCAGTCCTAACACAAACCCTATCGCTAAACCTGACCCTACCAATTACTGTAAACCTAACAAGAACCTTAAACAAAATCTAGCATTACCCTAACCCTTACCCTAATGCTTATTTGAGCCCTAACACTAAACCCTAACCTCAACCAAACTCTAACCTCATCCTGACACTAATAAATCCCCTAGGTCTAAATTTGATGCTTAACCCTAAACCTAACGCTTAAACTAGACCTAGCCATAAACCTAATCCTAAAACTGTCCTCTCCTCAACCATAACCCCACACCTGACATTAGTCCTAGCCCTAATCCTAGCCCTAACCCTAACAAAACCTCCAGCCCTTATCCTAGCCCTAAACCTAGATAAATCCTAACCCTAAACTTAACCCTAGCTCTAACCCCAATACTAACCCTAGCCCTAATCTTAGCCCTAATTTCACCCTATCTTTAAATCTAACCATAACCCTAGACCAAAGAATAAATCTAACTCTCACACTAGCCGTATCAGTAGTTCTAACCCTATCCCTTAAAGTAACCCTAAACCTAGCCCTAAACTTAGTCCTAACCCTTGCTCTATCCAAAGCCCAAGCACTAAACTTAGATCATAATCTATCGCTAAATCTAACACTGACCCGAAGCCTAAGCCTAACCCTAACTCTAGCCCTAAGCCTAAAATTAATCCTAAAACTAGCTGTAATCCTAGCCCTATCCCTAAAACAAAACCGAGCCATAAGCTCTATCCTTAACTAATAAACCAAACCAAACCCTAACAATACACCTAAACTTAACCCTAGCCATAATTTGAGTTTTAAGCCGAACTCTAAGACTAACCCCGACACTGACTGCGACACTAACAATACTCCTAGCTCTAAACATCACCCTAATCCCAAAACTAACCCTTTCATTAAACCTAGCCCTAATCAAAACCCTAAAATTAGCCCTAATCATAACCCTTGTACTTACTTCAGCTGTAATCCTAACCCTAGCACTAATTTAACCCAAATCCTAGCCCTAATCCAAACCCTAACTCGAGCTTTAACCCTAACCCTAGCCCTAGCCCTAATCATAACCATAACCCCAGCCCTAACCCTATACATTAATTTAACAATAACCCTAGCCCTAATGCTAACCCTAGGCATAAAGCTAACCCTATCTCTAATCCTATCCCTATCCATTTTGCTAAACCTAACAGGAACCCTAATTCTAAGCCTATCATTACCCAAACCCTTACCCTAATGTTAATTAAATCCCTAACTTTAAGCCTTAACCTATTCCAAACCCTAACATAGACCTTCACCTCAGTAATACCTCTAGCACTCAAACTGACCCTAACCCTAAACCTAAACCTTACACTAGTCATACCCATAATTCCAACCTTAAAACTATCTTTAAGCATAATTCTAGACTTGATATTAGCCATATTTCTAATCCTAGCCCTAACCCTAAAACAAACCCTAGCCCTCACCCTAGCCCTAAATCTAGCCTTAATCATAACCTTAATCCTAACCCTTATTCTAAACATCTCCCTACCTATAAAACTAGCATAACACCATCCCTTACCCTAAACTAAATCTTAAATCTAATGCTAGCCCTATGGTTAAATTGAACACTAACCATAGATATAATCCTAGCCATAATTAAGCCCTATTCCTAACCCTAAATATAACCTTAGCCCTAAGACAAACAATAATTCTCACACTTGCCCTATCACAAGTTCTAATCCTAGCACTTACCATAACCTTATCTCTAGCCCTAACTCTTGCCCAAACCTTAGTCCTAGCCCTAACTCTAAGCATAAGTCTCATGCTAACACTAAACCTAATCCTAACACTAATCATAAAACTAGCCCTAACCCTACCACTAGCAGTAAAACAAAACCGAGCAAAAGCCCTAACCCTAAACGTATCTTAAACCAATCCTTAACACTACACCTAAATCTAACCATAGCCTTAATTTGAGTCCTAATCCTAACCGTAATAGTATAACTGACACTGACTCATATGCTAAACCCTCGCTTGAAACACCATCCTAAACTTAAAACAAATCTTAACAGTAACCCTAGCCCTTGTGTGAGTATTAACGCTAACACTGACCCTGACTCATATCCTAAAACTAACCCTAGATCTAAATATCACCCTAAACTTAAACTTAACCCTAACACTAAAACTACCCCTAACCCAAACCCTAAAATTAACCCTAATTGTAAACCTAGTTCTTATATTAGTGATTGCCCTAAACCTAATCCTAACCTTAACACAAAACTACCCTAATCTGAATCCTAAATCTAACTTTAACACTAACCCTATCCTAAATCTAGCCGTAAACCTAGCTCTAACTCTTTACCTTACCTGAAAGGAAACCGTAACACTAATGGTAAACATAGATCTATCCCTAATCCTTAGGCTAACCAAAATCCAAACCCTATTAATAGTCCTGACTCTAGCCCTCATTCTAGCTCTAATCCTATCCCAAACCCTTATGCTAACCCTGACAATTATTCTGACCCTAACACAAAACCTAGGTCTATAACTGACCCTAAATATAGAGCAAAGGCTAACACTGGCCATACCGCTACCTTATACCTAAACCTAAGCCTAATCCTAGCCCTAGGACTAACGCTAACTCTCACACTGTCCCTATTCCTAGTTATAAGCCTATACATTACCATAACCCTAACCGTAGCCCTAACCCTTGCCATATTTTTAGTCCTAGCCCTAACCCTAGATCTAACCCTAACTCTAAGCCTAAGCCAAACACTGAAACTAGCCCTAACCCTAATGCTAATGATAAAACTAGCCCTAATCTAACGATAGCAGTAAAATAAACTGAGCAATAGCCCTAACCAAAAACTTTAACTTAAACCAAACTCTAACACTACACCTAGACATAATCATTGCATTAAATCTAACCCTTAAGTCTAACCCTGAGCCAGACTCATATCCTAAACTCACCATAGCTCTAAACACCCTCCTAACCTTAAACTAAAACATAAAAGTAAATGTATTCTTAATTCAAGTCCTAACCCTAACCCTGACCCGACTCATATCCTAACACTTACCCTAGCTCTAAATATCATTGTAACCTTAAACTTAAACCTAACCCTAATGGTAGCCCTAGATCTTTGTCTAATCCTTAGGCTAACCAAAATCTTAGTCTTATTAATAGCCCTGACACTAGCCCTCATTCTGTCTCTAATCCTATCCTAAATCCAAACACTAACCCTGACCCTTATTCTGACCCTAACACAAACACTAGTTTTAAACCTGGTCTTAACACTACACTGAACCCTAACACTAGCGCTGGATCTGAACCTAATCCTAAATATAGCCTTACTTCTAGCCCTAGACCTAAACAAAAACCTAGTCTTAGCCCTGACAATAACCCTTATCGTAACTCAAACACTTAACCTACACCTAGACCTAAACCTATTCCTAATTTAGGCTGCAACCCTAACTTGAACTCTAATCCAAACACTGACTATGCCTTTAACAGTAAACCTGCTTCTAAACCTTACCCTAACTGAAAATCTAGACCTAACACTACATCTTGGCATAACCCTAACCCTATAACTAGCCCTAATCATAATCCTAGCTCTTACATTACCATCAGCTTTAACCCTAAGCCTAAACCTAACACAAAACCTAGAGCTAATTCTAGAAATTAACCTAGCCCTAAAGCATAAAACTAACTCTAACCGTAGCCCTAACACAAACATAAACCCTCACCTTAGTCTTAACCCTAGCTAAAAACCTAACCCTTACTATAAGCCTAAACCTAGAAGTATCCGTAAATCTTTCCCTAAAACTAGTCCTAATCCTAACCTTAACACAAGCCCTAACCCTAGCTCTAAACTTACCCATTACCCTAAACTAAACCCTAATCCTAATTGTAACCCTAGCCCTAACCCTAATCATAAACCTAACTCTAAACAGAAAACTAACCCTAGACCTAACCCTAAACATATATTTGTTCTAGCCCTAAACATAAATCAAACCATAAACCTTACCATAAACTTAAACATAACCATAGACCTAACCCTAACTCTAAACTTAAATCTAGCCATGTCCCTAACCCTAAACCTACATCTAACCATATTTATTATTCTAACCCTAAACTACACTTAATTATAACCATTCCCCTAACCCTATCCCTAAACCGAAACCTACCGCAATCCTATCCTTAAACATAACCCTGAACCTAACCCTTGCTCTAAGCCTAATCAATAGCTCAGAACCTAACTCTTACAATAAACATAACACTAACCCTAACCATAGTTCTAAACCATAACTTAACAGTAATTCAAGACCTAATCCTAACCATAAATCTATATATAAACTTAGCTCTAACTGTATCCATTACCCTAATCATAACCCATATCCTAATGCTACTGCTAGGCCTAACACTATCTCAAGACCTAATCCTAACCATAACCCTAGCCCTAACCTTAACTCTAACTCTATCCATTACCCTAAACCTAACCTTTTGCCTAATGCTAACCGTAGGCCTAACACTACACCTAGACATAATCATTGCATTAATTCTAAGCCTAAGCCAAACACTGAAACTAGCCTATCACTAACACCCCATCCCTATCAATTAACCTAAACCTAAATTGAACTCTAAATCCAACCCTATCATTACACTAACCATAACCCTAATGTTAACCTGAGGCCTTATCGTTAACTCAAACCTAAAAGAAACCCTAACCATGACCCTAAACCTAATAATTCCTCTAAATCTAACCAGACCCTTACCCTAAACCTAAACCTTACATTAGACATAGCCAAAACCTATCCCTAAAACTATCCATAACCATAACCCTAGACCTGTTTAGCCCTGGATATACTCCTAGCCCTAACCTGAACACAAAACCTAGCCCATATTAGCACTAAACATAGCCTTAATCATAACCCTAACCTTAAACCTAGGCCTAACTTAAAAATAACCCTATTTTTAATCTTAGACCTAGTTTACCCCTAATCCTAATCCTAACCTTAACCCGAGCCCCAAAACTAAGTCTAACTCTCTCACTAGTCCTAAAACTAGTCCTAACTCTATCTCTTACTAGAACTCTAAACCTAGCCCTAACCCTAGGCCTAACCCTAGCCATTTCCTTAGGCCTAGCCCTAACCTTAGATCTAACCTTAACACTAAATCTAACCCTAATGCAAAGCCTAAGCCTAAGCCTAATCATAACCCTAACCCTAACTCCTATAATTAGCACTAACTCTAGTCCTAGCCAAAAAACAAAACCAAGTCATAGCCCTAACCGTAACCCTTATCCTAAACCAAACCCTAACCCTACACCTAGCCCTAACCCTAGATTTAATTCTAGTTTTAAGCAGAACCCTAAAACTAACTCTAACCCTGATCCTGATGCTAACTCTAACCCTAGCTTTAAAAATCACCTTAAACATAACCCTAAACAAACACTAGACCTTGCCCTAACCCTAACCCTAACCCTAAAACTAGCCCTAATTGTAACCCTAGTACTTACATTAGCCATGATCCTAACCCTAGCCCTAACTTAAACCAAAACCTAGCCTAATCTGAGCCCTAAACTGAGATTTAACCCTAACCCTAACCGTAAACCTAAACCTAGCACTAATAATAAACATAACCTTTGCCACAGTCTGGCTCGGCACAATTCAGGAGCCACTTGTCAAAAGAAATGAACTTTATTTTTAGAACCACACACGCCAAACAAAACAGCTCCTCAGGAAAAACCTTCAGAGCCCAACTGCCACCCCTGGCTTCCCACAAGCCTCTCCACCTCCCCTACTCCTCCTGCTCTTGATGCCGATTTGCTGGGCCGTGTGGGTAGAGCCAAAAAAGTCCCCCAATGATCAGCTCTGTGGTCTGAAAGGGCAGGGAAACAACCCAATGAGCATCAGCGCAGAGGAGCCAATCAGCAAGAAGTTGCTGGGGCCGCTGTGAAGCAATCATCTGTTGGCAGTTTGAAAGTTTGCTGGGGCCCCTTCAGCTGTGGCTCTCAACATCTCCTCCTCTCTGTTTAAACAACAAGCATGTGGCTTAGGGACCGTGCCTGCCTTAGGTTGTCTAATAGTACATATGGTCCTTAAACGTTATCAGATGAGTTGACCTCAAGGCGTCAGCCTCCTGTCTTAGGTTGATTGGATCTTACCCTTCACAGACTACTGATCCAGTATACAGCCACACCTGTGGATAGGTCTTTGTACCAGTGGGGGGGGGGTGAGGTTCTTTGCCTCACCTCTGTTGGCCCCCAAATTTTAGCTGAACTATCATGACAAGCAGAAGGGAGGAAGATACACCAAGCCAATAGACGGCTCCTTTTGGAAAAAATTGTACCACTGATGACATCATCAGCAAAAATAGCCCAACACTACCACAAGTCGCTGCACCAATAGATAGTTCACAATGCATACAGGTGAGTTCACAATGCATACAAGTGATACATAGTCCAGGCAAGTTCTGCAAGCAGTTCAGTGATGGCTATTGCAGAAGCTGTAGATTAGTTTTATCTTTGTCTTCACCTGCACTGGGATGAAGATAGGAATTCTGGCAATAATGGCTAAAGAAAAAATTATGTAACATTCCAGAAAGTACTAAAAGAAAACTATTTTCTTAACAATTTACATTATCTTGAAGAGAATTATTAAATATAATGAAAAGGAAAGGTGAAAGTAAACAAACAGATCTATTAACCTCCTTTTTTGTTCACATATTAAAACAATCCTCAACAGTTGTTTACCCAATTTAAATTAAACCATTTAAATCACGTGAATAAAAAAAAAAAATTGGATCCATTTTTTTCATGAGCACTCACTATATATGCTATATGGACATAGGTACATTCAAACATATAACACAAAACACAAGTGTGTACACATAATATAATACATACAACACATAACATAATAGTAAAGGCCTTATAACTTTTTACAGGTGAAATCTCCATTGCAATGTTCAAAAACTTTATAGTCAAAAAAATAGAACTGATCAGCAAAACATTAACCTAGGTCTGTATGAGCTCAAAAAACAAAATAGAACTTCATGATATGTGAAAGCGCAAAAATAAAATAGATATTGAAAAAAGCATCCTGTTTCTGTCGCAGATGTAAGGGTAGCCAAACTGGAGTTCTGGATATCAGCTGTTATGGATTTGAGCCAAATCATCTTCTTTTTAGTCTGTAGAAATCGCTTTAGTTAATCTTTCTGGAATCCAAATCGGCTGCTGTTCTCCCTGTGGAAACACACAAACAAACCCCCAACTCCAGACAACTACTGCGTCAGGACCTTTCCATTGTCCTGTTGGAATATCCTTCCAAAGTACCTTGGGCTTATGTACATTTTTTTGACACATATGACTTTCCGCAGCACTAAGCCCCGATGAATCCAAATTTAAAAAGTTTAGAGTAAAAAGGGTTATTTTAAGTTTATCTTTGGGGAATATATAACCCTTCCCATTTCCCTCTTTTTGCTTTAATAAGTACATTTTAATAGTTTGATGAGCTCTTTCAACTATGTCTTGTCCCTGTGAATTGTATGGGATTCCTGTTATATGAGTAACGCCAAATGTTGAGCAAAATTGTTTAAAGAAGGTAGAACTATAACCAGCGGCATTATCTGTTTTTAACAGTTTTGGAATGCCCACAGTGGCAAAATTTTGTAAGCAATGAGTTATAACATCTTTAGTTTTTTCTCTGGCATGAAGGGAGCCCATCAAAAATCCAGAAGTATCAACTGTAACATGCAAATATTTTAATTTTCCAAATTCTGGCAAGTGTGTGACGTCCATCTGCCAAATATGGTTAGGTATCAATCCTCTAGGATTGACTCCAAGATTAACTTATGGTAAAATGGTCATACAATTTTGACATTGTTTTATTATTTGTCTAGCTTGTTCCTTAGTTATTTTAAAACGCTTTTGTAAAGTATTAGCATTGACATGAAACTTTTTATGAAAATTTGTAGCTTCTTCTAGTGTAGAGAAAATATGTATGTCATGTGTAGTTTTATCTGCTAAATCTTTGCCCAAACTAAGGGCTCCAGGCAATCCTGTATGTGCCCTGATATGTCCTATAAAGAATGGATCTTTTCTGTCCCAGATTAGCCTTTGTATAGTGGAAAGCAAAGAGAAAACAGTAGAGGAAGGCGAAATCCTACCAGCATCTTCAAGGGATACTATAGCATTAACTATATACTGACTATCTGAAAATAAATTAAATACAGAATCTTTAAACATCACAAAACCTTGTAATACTGCATTAAGCTCTACATTTTGAGCTGATTTTTTGGGTACTAAAAATGTAAAAGTTTGATCAGGTGTAACTATTACTGCTGTACTATTATTTGACCCATCAGTGAATATATTTGGAGCATTCATGATAGGTGTTTTTCTTGTCATTTTTGGAAAAATTACAGGATGTGATGACCAAAAAGACAATAAAGGATTAGATGGTAAGTGGTTATCAAATGAAACATTAGATTTGCACATGATTATTGCCCAAGTATTTAACTCATTAGCTAACTCATCAATTTGATTCATAGGATATGGAGTAAAAATTTTATTGGGAGAAATTCCAAACACTCCCTTTGCTGCTTTTATTCCTTTGAGTATTAATTGTCCTACAGCCTCACGATACCTATTAAGAATAGTGTTAGGATAATAAGATAAATCTCTGTCTGACTAACTTGAGAGACCTTCTCTTTCACTTGAATCAATATGTCTTCTCCTTCCTCTACCATTGTCTGAACTAAGGCTTTGGACTAAGCAAACAAGATACGAACATCCACAATGGCAATGTGCCAACTGGCAGAGTCCCTGGGCTTTTCTTTTCTATTCTTTTTAAATCTTCACCATGAGGGTTCCATTATGATATATTTAAGAACTCCTTCTTAAAAAGCCATGGGCTACATTTTTGTATTGTATCCACGTATGCCCTGACTGCTTTTGATTTTACTGGAATGCCTCCTTCCTCTAACAATTTACTTAACACTCTTTCAGTTTGTTTTTTACTAATTTCTGATCCCATATTTCTACTATAATATAACCCAACAAGATAACACCAAACAAAACCGAGACAGAATGAAATAAAAATGGAACAACAAAAAATCATTATAGCCTTTCTTTCCTCCTGAAATGTCCATCCGTCCTTTCTCCCTCTCTGTTCCTCAGACGCAAATAGTTTTTCCTCAGATGTGAGTGGGTTTTTTTTTTGTTTTGTTTTGTTTTGTTTTGTTTTCCGTCTCACTCATCTCCAGGGACAGGCAACTTAAAACAAAAGTGAAGCAAAACAAAAGAAGAATCTTAAAATGGCTACCCATCCTCTCGCCCTACCCTCAGGGGCAAGCAGTTTACCTTATCACTTACCCTCAGTCGTTCCCTGTGCGGTCCACCAAATGCGGCAGTCTGGCTGGGCACAATTCAGGAGCCACTTGTCAAAAGAAATGAACTTTATTTTTAGAACCACACACGCCAAACAAAACAGCTCCTCAGGAAAAACCTTCAGAGCCCAACTGCCACCCCTGGCTTCCCACAAGCCTCTCCACCTCCCCTACTCCTCCTGCTCTTGAGGCCGATTGGTTGGGTTGCGTGGTGGAGCCAAAAAGTCCCCCAATGAGCAGCTCCGTGGTCTGAAAAGGCAGGGAAACAGCTCAATGAGCATCACCCCAGAGGAGCCAATCAGCTAGAAGTTGCTGGGGCCGCTGTGAGCCAATCATCAGCTGGCAGTCTGAAAGTTTGCTGGGGCCCCTTCAGCTGTGGCTCTCAACAACCTTAGCTCTAACCCTAGATCTAACCCTATCCATTACCCTATCCATAATCCTAACCCTAATTCTAACCCTAGGCCTAAATCTTAACATATCCCTAATCCTAACCCTATCCATTACCGTAAACTTAACTTGAAATGTAAACCTAACAATATCATTACACTAATAATAAACCTATGTTAATTTGAGCCCTAAATTTAAACCTTAACCTATCCCAAACACTAATCACGACCCTGACACAAACAATACCCTTAGCTCTAAACCTGATGCTAACCCTAACACTAACCATTACACAACATCTAACCTAAATCTAAGCTATCTTTAACTGTAATGTTGGACCTGAAATTAGTCCTAGCCCTAATCCTAGCCCTAAACCTAGCCTTAATCTTAACCCAAACCATAACCCGAGTATTAACCCTAATTCTATCCCTCACCCTAGCCCTAAACCTAGCTATAACCCCATCCCTTACCATATACCTAACCATAATCCTAAATCTAACCATAATCTTAAACATAACCATAACCTTTGCCCTAAGCTTAGGCCTAACACTAACACTAAGACTAGCACTAACCCTAATTTAGTGCTATTCTAACCCTAAACATAGCCATAAGCCTTAATCTAATTCTTGCCCTAGCCATTTCCCTAGTTCTATACTGAGCCCTAGCCCAAACCTTGATCTAAACCTAACTTTAAATTTAAACCTAACTCTAAATTTAACCATAACCATAACCCTAAACTAAACCGTAACACGAGCCCTAACAATAATGCTAATCACCAAACTTGTATAACCCTAGCCCTAGACTTAAAACAAAACAAAGCCATATCCCTAAACCTAAACCTTAACCGAAAACAAAGCATAAACCTACACCTAGCCCTAACCATAACACTAAAAATAACCCTGACCCTGACACTGATCCTAACACTTATCCTAGTTCTAAACATCACCCTAACCTTAAATTAACCCTATTACCAGACCTAGCCTTAATCCTACCTAAAACTAGCCCTAATCACAACCCTAGTTCATACATTAGTCGTTGTCATAACCCTAGCCCTAACCCTAACACAAATCCTACCCCTAACTCTAGTCTTAAACCTAGCTTAAACCCTAATCTTAACCCTAACATTAGCCCTAACACTAACCCTTATCTGAGCCCTAACCCTAGGTTTAACCCTAATCCTTACCCTAAGCCAAGCCCTAAACCAAATGATAACCCTAGTCCTAACCCTAATCCTTAGCCTAACTTAAACACTAACAGTAATACTAGTCCTAATCCTAGCCCTCATTCTAGTTCTAATCCTAACCCTGACCCATATTCTGATCTTAACAGTAACCCTAGTCTAAACCTGACTCTAACCCTAAACCAAACCCTAACACATGCCCTACAGGTAAGACTATATCTATACCTAAACCTAACATAGATCTAGACCAAATCTAATCCTAAATATAGCTATAATTTTAACCCTAAATGTAAACAATATTCTAGCACTAGCCCTAAAATAATACTTAACCTAAACTAAACAATTACCATACCTTTAGACCTAACACTAATTCTGGCTATAACCCCAACCCTAACCCTATCTGGAACACTGACCCTGACCCTAATATTAACCTATCTCTAAGCATGACCCTTATGCAAAACCTTGTCCTAACCCTAGAGCTAGCCATAACACCAACCCTAATACTAGCCCTGAACATAACCCTATTTTAGCCTAATCTTAAACCTAACAGTAGACCTAACCCTAACCATAGTCCTAACACTAGCCCTAAACCTAACACAAAACATAGCCATAATCCTAGACCTAAACTTAGTCCTAAGCATAACCCTAACCTTAACCCTAGCCCTTAAACTAACCCTAACACTAACACATGCCTTAGACCTAACCCTAGCTCAAAGCCAAAACCTTACCCTAAATATTATCTTAGCCCTATCCTAAACCATAAGCCCAACACTAGCTCTTATCCTAACCTCAATCATAGCTCAAACTTTAGTTCTAACCCTATCAATTACCCTAATTATAACCAAATCCCTTACACTAAAACTAACCCTAAACATAAACGTATCCAAAAACCTAAACATAAACATTAACCTCACCATAGCCCTAACCATAGAAGAAATATTAAGCCTTACACTAAACCTAATAATAAGACTAGATCTAATCCAAACCCTAACCCTAACCCTAACCCTCAATCTAAAATCTAAAATCATCCATTACCCTAAACCTAACCTTAACTGTAATGAAAACTCTAGCCATAACTTGAACACTAAACCACACCCTATTCATAAACATATCCCTCGACCGGAATGTAAACCTAACCCTCGCCTGAGCCATTACCCCAGCTCAAACAGTAACCCTTACCCTAACCTAAACATAACCCTAATCCTAAACTTAACACTTACCATAAACTAAACCCTAGACCTACCCCTAAACCTGACTCTAATTTTAGACATAATCCAAACCATAACCTAGCTGTAACCCTGGCTCTAAATCTATCCATTATACTAAACATAATCCTAACCTAATGCTCACCTTAAGACTATTGCTACAACTAACCCATCCATTACTATAAACCTGAACTGAAACCTAAACCTAACCCTATCCGTTACCCTAACCCTAAGCCTAAAGCTAACACTAATCCAAGCACTAAACCTAAACTTTGACCAAAAACAAATGCTAACCCTGACTCTATACCTAATAATACCCCTAAATCTAAATCTGATCCTTACCCAAAACATAGCTCTGACACTAGACCTCGCCATAACCTAACCCTAAACCTATCCTTAATCATAACCCTAGTCTTGATATTAGCCCTAGCCCTAGTTTTAGCCATGAACCTAATAGAAACCCTAGATCTAAAGCTAGCCTTAGTCATAACATAAACACTAATCCTAGCCCTAATCATAATTTTATCCCTCTCCCTAGCCATAAAGCTAGCAATAACCCCACCCATTCTCCTAAACTTAATCCTAACTCCAATTATAATCCTAAACCTAGTCCTATCCGTAGGCCTAACCTAACACTAACCCTAGCCCTAATCCTAGCTCTAGTTTAGCTTTAACCCAAAACCTAACCCTAAGCCTAGTCCTAAATCTAAATATAACCCTCGTCCTAGCCATTTCTCTAGTTCTAACCCCATCCCTTATGTAACAGTAACCCTAGTCCTTACCCTAATGCTGGATCTAGCACTAACTCTAAGTCTAACCCTAACCCCAAGCCTAAACCTCACCGTAACACTAGCCCTACCATATCACTAATTCAAAATCTAGCCCTAACCCTAGCCCAAGCCCTAAAACAAAACCAAGCCATAGCCCTAACCTAAACCTAACCCTAACCCATATAATTCAAGATGAAGTGAAACCATAAAATCAAACTACACCTGACAGTGTACCTTGAACTGAGGAGGCCTAACCTGAGGAACATAGTAATGCTAGGTAAAATATGAATCCTGACTGGAATCAAAGAAATTTCAACAAAACTAACTCTAACCCAAACATTAGTTCTAACCCTAGCCTAAACACTAATCCTAAAACTAACCCTTTTCTGTTTATAGAGCTTGATCATAAAAGTTAAAAACTTGGGATACCTAGTAGGGCAAGGTAACCGATGAATCCTGCCCAGAATCAAAATTTCTGACCAATAATTGGGGGAGATGTTTTAGTACATGCCTATTTCCTTTTTTTTTTTTTTTTCAACTAAAGCGCTCTTGGATAAATTCTTTTTTCCATGCTTTAGCTTAAGGTACTTTCACAAGGAACAAACCAGAGCATGCCCACAGCGAAGTGATTGAGGGTGTGAAGGTTCATGCAGCTACCACCAACCCTGTTTGATTTTCAGCTCCATTTCCATTCACACATATAAGCCATAATGTAGTGAAAACTAAAAATTCAAACTGTTTCTGACACTGAACCAATGAACTTTAAAGGCCCAAACTTGGGAAGCCTACTAAGGTTGGTCAAACATGAATCCTGTACAGTATCAAAGTAATCTGTCCAAAACAATTCAAAGCTCTTTCTTTTTTCTTTTTTTATATTTTTCCCTTTTTTAACTGGTTGTTCAAAACATTACAAAGTTCTTGACATATTATATTTCATACATTAGATTCATAAGGGCTGGAGATATAGCTCAGATGGTAGAGTGCTTGTCTCAAAGCTTTTTCAGAATATGTGCATTTTGCTTGCTCATAAAGCACTCAGAAATAAAGTTGTTTCTTTCTACATCAGCTTAGGGACACTTCACAGGAAACAAACCAGAGAATGCTCACTGAGAACTGATTGAGTGTGTGAAGTTTCAAACAGCTAACACAAACCTTGTTTGATTTCCAGCTTCATTTCCATTCACCCCTATAGGGCAAAAAGAAGAGAAACATGAAAATTGAAACTGTTCCTGAGAGAAAACCCTTTTATGTAGGAGGTCTAATCATTTGGGGTATAGTAAAAATAGGAAAAAGGTGAATCCTGCACAGTATCATAGGAATTTTAGAAAAACTAACTCTAACCCTAACACCAGGTCTAAAACTAGTCCTAACATTAAGTCTAACCCTAAACCTAATCTGTTTAGACAAACTTTGATCATAGAAGTTTCAAAATTGGGGAGTCTAGAGGGGCAAGTTTATAGATGAATCATGGATAGTTTCAAAGAAATCTGACAAAGTAATTGGGGGAGCTGTTTCAGTACATGCATATTTCCCTGTGTTCTCATGAAGTGTTCTCAGATAAATTTGTATTGCATGCTTCAGCTAATTATTAATTTCACACAGAACAAACCCCAGAGTGCCCACAGAGAATTAATTTAGTGTGTGAAGTTTCAAGCAGTTAGCACCAACCTTGTTTGATTTCCAGAACCATGTCCATTTACCCACGTAGGTCAAAATAAAGTGAATTCATAAAATACAAATTGTTCCTGTCAGCAAAGAATTTAGCTGAGGAGGCTGAAACCTGGGGATAGTAGTAAGGCTAGGTAAAAATATATCCTGCACAGTATCAAAGAAATTTGAACAAGACAAACTCTAACCCTAACACTAGACCTAACTCCAACCTAACCTGTTTAGAGAACTTTTGATCATAGAAATCTCAAATTTCATGAGCCTAGTGGAGCAAGCTAACAGATGAATCCTGCTCAGTATCAAAGATATCTGACCAAATGATTGGGGGAGGTAGTTCAGTACATGCATATTTTCCTGTTGTCTCCAAAAAATACTGTCACATAGTGTTGTTTTTGCATGCTTCATCTTTGGGATACTTTCATAAAGATAAAACCAGAGCACCCTCACAGAGAAGTGATTGAGTGTGTGAAGTTTCAAGCAGCTAGCAAAAACCCTGTTTGATTTCCAGCTTCATTTCCATTTACCCATATAGGTCAAAATGAAGTGAAACCTTAAAATAAAACCTGAAATACTGACAGCAAACCAGTGAATTTAGAAGGCCCAAACATGGGGAACACAGTAAGACTAGGTAAAAAATAAATCCTGTCTAGCATCAAAGAAATTTGAACAAAACTACTGTAATCCTAACACTAGATCTATCCTTAATGCTAACTCTACAGCTCACCCTAGCCTGTTTAGAGAACCTTTGATCATAGAACTCCCAAACTAAGGGAGCCGAGTGGGGCAAGCTAACAAATGAATCCTGCACAGTATCAAAGAAATCTGAGCAAATAATTGGGGGAAGTGTTTCAGTACATGCATTTTTTTCTTGATTTCTCCAAAAGTGCTCTGGGATAAAGAATTCTTTGCATGTTTCAACTGAGGGCAACATTCACATGGAACAAACCATAGAGTGCTCACAGAGAACTGATTGAGTTTATGCAGGTTCAAGAAGCTAGCACCAACCCTGTTTGATTCCGTGCTCCATTCCTCTTCAACAAAATAGTTCAAAATAAGGTGAAACCTTAAAATAAAAACTATTCCTTACAGCGAACACTTGAACCTAGATGCCCAAACCAGGGAACAATGTGAGGCTAGGTATAAAATGAATCCTTCCCAGTATCAAAGATACATGAAGAAAACTGATCTAACCCTAACACTGGGTTTAAACCTAGATCTTACTCTAACAATAAACCTAACCCTAATCTGGTCAGAGAACCTTTTTTCATAGAAGTCCCAAATTAAGGGAACATAGTGGGGAAAGCTAACAGATTAATCTTGTGCATTATCAAAGAAATCTGACCAAATAATTTGGGGAGGCAGTTCAGTACATGTACATTTCCCTGTTGTTTCCAACAGTACTTTTGGATAAAGATGTTTTTGCATGCTTCAGCTTTGGAAATATTTTACAAGGAAGAATTCATAAAGTGCCCACATAGCACTGATTGTGTGTGTTTAGTTTTAAGCAGCGAGCACCAGCCCTCTTTGATTTCAAGTTCCATTTCCATTTCTATTTACCCATATAGGTAAAAATGAAGGAAACATTAAAATAGAAACTGTTCCTCACAGGAAACTATTGAAGGGATAAGGCCCAAACCTGGGGAAAATAGTAAGGCTATGTAAAAGATCAATTATGACAAGTATCAAATGAATTTGAACAAAACTCACTCTAACCCTAACACTAGATCTAACCCAACCCTAACCTAATTGTAACCAGTTCAGATTACCTATGATCATATAAATCCCAAATTTGGGGAGCCTAGCGGCACAACTTTACAGATGAATCTTGTGCACTATCAAAGAAGTTTGATGAAAATTGGGGAAGGTATTTAAGTATATTCATATTTCCTTGTCTTTTTCTTAAAGTGCTCATGGATAAATGGTTTTTCATGCTTCAGCTTTAGGTACTTTCACAAAGAAAAAACAAAGAGTACCCACAGAGAGCTGATTGAGTGTGTGAAGTTTCATGCAGCTAGCACCAACACGTTTTCATTTCTAGCTCCATTACATTCACACATATAGGCCATTATAAGGTGAAACCTAAAAATTCAAACTCTTCTTGACACTGAACCATTGAATCCTGAAGTCCCAAACATGGGGAGCATACTAAGGCTAGGTCAAGGATGAATACTGTACAGTACCAAATTAATCCAACCAAAAAATTTGGGTGTTCTGCTTTCAACTAAAGTACTCAGAGATAAAACTCTTACTTTCTACTTCATCTTAGGGCTACTTCCATCGCAAACACCAGATTATTCAAATTGAAAATTGAGGGAGTGTGTGAAATTTAAAGAAGGTAGCCAAAACCCTGTTTGATTTCCAGCTTCATTTCCATTCACCCCTACAGAGGAAAAAGAAGAGAAACATGAAATTTGAAACTATTCCTGAAGGCAAACCCTTCATGTAAAAGATCAAAACATTTGGAATATAGTAAAAATAGGAAAAAGATGAATCCTGCACAGTATCATAGAAATTTGAAAACAAAACTAACTCTTTCCTGAACACTAGGTCTTATCCTAGTCCTAACACTAACCCTAAAACTAACCTTAACCTGTTTAGAGCCCCCTTTGATCCTAAAAGTCCCACACTTGGGTTGACAACTTGGGAAGGCTAACAGATGAAACTTTCACATTGTCCAAGAAATCTGACCAAATATTTGTGGAGGTAGTTCAGTATATGCATAATTCCATGTTTTCTCCTAAGTGCTCTCATATAAAGTTGCTTTGCATGCTTCAGCTTAGGGCTAATTTTACAAGGAATAAACCAAAGAATGCCAATAAAAACTGATTGAGTGTGTGAGGTTTGAAGTAGCTAGCACCAAACCTGTTGGATTTCCAGCTCCATTTCCATTTACACACATAGGTCAGAATGAAAAAAAATTTAAAATACAAACTGTTCAGGAGAGCATATCCTTGACACAAGCAGCCCATACCTAAAGAATATTGTAAGGCTATGTAAAAGTTGTATCCTGCCCAGTATCAAAGATATTTGAACAAACTAAATCTAACAAAACACTAGTTGTAACCCTAGCACTTACCTAATACTAAATCTAACCTAACCTGTTTAGAAAACCATTGATCACAGTAGTTCCCAAATAAAGGAGCTTAGTGGAGGCAAGCAAACAGATGAATCCTGTGCAGTATCAAAAAAATCTGACCAAATCATTGGGGGGAGGTATTTCAGTGCATGCATATTTTCCTGTTTTCTCATAATGTGCTCTTGGATAAATTATATTTTTATGCTTCAGTTTAAGGTAATTTCACAAGAAACAACCAAAGAGTGCCCACAGACAGATGATTTTCTGAAGTTTCCAGCAGCTAGTACTAACTCTGTTTGATTTCCAACTCCATTTTCATTCACGTCTCTAGGCCATAATAAAGTGAAACCTAAAAATTCAAACTGTTCCTGACAATGAACCGGCAAACCTTGAAAACCCAAACTTGGGGATTCTACTAAGACTAGGAAAAGGATGAATCCTGTACAATATCAAAGTATTCCATGCAAAAAAAAATGAAGCTTGCTCCTAAAGTGCTCACAGATAAAGTTGTTTCTTTCTAATTAAGCTTTGGGCTACTATCAAAAGAAACAAATAAGAGAATGTGCAATGAGAACTGATTGAGTGTGTGAAGTTTCAAGCAGTTAGCACAAACCCTGTTTGAGTCCAGCTCCATTTCCATTCACCCCTATAGGGCAAAATGAAATGAAAGATAAAAATTAAAACAGCTCCTGAGCGCAAACCCTTTTGCAAGGAGACCCAAACATGGGGAGCATACTAAGAATAGGAAAAAGATAAATCTTTCTCAGTATACAAAAGGTTGAAAAAAACTAACTCTAACGCTAACACTAGTTCTAACCCTAACTCTAACCATAACACTAAGCCTAACCTGTTAAGAGAACCTTTTATCATAAAAGTTTTGAACTTGGGGAGAGTAGAGGGACAAGCTTACTTATGAATCCTGAATATTATCAAAGGAATTGGACGAAATAATTGGGAGAAGTGTTTCAGTACATGCATATTGCCCTGCTTTCTCCTAAAGTGCTCTTGGATAAACTTGTTTTGCATACTTTCATTTATCGCTACTTTTACAAGGAAGAAACCATAGAGTGCCCACAGACAACTGATTGAGTATATGAAGGTTCAACCAGCTAACACCAACCCTCTGATTTCCAGCTCCATTCTCATTTACCTATATAGGTCAAAATGAAGTGACAGTGAACAATTTAACCAAAAAAGCTCCAAATTGGGGCACATAGTAAGGACAGGTAAGAGATAAATCTTCCCAATATCAAAGAAATTTGAACAAAACAGACTCTAACCCTAATACTAGCTCTAAATCTAGCCCTAACCCAACCATAACACTAAGCCTTACCTGTTTAGAGAACCATTGATTCTAGAAGTGCCAACCTTGGGGAGCCTAGTGGAGAAAGCTCAAAGATGAATACTGTGTAGTATCAAAGAAATATGATAAAATTTGGGGGAGACTTATTTCAGTACATACATATTTCTTTGTTTTCTCCTTAAGGGCTCTCGGATCCAATTTCTTTTGCATGCTTCATTTTTGGCCTACCTTCAAAAGAAAGAAACCAGAGAGTGCCCACTGAGAACTGATTGCGTGAAGTTTCAAGCACCTCCTGCAAACCTTGTTTGATTTCCTGCCTAATTTTCCTTCACATCAATAAGCCATAATGAAGAGAAACCTTAAAATACAAACTGTTCCTGAGAGCGAACCATTGAACCGACAAGGCACAAACCTGTGGAGCAGAGTAATCCTGCCCAGTATCCTAGAATCTTGAAGAAAATTAGGGCCGCATGGGTGTTCTTGGCGCAGATGGAACACTAGGCTGTGCAGTTTCTCTGGGTGCAGACAGCAGTCTCAGCCACACAGGTGCTCTCTGCACAGAAGGAGGGCAGCACAGAATACAGAAGCTTTGCTTGCGGGTCACCAGACTGAGCTGTGAACACAGCACCAGGTCACTCCAGAACCACTCACCTCACCAAACATCATATTTGGGTAATAGATAGAATCCATCTTGCAAAACCTTATTCGCCATCTATCAGTGATCGTGGCTACCACTTTGGTTCTGCAGCTTGTCAGGTACCCTGTTTCAACTCTTGTCCCTCCAGCTATGATAACAAGATTTTTTTCTCACAAGCTTTTTTTTTTTTGGGGGGGGGTGTAGCTATCAATGTGGGAGAGAAACTGTACAGGCACCTGGTTTCCAATTCAGACTAGAAAGAGTAGGGAGGCTCCAGGTAGAAGCTCAAGCCCTCTCACCCTGGCTACCTCCACCACGCTGAGAAAAGAGACTCAAGCTTGTAATTGACAACTCCACCTTCTACAAGAAAAGAAAATAGAGTTCTGAGAGCCTTTTTTTCTTTCTTACTTTTCTTTTCTTTCTCTTTCTCTTTTCATTCTCCTCTACCCTTCCCTCTCTGGTCCTCACAACCTCAACATATGTGAAACCAAAAACTTTACATGAAATTGGACTTTAAGAACTGAATCACTAGAATGATATGATATAGAGGAATTGCATAGGCCTCCACCTCACCATCTCTTTATTTGCTCTTATTTTCTTTCCCCCTCTCTTTTTTTTTCTTTCCTGTTATTTTTTCTTCTTTTAATTTCTCCCTCTATCTCACCTTCAGACTCCTAACTTTTACTATTTATACATAGGGTAATTTTATGAATACAGATAAGGAGTTTGAATTTATACCTCCTTCCATAAATTCCCCCTGTCTATTCATTAGAGTTCTCCTCCAAAGTTGCTAAGTTAGAATCATCACATATCCTCATTCCTTTCCCCCTTAATATAGCATCCTACCCCTGACCCTCAGTTCTCTATATATCAGCAGAAATGGTATGCATTTTATGAAACTAATGACTATATTCTAAATAATAATTGAAGCCATCATCTGTAGACACAGAGTCAAAATGTAAATATATTTATAATGGTTAGGCTTAGGCGTCAAGTTAGGGTTAGATATAGAGTTAGGTTTGGATCTATGGTTAGGGCTAGGGTTAAGGATAGGGCAAGTTTTAGAACTAAGGTTTGGGCTAAGTTTAGGATTATGATAAGGGATAGGGTTAGAATTAGTGATAGGGCTAGTATAAAAGTTAGAGTTAGTCTTAGGGCTAGGATTAGGGTTAGAGTTAGGGTTAGGGTTAGGGATAGGGCTAAATTAGGGTTAGTGTAAGTGTTATGTTTAGGCCTTGTGTTAGGGTTAGAGTTAGGATTACGTTTAGGGAAAAGTATTGGGTTATAGGTAGGTTGAGGGCTAATGCAAGGGTTAGTATTATGGTAAGGGCTAGGGTTAGGTTTAGGGTTATGATTAAAGCTATGTTTAGGGCTGGGATGAGGGCTAATGTTTTGTTAGGGTTAGGGCTAGTATTAGGGTTAGGGTTAATGTCAGGTCTAGGGTTACTTTTGGGGATAGATTTAGTGTTAGGTTTATGGCTTGGTCAAGTGTAGAGGTTAGGTCTATACTAAGGGTAAGTTTTAGAGCTAGGGTTATTATTAGGATCAGGATCAAGTTGAGGGTTTGGGTTAGGTTAGGGTTTAGGTTTAGGGCTTGAATTATCATTAGGTTTTCTGGTTAAGGTGATTAAAGGGTAAGGTTTAGGACTAGAATTAGAGATAGGATTAGGGCTAGGTGTGGGGTTAGTGTTTGGTTTAGGTTAAGTGTTAGGGTTAGGATTATGATTGCATTTTAGCTAGGTTTAGACATAGGGTGAATGTTAGAATTAGGGTTAGGGCTATGGTTAGGGTTAGAGTTATGATTAAGGTTAAATTTGGGGCTAGGATGAGGGCTATGGTCTATTTCAGGGTTAGGGCTAGGATTAGGGCTAGGGCTAATATCAGATCTAGGATTATGGTTAAAGATAGTTGTAGGGTTAGGTTTATGGCTACATGTAATGTAAGTATTAGGTTTAGGGTTAGTGTCAGTTATAGATCTAGGGTTATTATTAGGGTCAAGTTCTGGGTTAGAAGTTTGGGATAGGTTAAGGTTTAAAGTTATGGCTCAAATTTGTGTTATGGTTATTGTTATTTTAATAATAGGAGAGTTTTAGGATTTAGGTTTGGTTTAGAATAATGCATAGGTTTAGGATTAGGGATAGGGTTAGGTTTAGGCCTTGGGTTATGGTTATGGTAATGAATAGGTTAGAGCTAGGGTTAGTGCTAGGGTTATGGTTTTGATTAGGGCTAGGGTTAGGATTAGGGTTAGGGTTAAAACTCCAGTTAGGGCTTGGATTAGGGCTAGATTTTGGGTAAGTAAATGTTAGGGTTAGGGGTAAGGCTAATGTATGTACCAGGGTTACAATTAGGGTTAAATTTAGGGTTAGGGTTAGTGGTAGATCTACTGTTATGTTTAGGGTTAGGATTAGGGTGATGTTTAGACTAGGGTTAGTATTATGGTCAGACTCAGGTCAGTGTTAGTTCTAGTGTTCATCTTTAAACTAGAATTAGAGCTAAGGTTAGGGTTAGGGTTAGAGTTTGGTTTAGGTTAAGGGTTAGGGTTAGGGCTATGGCTCAGTTTTGTTTTAGGGCAAGGGTTAAAGTTAGATTTAGAATTAGGGTTAGGGTTAGGGTTAGGCTTAGCGTTAGGGTTTGATTTAGAGTTAAAATTAGATCTAGGTTAGGGCTAGAGCTAATGATGGGGCTAGGGTTAGGGCTAGAGTTAGGGCTAGGATTAGGGTTCTTGTAAGGGATTGGATTAAAAATAGGGATGGGGATATCCTGAGAGTTAGAGTTAGTCTTAGGGCTATGTTTAGGGCTAGGGTTAGGAATAGAACTAAATTATGGCTAAGATTGGGGCTAGGGTTAGGTTTTGGTATAGGCCTATCTAAAATTAGGTTTATGGTTAGGGTTAAGGCTAAGTTTAGGGTTAAGATAAGGGCTGGGTTTTTTGTTAGGTTTAGCATTAGGATTAGAGCTCTGGCTAGTGCCAGGTCTAAGCTTTCGGTTGGGGATAGTTTTAGAATTAGGGTTATGGCTAGGTCTATTTTAAGGGTTAGGTTTAGTGTTAAAATCAGCTTTAGAGCTAGGAGATATATTAGAGTCAGGGTCAGTGTTAGAGTTGTTTGACGTTACGGTTTAGGGTTAGGGCTTGAATTACCACTAGGATGTGGATTAGTGTAATGATACAGTTTTGTTTAGAGTTCACATAAGGTTTAGGGTAATTGATAGGTTTAGGGTTAGTGATAGGGTTAAAGTTAGGCCTAGCGTTTGCATTAGGGTAAGTATTATGGTTAGTATAATGGATAGGTTTAGAGCTAAGTTTAGGGCTAGGTTTACGGTTAGGAATAGGTCTTGAAATAGGGTTAGGGTTAGAATTAAAACTACCATTAGGCTTAGGTTTATGTTTAGCATAAGGGTTATGTTTTGAGCTAGGGTTAAGGCTAGGGTGAGGGTAAGGTTTAGGGTTACTTCTAGGGATCAGATTATAGTACTCATAGGTTTAGGGTTAGGATTAGGGCTGTGACATTATTAGGGATAGGGTTAAGGTTAGGGTAATGTATACGATTAGATGTAGATTTCCGGCTATGTTTAACATGAGATTGAGGTTTAGGCTTAGAGTTAGGGCTATAGTTATGTTTAGGTTTATAGTGAAGTTTAGGGTTTGAGCTATGGCAAGTGTAAGGTTTAAGGTTAAGTCTAGGGTTAGTTTTCCAGTTAGGTTTAGATTTATCATTAAGCCTAGTATTATCAATAAATTTAGGTTTGGTTTAGAGTAATGGGTAAGTTTAGAACTAGGTTTAGGGGTAGGGTTAAAGTTAGGGTTAGGGCTAGGGTTAGGGTTAGATTGAGGGATATGTGTAGGTTTATGTTTAAAGTAATGTTTAGGCTTTGAGCTAGGATTAGGTCTAAGGGAATTTTTAGGTTAGGGTTAGGGCTAGGGTTCGGGTTAGGGTTATGCTTAAGACTTGATTTAGGCCTAGGATTAGCTCTAGGTTTTGTGTTAGTTTAGGCCTAGGGTTAGAGCTATGGGTAATGTGAGAGCTAGGGTTATGTTGAAGGGTAGTTGTAGAGTTAGGATTATGGCTAGGCGTAGTGTTAGGTTTAGATTTTAAAGTAGGGTCAGATTTAGAGACAGGTTTACTCTAAAGGCAGGGTCAGTGTTTGGGTTAGAGTTAGTGATAGGGTTACAGCCAGATATTGGAATATGTTTAATTCTAGTGTTAGGATTAGTTTTTGAGTTAGGTAAAGGATTATTGTTAGGGCTTGGGTAGACTTACGGCTGGATTTAGGATTTGTTTTAGGTCTAGGGCTAGTGTTAGTGTTAGGTCTAGGGTTAGGGTCAGTTTTAGATCTAGGGTTAGTGTTAGGGTCAGAATAAGGGTCAGGGTTAGTGTTAGGGTTTGGAATAGGGTTAGAGCTAGAATGAGGACTAGGGTTAGGAGTATTAATACGGTTAGGGTTTTGGTTAGCCTAAGGTTTAGAGATAGATCTAGTGTTACCATTAGGGTTAGGGTTTTTCTTAGGTTAAGAGATAGCCTTAGAGCTAGGGTTAATGCTAGAGTTAGTGTTAGGGTTAGAATTAAATATAGGTTTAGAGCTCGGATTAGGGCTATTTTTTGTGTTAGGTTTAGGGCTATATTTGAGCATCAACTAATGTACGAGCCAGTGTTACAATTAGTGTTAGTTTTAGGGTTAGGCTTAGGGGTAGGTCTATTGTTAGGTTTCGGTTTATGGTTAGGGTAATATTTAGAGCTATGGTTATTGTTAGTATATGAGTCAGCATCAGGGCTAGTTTTAGGCTTAGGGTTAGGACTCAAATAAGAGCTAGGTTTACTATTATTGTTCATTTTAAGGTGAGGGCTGTGTTTAGAGCTAGGGTGACTCTTACCTATCAGTCAGGTTCAGGGTTAGTTTTAAGATTAGAGTTATAACTTGAATTAGGGCTAGGGTCACTGTTAGGGTTTGGTTTAAGTTTAGGGTGGTCTTTAGAGCTAGGGTCAGTGTTAGGATATGAGTCAGGGTACGGATAAGTTTTAAGGTTAAGGTTCGGACTTCAAATAGGGCTAGGGTTATCTCTAAGTGTAGTGTTAGAGATTGGTTTAAGTTAAGGTTTAAGGTTAGGGCTGTTGCTCAGTTTTGTTTTAGACGTAGGTTTAGGGTTTGGGCTAGTTATAAGATTAGCATTAGGGTTAGGACTAGTGTTAGTGTTATGCTTAGGCTTTGGGTTAGGGTTAGATTTGGATTCAGTGTTAGATCTAGGATTAGGGCTAGGTCTAACTATAGGGCAAGGGTTATGGCTATGTTTATGGTTACAGTAACAGATAGGGTTAGAACTAGGGCTAGTGGTAGGGTGAGAGTTAGAGTTAGTCTTAGCCCTAGGGTTTTGGTTAGTTTTAGCAATAGGGCTAAGTTAGGGCTAGGATTAGGGCTAGAGTTAGTCTTCATCTTAGGCCTATTTTTAGGGCTATTGTTATAGTAAATTTTAGCATAAGGTATGGTGTTATAAATAGGTTTAGATGCAGGGTGAGTGTTAGAATTAGGGTTAGGGCTAGGGTTAGAATTAGGGTTATGATTAAGGCTAGGATTCGGGCTAGGATGAGGGCTAGGGTTTCTTGTAAGGTTAGGTCTAGAATTAGAGCTAGGGCTAATGTCAGGTCTAGTATAACAGTTTGGGGTAGATTTAGGGTTAGGTTTTCGTCTATGTCTAATGTAAGTGTTAAGCTTGGGTTTAGAGCTAGGTGTATTTTTAGGGTCATGATCAGGTTTAGCGTTTGTTTTAGTTTAAGGTTTAGGGATAGGGCTCAAATGAGCATTAGGGTTAGAGTTAGGGTTAGGGTAATTGACTGGGTTAGGATTAAGTTTCAGGGTAGGTTTAGGGCAATGGAGAGCTTTAGGGTTAGCAAAAGAGTTAGGGTTATGCCTAGGGTTAACATTAGGATTAGGGTTATCATTAGGATAATATATATGGTAAGATCTATGGTTAGGGCTATTGTTAGGTTAGAATTAGGGCTAGAGTTAGGTTAGGAATTGGGTTAGGGATAGTAACCCTAGTTTAGGGTTAGGGTTAGGGTTATATTTAGGATTAAGTTTAGGTTTTTAACTAGGGTTAGTTCTAGGATGAGGGTTAAGTTTAGTGTTATGGTCAGAATTATGTTTAGGGTAAGGGCTAGGATTTTCTTTTGGTTAGGAGTAGGTTTAGGGTAATAGATTGGGTTAGATCTAAGGTTAGCTTTATGGTTAAGGTTAGGGTAAGTTTTAAGTTTAGATTTAGGGCTAGGTGTACTGTTGGTTTTAGGGTAAGTGTTAGGTTTTGAGTTAGGGTTAAGGCTCTGGCAAGGTTTATGTTTAGGGTTAGATCTAGGGTTAGGTTTATGGTTTTATTTAAAGTTTAGGTTAGGTTTAGGAATAGGGTTATCATTAGGGTTAGGGTTAGAGTTAGGGTAATGGCTAGAGTTAGAGCTAGTGTTAGGTCTAGGTTTAAGGTTAGGATTAGGGCTACGGTTAGGTTTATGGTTAGTGGCAGTGCTTGGGTTGTGTTCAGGCTATGGGTTAGGCTTTGAGCTATGTTTAGGACTAAGGTGAGGGTTAGGTTTAGGGTTAAAACTAGGGTCAGGGTTAGGGTGAGGGTTATATTTAGGTTACGTTTAGGCCTCAGTTAGGGTTAGAGTTATTTAAGTTTTTTGTTAGGGTTAGGCCTAGGTTAGTGCTATGTGTAATTTAAGATCTAGGGTTCTGATTGGAGCTACTTGTTTAGGATTAGAGTTACTACTAGGTCTAGTGTTAGAGTTAGGTTTCGGATTAGGGTAACTTTTAGAGCTAGGTTTAATGTTAGTGTCAGTGCCAGTGTTCAAGTTAATGTTAGGGTTAGGGTGAAACCAGAATAGGACTAGGGTTAGGTCTAGTGGTAGGGTTAGTGTTAGGTTTAGGTTAATGGTTATTGTTAGGGCTAGAACTAAGTTTTTGTTTAGGTCAAGGGCTAGAGAAATAACTACATTTGGGATTAGGTTTATGTCCAAGGTTAGTGTTAGGGTTAGTTTTAGGTATAAGTTTACTGGTAGGGCTAGTTTCAGGATTTGGTTTCAGTTTAGGGTCAAGTTTAGACCTATAATTAGTGTTAGGGTTAGAAAAAGGGTTAAAGTTAGGGTGAGGTTTGTGGTTACCTTTAGATCTAGAATGAGGGCTAGTGTTAGGACAAGTAATAGGGTTATTGTTTGGGTTTGGCTAAGGATTAGGATTAGGACTAGAGTTAGCATTTTGAATAGGGTTGGTTTAGGGTAATGGATAGGATTGGAGTTAGGATTAGGGCTAGTATTAGGGTTAGGAATAGGGCTACTTATAGGGTTAGGGTTAAATCTAGTCTTAGGGCTCAGATTAGGTCTATTTTTCTGTTAGAGTTAGGGCTAGGGTTTGGCTAAGGCCAATGTAAGAAGTATGTTTATGATTAGGGTTAGTTTTAGCGTTAGGTTTTCGTCAAGTTCTAGTGTTAGCATTAGTTTTAGCGTTAGGGTGATATTTAGAGCTAGGGTTTGTGTTTGGATATGAGTCAGGGTGATGGTTAGTTTTAGGCCTAGGACTCGAAATAGAGCTTGGGTTTTGGCTAGTTATGGGTTAGGGTTTGGTTTAGGTTAAGGTTTAGGGTTAGGGCCATCACTCAGTTTGTTTTAGAGCTAGGCCTTTGATTAGGGCTAGTTTTAGTATTTAGTATTTAGTAATGAGGCAATAGTGTTACAGCTAGTGATAGAATGAGGCTTAGGCTCAAGACTATGATTAGATTTAGAGTTATGGTTAAATCTAGGGTTAGGGCTAAAGTTTGGGTTATTATGAAGGTTATGGTAATGAATAGGGTTATAAATAGAAATAGGGCTAGGGTGTGAGTTAGAGTTAGTCTTAGGGCTAGGTTTAGGTATAGGGTTAAGGTTAGGGTTCAAATAGGGCTAGGATTAGCACTACAATTAGTGTTAGGGTTAGGCCTATGGTTAGGGCTAGGTTTAGGGTTAGTTTTAGGGGAAAGGATTGGGTTATATAGCTAGGCTGAGTGCTAGGGTGAAGGTTATATTTAGGGCTAGGACAAGGGT
This sequence comes from Urocitellus parryii, assembly GCF_045843805.1. Classification (NCBI taxonomy): domain Eukaryota; kingdom Metazoa; phylum Chordata; class Mammalia; order Rodentia; family Sciuridae; genus Urocitellus; species Urocitellus parryii. The sequence goes on from NC_135534.1 coordinate 123,236,925, forward strand.
AAGGGTTCAGGTTAGGATTAAGTCTAGGTTTAAGGCTAGGGTGAGGGCTAGTGTTTATGTTAGGATTATGGCAAGAATTAGGGCTAGGGTAATGTCAGGACTAGGGTTATGGTTAGGGATAGTGTTAGGGATAGGTTTATGGCTTGGTCCAGTGTAAGGGTTAGGTTTAGTGTAGGGGTCAGGTATACAGCAAGATTATTATTAGGGTCAGAGTATTGGTTAGGATTTGGTTTTGGTTAAGGTTTAAGGTTAGGGCTCAAATTAGCATTAGGGTTAGGGTTAGGGTTAGAGTAATGGATAGAGTTCGGTTTACAGTTCAGATTAGGTTTATAGTATTGTACAGGGTTAGTGTTAGGAATAAGGTTAAAGTTAGGCCTAGGGTTAGCATTTGGTTTAGGCTTATGTTTAGAGTTATAAATTGGTTTAGTGCTAGTGTTAGGGCTTAGGTTAAGGTTAGGATTAGGGCTAGGGTTTGGGTTACTCCTAGGGTTAGTGTTAGGGTTCGGTTTAGGGTAAGTGTTAGGGTTTGAGCTAGGGTTAGGGCTAGGGTGAGGGTTAGGGTTAGAATCAGGGCTACGGTTAGGGTTAGGTTTAGGGTAAGATAAAGTTAGAGCTAGGATTTGGGTCATGGGTACACTTAGGATTAGGGATAGGGTTAGGGTTAAGGTTAGAGCTAGGGTTATGATTAGAGTAAGCAAAAGAGTGTGAGCTAGGGTTAGGGCTAGGGCAAGCATTAGGTTTAGGGTTTGTGCTAGGGTTAGGGTTAAGCTTATGCTTAGGTCTAGGTTTAGGGCTTGTATTAGGGATAGGTTTTTTGTGAGGTTTATGGCTAGTGTTAGGGCTATGGGTAATGTAAGAGCTAGGGTTATAGTTATGTCTAGTTTGTTGGGTTAGGATTATAGATATGTGTAGTGTTAGTTTTAAGTTTAGGGTTAGGATAAGTTTTTGAGCTAAGGTTTGTGTTTGGGTAAGTGTCAGTGTTCGGGTTAGCATTGGGTTTATGGTTTGGGCCAGGTTTAGAACTAGGGTTAGGTCTAGGGCTAGGGTTAGCCTTTGCATTAGTTTAATGGTTATTTTAGGGCTAGGGCTAGGGTTAGGTTTTGATTAGGACTAGGGCTAGAGTTATAGCTATATTTGGAATTAAGTTTAGGTCTAGTGCTACTGTTATGGTTAGTTGTAGGTATCGGTTAACTGGTAGGCCTAGTTTTAGGGCTCGCTTTAATATTAAGGTCAGATTTTGACATAGGATTTGTGTAAGGGCAAGAATAAGGGTAAGGTTTAGGCCTAGGTTTTGGGTTAGGGTTAGAAATAGAATGAGGCCTAGGGTTAAGACTAGTAACAGATTTAGTGTCTGGGGTAAGCTAAGGATTTGGGTTAGAATAAGGGTACTATTAGGTGAGAGTTTGGCTTAGGGTAAGGAATAGGTTTAGAGCTAGGGTTTGGATTATTGTTAGGGTTAGGGTTAGGATTAGGGATAAAGCTAGGGTTGAGGCTCAGATTAGTGCTAGGTTTTGTGATAGAGTTAGGGCTGTGGCTAATGTAAGAACTTGCTTTATGGTTAGGGATAGTTTTAGGGTTTGGTTTAGGGCTAGGTCTAGTGTTTGGTTTAGATTTAGTGTTAGGGTGATTTAAAGGTATAGTTAGTTTTAGGGTCAGAGTCAGGGTCAGTATTAGTTGTAGGGATAGGGTTAGGACTAGGTGTAGCATTAGGATTTGGTTTAGGTTAAGGGTTAGGATTAGGGTTATAACTCAGTTTTGTTTGTGGGCTATGACTTGGTTTAGGGCTAGTTTTCAAATTAGAATTAGGCTTAGGGCTAATGTTAGGGTGAGGTTTAGATTTAGAGTTAAGTTTCGATTTAGAGTTAGGGTTAGTTCAAGGTTTAGGACTATGGGTAGGGTTGGGATTAAGGTTAGGGCTAGTGTTAGGGTTAGGCAATAGATAAGGTTGGTACTAGATATAGGTCTAGGGCTAGAGTTAGGATTAGTCTTAGGGCTAGGGTTAGAATTAGGGTTACAGTTAGCAATAAATTAGGGCTAGGATTAGAGCTATGGTTAGTGTTAGGATTAAGCCTAGGGTTTGGGCTCGAGTCAGTGTTAGTGATAGTGTTAGAGTTAGGGTTAGGGGAAAGGATGTAGTTATTCCTAAGTTCAGAACTAGGGTGAGGGTTAAAATTAGGGTTTGGGCTAGGTTAGTGTTCTGGTTAGGATTAAAGCTAGTTTTAGGGCTAGAGAGAAGGCTCGGGTTTGTGGTAGAATTAAGGAAAGAATTAGGTAGAGTGCTAATGTCAGGTCTAGGGTTATGGTTAGGGATACTGTTAGGGTAAGTTTTATGGCTAGATCTAGTTTAAGGGTTATGTTTAGGGTAAGGGTCAGGTTTAGAGCTAGGTGTGTTATTAGAGTCAGTGTCTTATTCAGAGTTTGGGTAGGTTTGGTTTAGTTTTAGGGTTCGAATTAGCATTAGGTTTAGGGTTAGGGTTAGGGTTAGAGTAATTGATAGGGTTAGGTTTAGTGTTCAGGTTAGGTTTAGGTAAGGATAAGGTTAGTGTTAGCTATAGATTTAGGGTTTGGTCTAAATGCATAGGGTTAGATTTAATTTTAGGACTAGGGTTAGTGTTAGATTTAGCGTAACTGTTAGGGTTTGAGCTAGGATTAGGATTATGGCAAGGTTACGTTTACAGTTAGTTCTACGGTTAGGTTTACAGTTAGGGTTAGTGTAGGTTTAGGGTTAGGACTAGGGTAAAATTTACAGTTAGGGTTAGAGTAGGTTTAGAGTTAAGGCTAATGTTATCATGACGTTTATAGCTAGGGTTACGGTGATGGGTGGGGTTAGAGTTATGTTTAGAGCTATATTTTGGTTTAGGCTTATGTTTAGTTTAATGTATAAGTTCAGGGCTAGGGTTAGGGTTAGGCCTAGGGTTAGAGTTAGGATTAGATTTAGGGTAAGTGTTAGGGTTTAAGCTATGGTTATTGCTATGGCAATTGTTAGGGTTAGTGTCAAGTCTAGTTTTAGGATTAGGGTTAAGTTTAGGGCTAGGGTTAGCATTAGGTTTAGGGTTATATTTACGGTAATGGATAGGGTTAGAGCTAGAGTTAGGGCTAGGATTATGTTTAGGATTAAGTCTAGGTTTTGGTTTAGGGTTAGGGCCAGTTTTAAGGCTAGAGTTAAGTTTAGGGTAATGGTTAGGGCTTGGATTAGGGTTAAAACGACATGAAGGGATCAGTTTAGGGATAGGTTTTGGGTTAGGTTAGGGATAGGATTAGGGCTACAGCTAATGTAAAAACTAGATTTATGATTAGGGCTACTTTTAGGGTTGTGGTTAGTTCTAGTTTTAGTTTTAGGGGTAGGTATATTTTTAGGGTGATGTTAGAGCTAGGGTAAGTGTATGGTCAGATTCAGGCTTAAGGTTAGTTTTAGGGTTAGGTTAGGACTAGGATTAGGGATAAGGTTATGGGGTAGTTGTAGGATTAGGTTTTGTTTTAGTTTAAGGGTTAGGGTTAGGGGTATGGCTTGGTTTTGTCTTAGGACTTGAACTAGATTAGGGCTAGTTTTAGGGTTAGTGTTATTTTTAGGGTTAGTGTTAGTGTGGGATTTAGGCTTAGGGTTAGGGTTGGACTTAGAGTTATGGTTAGTTCTAGGTTTAGGGCTAGGGCCAATGTTAGGGCTAAGGTTCGGCAAGTGTTAGGGTTACGGTAAGGGATAGGGTTAGATCTAGGAATAGGGCTAGGGCGAGATTTAGACTTAGTCTTAGTGCTAGTGGTAGGGTTAGGTCTAAATTAGAGCTAGGATTAGGTTTAGAATTAGGTTAAGAGTTAAGACAAAAGTTAGAGTTAGGTTTAGATTTGGGGGAAGGAATGGGGATATACCAAGGTTCAGAACTAGGGAAAATGATAAAATTAGAGAAAAAGTGAGAGTTAGGTTTGGGTTAGGATCAAGGGTAGGTATAGGACTAGGATCAGGGCTAGCGTTTGTGTTAGGGTTATGGCAAGAATTAGGGCTAGGGCTAATATCAGGTCTTGGGTTATGATTATAGATAAATTTTGGGTAAGATTTATGGCTAGGTCTAGTGTAAGAGTTAGGTCTAGGGTGAGGTCCAAGTTGAGAGCTAAGGGTATTGTAAATGTCAGATTTAGGTTTGGGGTTTGGGTTAGGTTGAGGTATAGGTTTATGGCTCAAAGTAGCATTAGGTTTGAGTTAGGGTTAGGGTAATGGATAAGGTTAAGTTTAGGCTTCAGGTTAGGTTTATGGCTCAGGTTAGGTTTAGGTTAATAAATAGGGTTAGGGTTAGTACTAGGGTTAGCATTAGTTTTATGGTTATCATTAGGGTAATGGATGGGATTAGATCTAGGCTTAGGGCTAGGGTTATGTTTAGGATTAAGGCTGGAGTTAGGGTTAGGGTTAAAACTAGGGTTAGGTTTAGGGTATGGGTTGGGGTTTGAGCTAGGGTTAGTGCTAAGGATAGGGTTAGGTTTAGGATTAGTTCTAGGGTAGGATTAGGGTTATCATTAGGGTTAAGGTAATGGACAGGTTTAGATATCAGGTTAGGGTTAGGGTTAGGTTTATTTTTAGGACTAGGCTTAGTATTAAGTTTAGCATAATTGTTAGAGTTTGAGCTAAGTTTAGGGCTACAGTAAGGGTTAGGTTTATGGTTAGATTTAGGGTTAGCTTTACAATTAGGGTTAGAGTGGGTTTAGGTTTAGGGCTAAGTTTATCATGATGTTTATGGTTAGTGTTAGGGTAATTGGTGGGTTAGAACTAAGATTAAGTCTAGTTTTAGGTTTAGGATTAGGACTAGGGTTAGGATTAGAATTAGGTTAGGCTTATCATTTTCTTACAGTTAGGTTAATGGTAAGAGTCAGGGATTTAGAAGGTGTTAGGGCTAGGTTGAGGCTTCAGATTAGAATCAGGGCTAGGGATAGAGTTAGGGTTAGGGTTAGTGTTAGGGTTAGGGTTAGGTTTAGCATTAGGTTTAGGGTTATGTTTAGGGTAATGGATAAGTTAGAGCAAGAGTTTGGGCTATGGTTGTGGTTAGTATTAGGGCTAGGATTGGGGTTAGGTTTTGGGCTGGGGTTATGTTGAGGGTAAGGGCTAGGTTTTGAGCTAGTGTTAGTGCTAGGGTTAGGTCGAAGATTAGGTTCAGCCTTAGGTCTAGGGACCGGATTATAGCAGGTTTAGAGTTAGGGTTAAGTTTAGGGCTAGTGTTACATTAGGGTTAGGATAGGGGTTAGGGTAATTGATATGGTTAGATGTAGGTTTAGGTTTATGTTTATAGTTAGATTTAGTTTTAGGGTTAATGTTGAGGCTAGGGTTATGTTTAGATTTATGGTACAGGTTAAGTCTTGATCTAGGGTTAGGGCTATGGTGAGTGTAAGTTTTAGGTTTAGGTCTATTGTTAGTTTTCTGGTTAGGGTTAGGGTTACAGTTAGGGTTAAGGCTAGAGTTATCAATGCAGTTATTTGTAGGGTTACATAAGGTGTAGGTTTAGAGCTAGGTTTAGGGATATAGTTAAGTTTAGGCTTAGGGTTAGGGTTAGGGTTTAGAGTAAGGTATAGGTCTAAGTTGATATTTATGGTAAGCATTAGGCTTTGAGTGAGGTTTAAGACTAATGCTAGCATTAGGTTTAGGGTTAGGGTTAGGGTAGGGTTAGGGTTGGTTTTACTCTTACCACTATATTTAGGCCTGGAATTTGCTCTATGTTTTGTGTTAGGTTCAGGCATAGAGTTAGGGCTATGAGTAAAGTAAGAGCTAGGGTTATGATTTGGGCTAGTTGTAGGGTTAGGGTTATGGCTATGTCTAGTGTTAGGTTTAGGTTTTTGGTGAGGGTAAGGTTTAGAGATAGATTTAGTGTTAAAGGCAAGGTCAGTGTTCAGGTTAGATTTAGAGTTAAGTTTAAATCCAGAATTGGGTCTAGGTCTATGTCTAGGTTTAGGTTTAGTGTTTGCATTAAGTTAAGTGTTATTGTTAGGGCTAAGACTAGGTTTTTGTTTAGGTATACAGCTATAGTTCAGTCTAGATTTAGGATTAGGTTTAGATGTAGGGCTAGTGATAGGTCTGGTTTAGGTATAAGGTTCCTTGTAGGGCTAATGTTACTGTTTGGTCTAGTGTTAGGGTCAGGTTTTGACCTAGGTTAGTGTTATGGTCATAATAAAGATCAGGGTGAGACTTAAGGTTTGGTATAGGGTTATAGCTAGAATGAGGGCTTGAGTTAGGACTATTAATATGGTAAGAGTTTTGATTAGGCTGAGGATTAGGGATAGGTCTAGGGTTACCATTAGGGTTAGGGTTTTGCTGAGGGCTAGGGATAAGATTAGAGATAGTATTAGGAGTAGGGTTAGGGATAAAGCTAGGTGTAGGGCTCAAATTAGGGCTAGTTTTTGTGTTAGTATTAGGGCTAGGGTGAGGGCAACCAGTAATGTAAGAACCAGGGTTACATTTAGGATTAGCTTTAGGGTTAGGTTTAGGGGTAGTTCTAGTGTTAGTGTTAGATTTAAGATTAGGGTGATATTTAGAGCTAGAGTTATTTCTAGGATAGGAGTCAGGGTCAGAGTTAGTTTTAGGGTTTGAGTTAGTTCTCAAATTAAGGCTAGGTTTACTGTTAGGTTTCAGTTTAAGTTTGACATCATTTTTAGAGCTATGGTGAGTGTTAGTATATGAATTAGGGTCAGGGTTAGTTTTAAGGTTAGGATTAGGACTCGATTAGGGATAGAATTAGTTGTGGTAGTAGTTTAGGCTTTGTTTTAAGTTAAGGTTTATGGTTATGTCTATTTGTTTCAGTCCTAGACTTAAGGTTAGGGTTAGTTCTACAATTAATATTAGGGTTAGGGCTAGTGTTAGTGTTAGGCTTAGACTTAGGGTTAGGGTTGCATTACTACTTAGCTTTAGATCTAGGATTAGGCTATTATTAAGGTTAGGGCAAGGGTTAGGGCCAGGGTTAGAGTTATGGTAAGGAATAAGGTTAGAATTATGAATAGGGCTAGTGTGAGAGGTAGAGTTAGTAATAGGGCTAAAATAAGAGTTAGGATATTGGATAGGGATAAATTAGGGCTAGGATTAGGGCTCAGGTTTGTGTTCAGCTTAGGCCTAGCAATAGGAATAGGGTTAGGTTTAGGTTTAGGATAAAGAATGACGTTATAGCTAGGTTTATACGTAGGGTTTGTATTAGAGTTAGGGTTAGGGTTAGGGTTCGGATTAGGGTTATGATTAAGTCTAGGTTTAATGCTAGGATGAGGGTAGTGTTTGTTTTAGATTCAGGGGTAGGATTAGTGCTAGGGCTAATATCAGGTCTGGGGTTATGGTTCAAGATAGTTCTTGGGTTAGGCTTATGTCTAATGTAAGTGTTAGGTTTAGGGTAAGGGTCAGGTTTACAACTCAGGGAATTATTAGGATTAGGATTTGGCTTATGTAGTATTTAGGTTTTATAGCTCCAATTACTATTGGGTTTAGGGTTAGGGTATAGTGAGGGTTTGTTTTAAGGTTCAGGTTTGGTTTAGGATAATTGATATAGTTATCATTACTGATAGGTCTAGGAATATGCTTAGGATTAGCATTAGGGTGAGAGTTATGGTTAGGGTAATTGATAGGTTTAGAGCTTAGGTTAGAACCAGAATTATGGTTAGGAAATGCCTTGAGTTAGTGTTAGATTTAGTGTTAGAACTAGGGTTAGGTTTAGGTTTGGGGTTATGTTTAGCATAAAGTTTAGCTTTTGAGCTAAGTTTAGGACTAGGTTTAGGGTTAGGTCTAGGGATAGAATTATGGTAAGTTTAGGGTTAGGGCTTAAATTACCATTAGGGTTAGGTTTAGGGTAATGATAATGTTAGGTTTAAAGTTCAGGTTTGGCTTAGGTTAATGAAATAGGTTAGGGGTAGGGATAAGTTTAGGTTTAGCCCTAGGGTTTCCATTAGAGTTATGGTTATGGTTAGGATAATAGATAGGGTTAGAGCTAGTGATAGGGCTAGGGTAATGGTTAGAAATCTGGATAGTGTTATGGTAAGGTTTAATGCTAGTTCCTCGGTTCGCGTTAGGTTTAGAGTTAGGGTTAAATCTAGGGTTAAGGCACTGTTTAGAGTTGTTTTGGGGTTTGGTTCAGGCTAGGGTTAGGGCTATGGCTAATGTATAAAATAGTGTTACATTTAGTGCTAGTTTTAGGGTTAGGGTTAGGGTTAAGGTTGGGGCTAGGTCTAGTGTTACGGTTAGGTTTAGGGTAAGGGTGATGTTTAGAGCAAGGGTTATTATTAGGGTCACTGTCAGAGTCAGGGTTAGTTTTAGGGTTAGAGTTAGAACTTGAATTATGTCTAAATTTAGTACTAGGTTAGAGTTTGGTTTATCTTAAGCGTTAGAGATATAGGATGGTTTTGTATTAGGGCTAGGTCTACAGTTATGGGTAGATTATGGATTAGCCTCAGGGTTAGTGCTATTGTTAGGTTGAGATTTAGGCTTAGAGTTAGAGTTAGATCTGGAGTTAGGGTTAGATCTAGGGTTAGGGCTAGGGCTACGGCTAGGTTTATGGTGAGGGTTAGGGTTACAGTAACAAATATGATTAGAACTAGGAATAGGGCTAGGGTGAGAATTTGAGTTAGTCTTAGTAGTAGTCTTATGGTTAGGGTTAGGGTTAGGGCTAAATTAGGGCAAGGATTAGGGCTAAGGTTAGTGATAGGGTTATGGCTAAATTAGGGCTAGGATTAGGGTGAGAGTTAGGTAAAGGTTTTGGGCTAAATTAGGGCTAGGATTAGGGCTTGGATTAGTGTTAGGGTTAGGGCTGAATTAGGGCTAGTATTAAGGCTAGTGTTAGTGTTGGGTTTAGACTAAGGGATTGGGCTAGAGTTAGCCTTAGCATTGGTGTTAAGGTTACGTTTAGTGGAATGGGTGGGATTATAGCTAGTTTAGGGCTAGCGTGAGGGTTAGAATTAGGATTATGCCTAGGGTTATGGTTCAGTTTAGGATTAAGGCTAAGTGTTTGGGTTAGTTAAGGGCTAGGGTCTCTGTTAGGGTTATGGCTAGGACCAGGTCTAGGGCTAATATTAGCTCTAAGGTTAATGATAAGGGTAGTTTTAGGGTTAGGTTATGGCTAGGTCTAGTGTAAGAGTTAGGTTTATATTAAAGGTCAGCTTTAGGGCCAGGGCTGTTATTAGAGTCAGGGTCAGGATCAAGATTAGCATTTGATTTACCTAAAGGTTTAGGGTTAGGGCACAAATTAGCATTAGGGTTAGAATTATGGTTAGCATATTGGATAGTGTTTAGTTTAGGTTTCAGTTAAGGTTTAGGGTAATTGATGGGTTACATTTAGTGATCAGGTTAGAGTTAGCATAAGGGTTAGGGTTATTTTTAGTGTAATGGATAGGTTTATATTTAGGGTTAGGGCTAGGTTATGGTTTGGATTAAGTCTAGGATTAGGGCTACGTTTAGGGAGAGGGCTAGGGTGTGATTTGGTGTAAGTTTTAGGCTTAGGGTAAATTTTAGGTGTATGGCTTGGGTTAGGGTTAGGGTTTGGTTAGGTTAGAATTTTAATTAGGGTTAGGGTTAGGGTTAGGGTAATGGATATGGTAAGAGCTAAAGTTCAGGCTAGGTTTAATGTAAGGATTAGGGTTAGGGTTTGGGTTAGTGTTTAGGATAGAGGTAGGGTTATGTTTAGTGTAAAGGTTAGGCTTTGAGCTAGGGTTAGGTCTAAGACGAGGCTAAGGATAGGGCTAAGTTTAGGGCTAGGGATAGGCTAATGTTTACGCTTAGAGCTAAGTATAGGCCTAGGTTTAGGGCAAGGTTTTCTGTTAGATTTTGTGTTAGATTTAGCACAATGCGTAATGTAAGAACTAGGGTTATGTTTACGGATAGTTTTAGGGTTAGGGTTATGGCTAGATCTCGTGTTAGGTCTAGGTTTGTGTTGAATATCAGGTTTAAAGCTAGGTTCAGTGTTAGAATCAGGGTCAGTTTTGGGGATAGGGTTAGGGTTAGGGTTAGATCCAGAATTAGGACTAGTTTTAGGTCTAGGGATCAGGTTAGTGTTCGATTTAGGTTAAGGGTTATTGTTAGGGCTAGTTGTAGGTTTTTGTTTAGGTCTAGGGCTAGAGTTATAGCTTTATTTAGGATTAGATTTGGATCTAGGTCTAGTGTTAGGCTTAGTTATAGTTAAAGGGTTATGGGTAGGGCTAGTGTTAGGATTTCATTTAGGTTTAGGGTCAGGTTTAGACCTAGGGTTACTGTTAGGGTCAGAGGAGGGTCAGGGTTAGGTTTAGAGGTAGAAAGAGGGCTAGGGTTAAGACTAGTAAAATGGTTAGACTTTAAGTTAGGCTAAAAATTAGAAGTAGTAATAGGTTATCATTTGGGCTAGGGTTTGGCTTAGTGTAAGGAATAGGGTTAGAGTTGTGCTTAGGGCTAGTGTTAGGATAGGGTTAGGGCTAGTATTAGGGTTAAAGCTAGGTTTATGGCTTGGATTAGTGGTAGAATTTGTGTTAGGTTTAGGGCTATGGTTAGCATAATGACTAATGTACAAACTACGGTTATGATTAATGCTAGTTATAGTTTTACGTTAAGGCTAGATATAGTTTAGGGTTAATTGAAGGTTAGGGTGATTTTTAGAGCTAGGATTAGTCTTAGGGTCAGGGTTAGTTTTAGAGTTAGTTTTAGGGCTAGTTTAAGGTTAGTGTTTAATTTAGGTTAAGGTTTAGGATTAGGGCTATGGCTTGGTTTTGGTTTATGTTTAGGGTTAGGGATAGGGCAACTTTTAGGATTAGCATTATGGTTAGGGGTAGTGTTAGGGTTTAGACTAGGCTTATTGTTACAGTTAAATTTAGAGTTAGGTTTAAATTTAGACTTAGGCTTAGATCTATGTTTAGGATTAAGGCTAAGAATAGAACTAGGGCTAGGGCAAGAGTTAGAGTTAGTCTTATGGCTAGGTTTAGGTTTAGGATTGGATTAATTAAAGGCTAAGATTAGCACTAGGCTTGGTGTTAGGCCTAGGTTTAGGGCAAGGGTTTGTATTAGGTTTAGTGTTATGGCTAATTTTTGGGTACAGGATGAGGTTATAGGTAGATTTAAGGCTAGGCTGAAGAATCGAATTAGGGTTAGGGCTTGGGTTATGGTTCAGATTAAGCCTAAATTTAGAGCTAGAATTACTGCTCAGCCTAATTTCAGGTCTAGTGTTATGGTTAAATATAGTTTTAGGGTTAGGTTGTGGCTACGTCTTGTGTAAGGGTTAGGTTTATGGTTAGGGTCAGGTTTAGTGCTAAGGGTACTATTAGGGTCAGATTCGTGATTAGAGTTTTGGATAGGTTAATGCTTAATGTTAGGCCTGAATTAGCATTAGAGTTAGGATTAGGGTAAAGATAGTGTTAGGTTTGGGTTTCAGGTTAGTTTTAGGGTAATGGATAGGGTTAGGATTAGGGATACAGTTAGATTTAGGCCCAGGTTCAACATTAGGGTTAGAGTTATGGTTAGGGTAATGGAAATGTTTAGAGATAGGGATACAGCTACGATGAATGTTATGACTATTGATAGGATTAGGCTTAGAATTAGGGTTAGGGTTAAATCTAGGGTTTCTGCTAGGCTTATAGTTATGATTAGTGATAGAATTAGGGTTGCGGTAAATCGAGGGTTTGTTCTCAGAATAAGGCTAGGTTTTGGGTTAAGTTTAGGCTAGGTTTAGTGTTACAGCGAATGTAAGTACAAGGGTTGAGATTAGGGCTAATTGTAGGGTTAGGGTTTGGGCTAGATCTATTGTTAGGTTTAGGTATAAATTTAGAGTGATGTTTAGAGCTAGGGTGAGTTTTAAGGTCAGAGTCAGGGTCAGGGTTAGTTTTAGGGTTTGGCTTAAAACTCGAATTAGGGCTAGAGTTATGGCTAAGTGTAAGGTTAGAGCTTAGTTTATATTAAGGGTTAGAGTTAGGTGTATGGCTTGGTTTTGTTTTAGGGTAATGATTAGTGCTAGTTTTAGGATTAGCCTTAGGGTTAGGGCTAGTGTTAGGTTTAGGTTTATGCTAAGGATTAGGGTTAGATTTAGATTTAGGGTTAGATCTAGGGTTGCTGCTAGGGCTATAATTAGTGCTAGTGTTAGACCTATGGTTTGGGCTACGATTAGGGTTCCAGTAAAATATAGGGCCAGAACTAGGTTTAGATTTAAGGTGAGACTTAGAGTTAGTCTTTGGACTAGAGTTAACGTTAAGGTTAGGGATAGGGCTAAATTAGATATAAGATTAGGGCTACAGTTAGTGTTAGGTTTAGGCCTATGTTTATGGTTAGGGTTATAATTAAGGCTATGTATAGTGCTACCATAAGGGCTAGGATTTGTGTTACGGTTAGGCCTAGTATCATGGCTAGGGCTAATATCAAGTCTAGGGTGATGCTTACAGAATGATTTATGGTTAGTTTTATGGCTAGCTATAGTGTAAGTGTTAGGTATAGGGTAACAGTGAGGTTTAGAGCTAGGGGAATATTTAGGGTCAGTGTCAGTGTTAGGGTTTGGTTTAGGTTTCAGTTTAGGGTTAGGGCTCGAATAAGCATTAGTGTTAGGGTTAGGGTAATAATCAGATTAGGTCTAGGGTTCAGGGTACATATAGGGTAATTGATAAGTTTTGGGATAGTGATGTGTTTAGGGTTAGGCCTAGGGTTAGCATTAGGGTAGGGGTTATGTTTAGGGCAATGATACCGTTAGAATTAAGTTTAGGGCTAGGGTTATGGTTAGGATTAGTTCTTGATTTCGGATTATGGTGAGAGTTAGAACTAGGGTTAGATTAGGGTTATGTTTAGTGTAAGGGTTAGGTTCTGAGCTATGGTTTGGGCTCGGCTGAGAGTTAGGTTCAGGATTAGGTCTAGGAATAGGATTACGATATATTTTGGGTTAGGATTAGGGTTAGGATTAGAACTAGGATTAGTGGTAGTGTCAGTAAAAAGGTCAGGGTTAGTGGAAGGGTTTTGGATAGGGTTAGATCTAGAATGAGGGCAAGGATAAGGGCTATTAATAGGGTTCGTGTTTTGGTTAGCCTAAGGATTAGGTATAGGTCTAGGGTTACTCTTAGGTTTAGAGTTTTTATTAGATAAGGGATTGCTTTAGAGCTAGGTTTATGGCTATGGATATGGTTAGAGTTAGGGTTAAAGCTAAGTTTAGGACTCAGATTAGGCCTAGGTCTTGTGTTAGGATTAGTGCTAGTGTTAGGGCAATTGCTAATGTAAGAACTGGGGTTACCATTAGGTTAATTTTACTGTTAGATTATGGGTTAGGTTTAGTGTTAGAATTAGGTTTAAGATTCGGGTGATATTTATAAATAGGGTTCTTTTTAGGATAGGAGTCAGGGTCAGGCTTAGTTTTAGAGTTAGACTTCGGACTCGAATTAGGGCTTAGGTTACCCTTAGGATTCAGTTTAAGGCGATGTTTAGAGCTAGGTTGAGTATTAGGATATGAATTAGTGTCAGGGTTGGTTTTAAGGTTAGGGTTAGGACTTGAATTAGCACTAGGGTTAGGTCTCGTTGTAGTGTTAGGATTTGGTTTAAGTTAAGGTTTAGGGATAGGGCTCATACTTTTTTTTTTTTTTTTTTTATTCCTAGGGTTAGGGTTAGCACTAGTGTTAGTGTTAGGTTTAGGCTTAGGGTTAGGGCTAAATTTGGAATTAGGGCTAGATCTAGGGTTACAACTAGAACTCAGGATGTGACAAGGGTTATGGATATGTTTAGGGTTATGATAAAGGATAGGTTTAGGACTAGGGATAGGACTAGGGCAAGACGTAGTCTTAGGGATAGGATTAGGTTAGGGTTAGAGATAGGGCTAAATTAGGGTTAGGATTAGGGCTAGATTTAGTGCTTAGTTTAAGCCTAGTGTTAGGGTTAGGGTTAGGGTTAAGGTTAGGGTGAGGTTAGTGTTTAGTGTTAGAATTTTAGAGTTTATGTTTAGAGTGAGGGCAAAGTTTGGGGTAAGGGATGACTTTGTAGCTAAATTTAGAGGTATGGTGAGGGTTATAATTAAGGTCAGGAGTGTGGTTGTGGTTAGGGTTATGATTAAGCCTAGATTTAGGGCTATGATGAGAGCGAGGGTTTATTTTTAGTGTTATACCTAGGATTAGTGTTAGGGCTAATTTCAGGTCCAGAATTATGGTTAAATATAGTTTTAGGGTTAGGATTATGGGTACATCTATTGTAAGGGTTAGAGTTAGGGTTAGCATCACGTTTAGAGCTAGTGGTATTTTTAGGGTCAAGTTCTGGGGTATTTTTGGGGGTAGGTTAAGGCTTAAAGTTTATCATTAGGGTTAGGGTTATGGTAATGGAAATGGATAGAGTTAGAAATCAGTTAAGGCCTAGGGTTATGATTAGGATTAGGGCTAGGTTTTGGGTTTACTTAGTGCTAGGGTTAGGGTTACAGCTAATGTAAGTATTTGGGTTATGATTATGGCTAATTTTAGTGTTTTACGGATAGGTTTACTCTTAGGTTTAGGTTAAGGGTTAGGGTGATATTTAGACCTCTGTTTAGTGTTATGGTCAGAGTAAGGATAAGAGTTATTTTTAGGGTTTGGCTTAAAACTCAAATTAGTGCTGGGGTTAGGGCTTGTTGTAGGGTTAGGTCTTGGATTAGGTTAAGGGTTAGGGTTAGAGCTTGGGCTCTGTTTGGTTTTATGGCTAGGGTTTAGGGTTAGTGAAATTTTTAGGATTAGTGTTAGGGTATGAACTAGTCTTAGATTTAAGCTTAGGCTTCTGTTTAGGGTTAAATTTAGAGTCAGGTTTTTATCTAAGGTTAGTGGTAGGGCTAAGGATAGGACAAGGGTTATGACTAAGATTTGGGGTACGTTTAGGTTTATGGGAAGGGATATGTTTAGAACGAGTGATAGGGCAGTGTGAGAGTTAGAGTTATTCTTGGGGCTAGGGTTAGGGTTAGGCTTAGGGATAGGGCTAAATTACATCTAGTGTTAGTGTTTTGGCTAGGGTTAGGGCTAGTTTTAGAATTAGCATAATTGTTAGGACTAGTTTTAGGCTTAGGCATCGACTTAGGGTTAGATTTAAAGTTAGGTTTTGATCTAGTGTTAAAGCTAGGGCTAAGAATACAGCAATTGTGACAACAAGGGTTTGGTTAGACTTAGGTTTACTTTTAGGGTAAGGGATGTGGTTTTGGCTAGGTGT
Organism: Urocitellus parryii; assembly: GCF_045843805.1. Taxonomy (NCBI): domain Eukaryota; kingdom Metazoa; phylum Chordata; class Mammalia; order Rodentia; family Sciuridae; genus Urocitellus; species Urocitellus parryii. The sequence goes on from NC_135534.1 coordinate 123,252,013, forward strand.
AGGGCTAGGGCAAGGGTTAACATTAGGGTTAGGGCTTAGTTAGGTTTAGGGTTATGATTAAGGCTAGGTTTATGGCTAGGATGAAATTTAGGGTTTGTGTTAAGGTTAGGGATAATATTAGGTCTTGGGCTAATGTCAGGTCTAGGGTTATCGTTAGGGCTAGATAGTGTTAGGTTTATGGCTTGTTCCAGTGTAAGGATTCGGTTCAGGGTAAGATTCAGGTTTATATATAGGGTTATTTTTAGGGTCAGGGTCAGGGTTAGGGTTTGGGTTAGTTTAGGGTTTAGGTTTAGGGTAATGACAGGGTTAGGATTAGGGTTTAGGTTTAGTTTAGTGTAATGGATAGTGTTAAGGTTAGGCCTAGTGTTAGCTTAAGGGTTAGGGTTATTGATAGGGTAATGGATAGGTTTAGACCTAAATTAGGGCTCGGGTTATATATAGAATTTGTGCTAGTTTTGGGTTAGGGTTAGGTTTAAGTTTAGGGTTGAAGATAGGTTTAGGACTCGGATTAAGTCTAGGTTTTGGGTTATTCTAGGGCTAAGCTTAAGCCTACAGCTAATGTATGAAGTAGGGTTATGATTAGCGCTAGTTATAGAGTTAGAGTTAGGCCTAGGTCTAGTGTTAGGTTGAGGTTTACGGTGATGATGATGTTTAGAGCCAGGGTTAGTGTTAGGTTCAGAGTCAGGGTCACGGTTAGTTTTTGGTTTAGGTTTAGGACTATAATTATGGATATTATTAGCACTAGGTTTAGGGTTTGGGGTTGTATTAGGTTATGGTTTAGGGTTATGGCTATGACTCTGTTTTATTTTAGGGCTAGAGCTAGTGTTTGAGCTTGTTTTAGGATTAGCGCTAACTTTAGGGCTAGTGTGAGGTTTAGGTTTATGATTAGGTTTACGGTTAGATTTAGAATTAGGCTTAGGTCTAGGGTTATGGCCAGGCCTATGAATAGGCTAGGGTTACACCAAGGGTTAGGACTAGGATTAGGATTCTAGTATGGGATAGAGTTAGAACTAGGGTTAGGGTGAGAGTGAGTTAGTCTTTGGGCTAGAGCTAGGGTTAGGTTTAGGGATAGGGCTAATTTAGGGCTAAAATTAGGGCTAGGGTTAGTGTTAGGTTTAGGCCTAAGGTTTGGGTTAGGGATAAAATTAAAGCTATGTTTAGGGCTAGGATAAGGACCAGGTTTTGTGTTAGGTTTAGGGCTAGGATTAAGACTAGGGTTAATATCAGGTCTAGGATTAAGTTTAGGAATGCTAGGACTGGTGTAAGGGTTAGGTATGGTAAGAGTCAGGTTTAGAGCTAGGGGAATTCTGAGGGTCAGTGTCAGTGTTAGGGTTTGGTTTAGGTGAGATTAGGTTAGGGGTTGAATTAGCATTAGGTTTTGGGTTAGCATAATGATTGGGTTAGGTTTAGGGCTCAGGGAAAGTTTAGGGTAATTGTTAGGTTTAGGTAAAGTGATAGGGTTAGGGTTAAGTCTACGGGTAGCATTATGGTAAGGATTATTTTTAGGGTAATGGATACAGTTAGAGTTAAGTTTAGGGCTAGTGTTATGGTTAGGATTAGGTCTTGTGTTAGAGTTAAGCTGAGGGTTAGAACTAGGACTAGGTTTAGGGTTATGTTTAGCATAAGGGTTAGGTTCTAGCTATGATTAAGGCTAGGCTGAGAATTAGTTTAAGAGTTAGGTCTAGGGATAGGATTATGGAAAATTTTGGGTTAGGGTTGGGGTTAGAGTTACACCTAGGTTTAGTGTTAGGGTCAGAATAAGGGTCACGGTTAGGATTAGGGTTTGGGATAGTGTTAGAGAAAAAAATGAAGGCTAGGGTTAGGACTACTAATAGTGTTACGGTTTGGGTTAGTCTAAGGACTAGGGATAGGTCTAGGGTTACTCTTAGGTTTAGGGTTTCGCTTAGGGTAAGGGATTGATTTATATCTATGGTTAGGGCTATGGTTAGGGTTAGAGTTAGAGTTAAAGCTAGGTTTAGGGCTTGGATTAGGAATTGTTTTTGTGTTAGGTTTAGGGCTAGGATTAGGGCAATAACTAATGTAAGAACTAGGTTTACAATTAGGGTTAATGTTAAGGTTAGGATTAGGGGTAGGTTGAGGGCTAGGGTTAGGTTTAAGGTTAGGGTAATATTTATAGCAATGGTTCTTGTTAGAATAGGAGTCAGGGTCAGGATTAGTTTTATGGTTAGTGTTAAGCCTGGAATTAGGGCTATTGTTAATGTTAGTGTTCTGTTTGAGTTTAGGGCAGTATTTAGAGCTAGAGTGAGTGTTAGGATATGAGTCAGGGTCAGGATTAATTGTAAGGTGAGGCTTAGGACTCAAATTAGGGCTAGGTTTAGCTCTAGGTATAGTGTTAGTGTTTGGTTTACATTAAGGTTTAGTGTTAGGGCTATTGTTCAGTTTCGTTTCACTGCTATTATTGGGGTTGGGGCTAGTTTTATGATCAGCATTAGGGTTAGGCCTAGTGTTAGTGTTAGGCTTAGGTTTAGGTTTAAGGTTAGATTTAGAGTTAGGGTTAGGGCTTGAACCAACTTTAGGGCAAGTGTTAGGGCTAGTGTTAGGTTTACGGTAGCAGACAGGGATAGAACTAGGACTAGGGCTAGGGAAAGAGTTACATTTAGTCTTAGGTCTATGGTTAGGATAGGGTTAGAGATAGAGATAAACTAGGGCTAGGATTAGGGCTAGGTTGTATGTTTAGCTTAAGCCTAGGGTTAGGGTAAGGGTTAGGATTAAATTTAAGGTAAGGGATGACATTATAGCTAGTTTTAGTGGAAGGGTGAAGGTTCAAATTAGGTTAGGTGTAGGGCTATAGTTAAGTTTATGATTAAGTATAGTTTTAGGGATAGGATGAGGGCTAGGTGTGTGTTTTGGGTTACGTCTAGGATTACAGCTACAGCTAATTTCTGGTTCAGAATTATGTTTAAAGATAGTTTCAGTATTAAGTTATGGCTACATCTAGGCTAAGGGTTAAGTGTTGGGTTACAGTTAAGTTTAGAACTTGGGGTATTATTAGCATCAGGGTCGGGGTTAGTGTTGGGGATAGGTTAAGGTTTCAAGTTTAGGCTTGAATTAGTTGTAGGATTAGGGTTAGGGAAATGATAAGGTTAGGTTTAGGATTCAGGTTAGCTTAGGTTAATGGAAGTGATAGAATTTGGGATAGTGTTAGGTTTATGCCTAGCATTATCATTATGCTTAGGGTTATGGTTATGGTAAGGGATAGATTTAGAAATCAGTTTAAGGCTAGAGTTATGGTAAAAATTAGGGCTAGTGTTTGGGTTAGGTTAGGTTTAAAGCTAGGTTTAGGGCTTGTATTAGGGCTAGGTTTTATGTTGTTAGGACTAGGGTTAGGGTTACAGCTAATGTAAGTACTAGGTTTACATTTAGGGCTAGTTTTAGGGTTTTAGTCCTAGGTTTAGTGTTAGGGTTAGGTTTAGCATTAGGGTGATGTTTAGAGCTAGAAGTGTTAGGGTCCATTTCAGGTTCAGGGTTAGTTTTAGTGTTAAGTTTCCAAATCAAATTAGGGCTAGGGTTAGGTCTAGGTGTAAGGTTAGGGTTTGGTTTAGGTTATTGGTTAGGATTAGAGCTATGGTTCAGTTTTGTTATATGGCTAGGGCTAGGGTTAGGGCTCATTTTAAAATTAGTGTTATGGTTTGGGCTAGTGTTAGGGTTAGGCTTAAGCTGTTAGGCCTAGATTTAGAGTTAGTTTTTGCCTAAGGTTAGTGCTAGAGATAAAGATAGGGCCTGGTTATTACTAGGGTTAGGGCTAGGGTTAGGGTTACAGTAAGGGACAGGGTTAGAACGAGTAATAGGGCTAGAGTGAGTGTTAGAGTTAGTCTTAGGGTTAGGGTTAGGTTTTGGTTTAGAGATAAGGCTAAATTACGGCTAAGGTTATGTTAGGGATAGGGTCAAGGCTTGTTTTAGAATTAGGCCTAGGCATCTAGTTAGGGTTAGATTTAGAGTTAGGTTAGTAATAGGGCTAAGAATAAATCAAGGGTTATCATTAGGGTTAGGGTTAAAGTTAGGGTTTAGTTTAGGCTTAGGATGTGGTTATAGCTAGGTTTATGGAAAGGGTGAAGGTTAGTATAGGATTAGAACTAGGGTTAGGGTTACGGTTATGATTAAGGCTATGTTTAGTGCTAAGATGAAGACTAGGATTTGTTTTAGGTTTAGGGATAGTATTAGGGCTATGGCTAATGTCAGGTCTAGGGTTACAGTTAGGAATAGATTTAATGTTAGGTTTATGGCTTGGTCCAGTGTAAAGATAAGGTTTTTGGTTAGGGTTCGGTTTAGATCTAAGTTGGAATCAGGGTCATGATTAGGGTTCGGTTTAAGTTAGTGTTTAGGTGCGGGGCTCAATTAATGTTAGATTAGGGTTAGGGTGATGTCAGTGTTAGGTTTAGCATTTAAACATTTGTGTAATGTATATGGGTTAGGCCTAAGTTTATCAGAAGAGTTAGGGTTATCATTACGGTTATGGATATGGTTAGCCCTAAGGTTAGAGCTAGGGTTATGTATAGCATTAAAGCTAGTGTTTGGGTTAGTCTTAGGTTTAAGTTTAGGCTTAAAGCTAGGTATAGAACTTGGATTAAGGCTAGGTTTTGGGTTAGTTTATGGCTAGGGTTAAGGATACTCCTAATGTATGAAGTAGGTTTCTGAATACAGCTAGGTATAGAGTTAGAGTTATGTCTAGGTCTAGTGTTAAGGTTAGGTTTACAGTGATGATGATGTTTAGAGCCAGGATTAGTGTTAGGGTTTGAGTTAGGCTCAGGGTTACTTTTCGGGTTAGGGTTAGACTATAATTAGGGATAGGGTTTGGGCTAGGTGTAGGGTTAGGGTTTGGTCTAGGTTAAGAGTTAAGATTAGGGCTATGACTTAGTTTTGTTTTAGGTCTAGGCATAGGTTTAGGGCTTGTTTTAAGATTAGTCTCAGTGTTAGGGTTAGTGTAAGGGTGAGATTTAATCTTAGTTAAAGGATTAGGGATAAGAGTAGAGATTTAGTCTTAAGGTTAGTGTTAAATTTAGAGTTAAGTTTAGATATAGATTTTGAGATAGGGCTAAGTATAGGGCTAGGTTAGGGCTAGGTTTAGGGCTGGGTGTATGGTGATGGTAATGATGGGGTTAGAACTAGGTATAGGGCTAGCGTGAGAGTTAGAGTTAGAGTTAGGGCTAGGGTTAGGGTTAGGGATAGGGCTAAATTAGGGCTGGGATTAGGGCTAGTGTTAGTGTTAGGGTTAGGCCTAGGGTTAGGGCTTGGATTAGTGTTAGGGTTAGAATTAGGTTTAGGTTTAGGGTAAGGGATGAGAATATAGCTAATTTTAGGACTAGGGTGAGAATTAGGATTCAGTTTAGATTTAATGTTAGGTTTAGAATTATGATTAAGGCGAGGTTCATGGCTAGGTTGTGGGCTAAGTTTTGTATTAGGGTTAGGGCTAGGATTAGAGCTAGCGCTAATGTCAGGTCTAGGCTGTGGGTAGGGATAATTTTAGGTTTAGGTTTATTGCTAGTTCTATTGTAAAGTTTACGTTTCTTTTTAGGGTCAGGTTTAGAGCTATGGGTATTATTAGAATCAGGGTCAAGGTTAGGGTTTGGGTTAGGTTAAGGTTTAGGTTTAGGGTTCAAATTAGTCTTATGTTTAGGCATCAGGTAATGACACAGTTAGGTTTAGGATTCTGGTTAGGTGTAGGTTAATGAACAGGGTTAAGGCTAGTGGTAGGATTAGGTTTCCACCTAGGGTTAGCATAAGGATTATAGTTATCTTAGGGCAATGAATAGGGCTAGAGCTAGGTTTAGGGCTAGGGTAATGGTTAGGATTAGTTCCAGTTTAGGCTTAGGGTTATGGTTAGGTCTAGGGTTATTGTTAGTGTTATCTTTAGTGAGTGTTAAATCTAAAGTAGAGCATGGATTAGCACTAGCTTTTGTGATAGGTTAGGGCTATGGGTAATGTAAGAACTAGTGTAATGATTAGGACTAGTTTTGTGATCAATGCTAGGGCTAGGTGTAGTCTAGCATCAGTTTTAGGGTTGGATAAAGTTTAGAGCTAGGGTTTGTGTTAGTGTCAGGGACAGTGTTCAGGTAGGTAATGGTTAGGGTTAAAGCCAGAATTAGGACAAGGGTTTGTTCTAGAGGTAGGGTTAGTGTTTTGGTTAGGTTAAGGGTTATTTTTAATGCTACATCTAGTTTGTCTTTAGGTCTAGAGCTATAGTTATGGCTAGAGTTAGTATTAGGTTTAGGTATATTTTACCAGTAGAGGTAGTGTTAGGTTTCAGTTTAGGGTTAGGTTTAGATTTAGACCTAAGACTAGTGTTAGTGTCAGAATAATGGTCAGGGATAGGTTTAGGGTTTGGGTTACCGTTAGACCTAGAATGAAGGCTACAGTTAGGACTAGTTATAGGGTTAGGGTTTTGGTTAGGCTAAGGAGTAGTGCTAAGTATACAGTTAGTACTAGAGTGAGGTTTGGCTTAGTGTAAGCGATAGGGTTAGAGCTAGGTTTAGGACCAGGATTAGGCTTAGGTTTAGGGTTAAAGCTCGTTTTAGGGCTTGGATTATGGCTATTTTTGTAATAGGGTTAGGTCTAGTGTTATGGTTACGGCTATTGTAAGAACTAAGTTTAGTTTTAGGTTACAATTAGGGTTAGTTTCAGGGTTCGGTTTAGCGCTAGGTCTAGTGTTAGGGTTAGTTTTAAGGTTAGAGTAATGTTTAGAGCTAGGTTTAGTGTTTGGATATGAGTCAGGATCATGTATATATTTAAGGTTAGGGTTAGGTTTCAAATTAGGGATAGGGTTAGGGCTGGTGTAGGGTTAGAGTTTCGTCTAGTGTAAGGGCTAGTGTTAGGGGTATGCCTCGGTTTTGTTTTAGGGCTAGGACTAGGGTTAGGGGTAATTTTAGGATTAGCATTAGGGTTAGAGATATTTTCAGGGTTAGGCTGAGTCATCAGGTTTGAGTTAGTTTTAGAGATAGGTTTCAATCTAGAGTTAGTACTAGGGCTAAAAATAGTGCAAGATTTATGTCTAGGGTTAGAGCTTGGTTAGAGTTAGGGTAAAGGATAGGGTTAGAAGTAGGGATAAGTCTTGTGTGAGAATTATAGTTAGTCTTAATTCTAGGGTTAGGGTTAATGTTAGGAATAGGGCTATAATAGGGCTAGGGTAAGGGCTAGGTTTAGTGTTAGGGTTAGGGCTAGAGATAGCGCTATGGTTAGGGCTAGGGCTAGTGTTAGGGTTAGGGTGAGGGTTAGGGTGTAGCTACAGTTAGGGCTGGGGGAGTGTTAAATTTCGTGTTAGGTCTGAGTTAGGGTTATGGTTATGGTTAGTGTTAGGGTTCGGGTTAGTGCTAGTATTTTCCTTATGGTTAGGGTTAATTTTAGAGTATTTTATTGGATTAGATGTAAGATTAGGTTTAGGGTTATGGTTAAATTTAGGCTCAGGGATAGGTTTAGTTTTGATTTATGATAAGGGTTACGGTTAAGTTTATGGCTTTGTCTAATGTTAGGTTTAGGTTTTGGGTTAGGTTCATGTTTAGAGCTACGTTTAGTGTAAGTGTTAGGGTCAGTCTTCATGTTAGAGTTAGATTTAGGGTGAAAGCCAGAATTAGGACTAGAGTTAAGTCAAGGGATAGGGTTAGTGTTTGCTTTAGGTTAAGGATTATGTTAGGGCTAGAGCACATTTTTTTTTTTTTTTTTGGTCTAGGACTAGAGATACTAGAGACATGGCTGTATTTACGATTATGCTTAGGTCTAGGGCTAGTGTTAGGTTTAGGTTTAGTTATAAGTTTACTCGTAGGGCTACTTTTATGGTTTGGTTCAGGGTTAGGGTCAGATTTGGACTGAGTGTTTGTGTTAGGGTATGGATTTGAGTTAGGTTTAGAGCTGGAAATGAGGGCTAGGGTTAGGACTAATAATAGGGTTAGGGTTTGGATTAGGCTATGGATTTGGATTAGGACTAAGGTTAGCACTATGGATAGGGTTTGGCTTAGGGTAAGGGATAGAGTTAGAACTAGGGTTAGGGCTAAGTTTAGTGTTAGGTTTAGGGCTAGTATTTGTTTTAGGTAAAGGATGATGAGGACTAACTATTTGTGCTAGGGTTAAGACTAGGATTAGGGCTGGAGCTAATTTCAGTTCTGGGTTTATGGTTATGCTTAGTTTTAGGGTTAGGTTATGGCTAGGTCTAGAGTAAAGTTTAGGTTTAGGTCAAGGGTCAGGTTTAAAGCTAGGTGTATTATTAGGGTCAGAGTTCAAGTAAGGTTTGATTTAGTTTAAGATTTAGGGTTAAGGCTTGAGTTAGCATTAGGGATAGGGTTAGTGTTCAGGTTATGGTAATTGATAGGGTTAGGTTCAGGGTTCAGGTTAGGTTTACAGTAATGCATAGGGTTACTGTTAACAATAGTGTTAGTTTCAGGCCTAGGGTTAGCATTTGGGTTATGCTTATCTTTAAGGTAAGGATACTTTGGAGCTAGGTTTAGGGCTAGTGTTAAGGTTAGAATCAGGGCTATGTTTAGGGTTAGGCCTAGGGTTCTTATCAGCATTGGGTCTGGGTTAAGTTTTAGCATTTGAGCTAGGATTAGGGCTAGTGTGAGGGTTAAAGTTAGAGTCAGGGCTAATGTTAGGGTTAGGGTTAGGGTTATGTTTAGATTAATGTTAGAATTTGAGCTAGAATTAGGCTCAGGGCAAGGGTTAAGGTTAAGTTTAGGTCTAGGCTTCTTGTTAGGGTTACTGTAAGGGCTAGGTTTAGGGCTAGGATAAGGGCTATGTTTGTGAGTTTTATGGCTAGCATTAGGGCTTTGGGTAATGTAAGAGCTAGGGATAGGATTATGGCTAGTTTTAGGGTTAGGGTTATGGGAAAGTCTAGTGTTCTAGTTAGGTTTTGGATTACGATAAGATTTAGAGCTAGGTTTTCTTTTCTTTTTTCTTTTTTTTTTTTTTTTGATAATGGTCATTATTCAGGTTAAGGTTAGGTTTAGGTTGAGGGCCAGATTTGGGACAAGATTTGCGTCTAGGGTTAGAGTTAGGGTTAGAACTAGAATGAGGGCTTGGTTTAGGACTAGTAAAACAGATAGGTTTTGAGGTAGGCTAAAAATTATTTTTAGGACTAGGGTAGTATTAGGGTGAGGGTTTGGCTTAGGGTAAGGGATAGGGTTAGAGGTAGAATAAGGGTTGGGTTAGGGTCCGGGTTAGATTTAGGGTAAATCCTAGGTATAGGTCTCGGAATAGGGCAATAATTTGTGTTAGAATTAGGGCTACAGCTAATGAAAGAACTAGGATTCCAATTAGGGCTCGTTCTAGGGTTAGCGATAGGGCAATGTTTAGAGCTAGGGTTACTGTTAGGGTCCAAGTAAGGGTCAGGGTTACTTCTAGGGTTAGGGTTAGGACTCACATTAGGGCTATGTTTAGGGCTAGATGTAGGAAATCATTTGGTTTAGGTTATGGGTTATTGTTAGTGTTATGGCTTGATATTGTTTTAAGGCTAGTGTACTGTTAGGGCTAGTATTTCAATTATCATTTGGGTTAGAGTTAGTGTTAGAGTGAGCTTTAGGCTTAAGGTTAGGATTAAATCCAGATTTAGGTCTAGGGTGAAGGTTAGGGCTAAGGTTGGGGATAGGTATAGGGATTGAGTTTGGATTATGGCCACGATAGGTTTAAAACTAGGGATAGAGCTAGGGTGAGAGTTAGAGTTAGTCTTAGGCCTAGTGATAATGTTAGTTTTAGGGTTAGGGCTAAATTAGGGCTAGATTAGAGCTATAGTTAGTTGTAGGTTTAGGCCTAGGTTTAGCGTTAGGGTTAGGGTTAGCATTAGGGTAGGGTAAGGTATGATGTTACAGCTTTATTTAGGCTAGGGCAAAGCATAAAATTAGCATTAGGACTATGGTTAATGTTAGGGTTAGAATTAAAGCTAGATTTAGGGTTTGGATTAGGGCTTGGATTTTTGTTATGGTTAGGGCTAGGATTAGGGATAGGGCTAATGTCAAGTCTAGGATTATGGTTAGGGATAGTTTTAGGCTAAAGATTATGGCCAGGTCTGTTGTAAGTGTTAGGTTTAAGATTAGGGTCAGGTTTACAGCTAGTGGTATTATTAGGGTCAGAGTTAGGGTTAGGGTATGTGTTAGGTTAAAGATTAAGCTTAGAGCTCAAATTAGCATTATGGTTAGTGTTAGGGTTAGGGTAATGGATATGGTTAAATTTAGGGTTAAGGTGAGAATTAGAGTAATGAACAGGTTTAGGGTTAGGAATAGGGTTAGGTTTAGGCCTAGAGATAGAATTCAGTTAGGGTTATGGTTAGGGTAATAGATTGGATTAGAGCTACAGTTAGGACTAGGGTTATGGTTAGGTTAGATCTATGGTTAGGGTTAGGTCTAGGGTTAGAATTTGTTTAAAGTTATGGTTAGGGAAATGGATAAGATTAACACTAGGGATAGGGCTAGGATTATGGTTAGGATTAGGGCTATGGTTTGTGTTAGATTTCGGGTTATGACAAGGTTTAAGTTTATATTTAGGTTTAGTTTAAGTATTTGGGCTAGGCTTAGAGTTAGTGCTAGGGTTAAAGCAAGGGTTAGGGCTCTGATTAAATCTAGGTTTTGAGTTAGGTTAGGGCCATTTAGGACTAGGGATAATGTTAGAACTAGGGTTATGATTAGGGCTAATGTTAAGTTTAGCATTATGTCTAAATCTAGTGTCTAGATTAGGTTTAGATTTAGGGTGATGATTAGAGATAGGTTTCGTGTTACCATGAGAGTCAGGATCAGTGTTACTCATCAGAGTTAGGGATAGACTCGAAAAAAAGGGCTAGGGTTAAGGTTAAGTATAGGGTTAGGGTTTGTGTAAGGGTTAAGGTAAGAATTAGGGATATGTCTAATATCAAGTCTAGGACTATTGTTTGGTTAGTGTTAGCATTAGGGCTTTGTCACAGTTTGGTTTTACAGCTAGTGCTATGTTTAGGATTAGCAAAAGTGTTAGTGTTAGTGGTATGGTGAGGTTTAGGCTTAGATTTATTGTTATGGTTAGATCTAGGTTTAGGGCTATGGCTATGTTTAGGGCTAAGGTTAGAGCTAGTGTTAGGGTTATTAACGGATAGAGTTAGAACTAGAAATAGGGCTAGGACGAGAGTTAGAGTTAGTCTTAGGTCTAGGGTTAGGGTTAGGTTTAGGGTTAGGGCTAAATTCTGGCTAGATTTAGTACTAGGGTTAGTGTTATGGTTAGGCCTAGGGTCAGGGTTAGGCATAGAGGAAGAGATGGAGTTAAAGCTACTTTTAGGGCTAGGGTGAGGGTTAGAATTAGAGTTAGAGCTAGGGTTAGGATTAAAGCTATGTTTAGTTGTAGGATGAGGGTGATTGTTAGGGCTAGGGCTAGGATTAGGGATAGGGCTGATATCAGGTCTAGATTTATGGTTAGTGTTAGTTTTAGGGTTAGGTTAGGGCTAGGTCTAGTGTAAGGTTTAGGTTTAGGTAAAAGTCAGGTTTAAAGCTAGGTGTATTATTAAAATTGGGGTCTGGGTAGGGTTTGGTTTAGGTTAAGTTTTAGGGTTAAAAATTGAATTAGCTTTAGGGTTAGGGTTACAAATAGGGTAATGGATAAGATTAGGTTTAGGGTTCAGGTTAGATTTAGAGTAATGGATAGTGTTAGTTTTAGCAATAGGGTTAGCATTACACCTAGGGTTATCATATGATTTAGGCTCATATTTAGGGTAATGGAGAGTGTTAGAGCTAAGGTTAGGCCTAGGGATAAGGTTATGGTTAGGCTAGAGTTAGGTTTAGGCCTAGGGATAGTGTCAGTCATAGTTTTAGGGTAAGTATTAGTATTTGGGCTAGGGTTAGGTCTTGGACTAGGGTTAGGTTAGAGTCAGAGCTAGGGTTAGGTTTAGGGTTATATTTAGAGTAAGGGTTAGAGTTTTAGCCAGGTTTAGGGCTGGGGCGAGTGTAGGATTAGGCTTAGGTCTAGGAATATGGTTAGGTTTACGATTAGGGCTAGGATAAGGGCTAGGTTTTATGTGAGGTTTAGGGCTAACATTAGGGCTATAAAAACATAACAGCTAGGAATATGTTTATGGCTAGTTTTAGGGTCAGGGTTATGGATATGTCTAGTGTTAGGGTTAGATTTTGATTTAATATAAAGTTTAGAGCTATCGTTTTTTAATGGTTAAGAGTTATTGTTCAGGATACGGTTAGATTTAGGGTGAGTGCCAGAATTACAACTAAAAGTGTTGCGTCTAGGGATAGGGTTACTATTTAAGTTAGGTTAACGGTTATTGTTAGGGCCAGTGCTAGGTTTTTGTTTAGGGCTAGGGCTAAATTTATGACTATATTTAGGATTAGGATATGTCTAGTGCTAGTGTTACTGTTAGGTTTAAGTATAGGTTTACTGGTATGGGAAGTGTCAGGGTTCGGTTTAGTGTTATGGTCAGGTTTAGACACAGGGTTAGTGTTAGGGTAAGAATAAGGGTCAGGGTTAGGTTTAGGTTTAGAGCTAGAAAGAGGGCTAGGATAGGACTTGTAATAGAGTTAGGGTTTGGGGTAGGCGAAGGATTAAGTTTAGGACTAGGGTATCATTAGCGTTAGGATTTGGCTTTGGGAAAGACATATGGTTTAAAGTACGGTTAGGGTTAGGGTTAGGTTTAGGGCTAGGGTTAGGATTAGGGTTAGAGTTAAAAAATAGTGTTAGGTCTCTGATTTAGTCTTAGATTTGTGTTATCATTTGGGCTATGGCTAATGAAAGGACTAGGTTTCTGTTTAGGGTTAGTTCTAGGGTTAATGTTAGGGCAATATTTAGAGCTAGGGTTAGTGTTATGGACCAAGTTATTGTCAGGGTTATATCTAGGTTTAGGGTTAGGACTCAAATTAGGGCTAGGTTTAGGACTAGCTGTAGCTTTATGTTTTGGTTTAGGTTAAGGGTTAGGGTTATGGATTGGTTGTGTTTTAGGGTTATGGTATATTTAGGGCTAGTTTTCCAATTAGCATTAGGTTTATGGCTAGTGTTAGGGTGAGGTTTATACTTAATTTTAGTTTTAGATTGAGGTTTAAGCCTTGGGCGAAGGTTAGGGCTAAATTTGGGGCTAGGGCTAGGGCTAGCTTTTGGGTTATTTTAAGCGATAGGTTTAGAACTAGGTATAGGGCTAGGGCAAGATTTAGAGTTAGTCTTAGGGACAGGGATAGGGTTAGGTTTACTCTTAGGTCTAAATTACAGCTAGGAATAGCGCTAGGATTAGTGTTGGATTTAGGCCCAGGTTTAGGGCTAAGGTTAAAATTAGCCTTAGTGTTATGGTAAGGTATTATGTTACAGCTATGTTTAGTGCTAGGAAAAGGATAAAATTAGGGATAGATCTGGGGTTAAGATCAGGGTAAGGATTAAGGCTGGGCTTAGAACTAGGACTAGGGCTAGGGACAGGGCTAATGTCAGGTCTAGGGTTAAGGTTAGGCTAGGGATATGGATAGGGCTATGGCTCAGTTTTGTTTTAGAACTAGGCCTAAGGATAGGGCTAGTTTAATGATTAGCGATAGTGTTAGGGCTAATGATAGGATGAAGTTTAGGCTTAGATTTATTGTTATGGTTGGATCTAGGTTTAGGCCAATGGCTAGGGTTAAGGCTAAGGTTAGGGCTAGTGTTAAGGTTATGGTAACAGATAGGGTTGGCACTAAAAATAGGCCTAGGTTGAGAGTTCGAGTTAGTCTTTGGGCTAAGGTTAGAAGTAAGTTTAGGGTTAGGGCTAATTTAGGGCTAGTATTAGCTCTAGGGTTAGTGTTAGGGTTAGGCCTAGGGTTAGGGTTAGTGTTAGTGTTAGTGTTAGAACTAGGATTAGGTTTATGGGAAAGGATAGGGTAATAGCTAGATTTAAGGCTAGGGCAAGGGTTATAATTAGGGTTAGGACTAAGGTTAGTTTTTGGGTTATGATTAAGACCAGGTTGAGGGCTAGGCTGAGTGTTTGTTTTAGGACAATGGCTAGGATTAGTGCTAGGGCAAATATCAAGTCTAGATTTATGGTTAGTATTAATTTTAGTGTTAGGTTATGTCTATATCTATTGTAAGGTTTAGGTGTAGGGTAAGGGTCAAGTTTAGAGCTAGGTGTATTATTAGGGTCAGGGTCAGGGTAAGTTTGGTTTAGGTTAAGATTCAGGGTTAATGCTTCAATTAGTGGTGAGTTCAGGTTAGGGTTAGGGTAATGGATAGAATTAGGTTTATTATTCCGGTTAGGTTAGAGTAATGGATAGGGTTAGTGTTAGCAATAGGATTATCTTTAGGCCTAGGGATAGCATTTAAGTTAGGCTTATCTTTAGGGTAATGGATAGGTTTAGAGCTAAGGTTAGGGTTAGGCTTAAGATTAGTTTTATGGTTAGGGTTAGGGTTAGGTCTAGGGTTAATGTTAGGGTTAGGTTTAGGGTAAGTGTAGGCATTTGAGCTATGGTTAGGCTTAGGGAGAGTGTTAGGGTATGAGTCAGGGCTAGGGTTAGGTTTAGGGTTAGGGTTATGTTTAGACTAAGGATTAGAGTTTGAGCTAGGTTTAGGTCTAGAGCGAGCTTAGCATTAGGGTTATGTCTAAGTTTATGGTAGGGTTATGATTAAGGATAGGTATAAGTCTAGGGTAAGGGCTAGGTTTTTTGTGATTTTCAGGGGTAACGTTAGGGCTTGCATAATGTAAGAGCGAGGGATATGGTTATGGGTAGTTTTAGGGTCAGGGTTATGGATCAGTTTATTGTTAGGGTTAGGTTTTGGTTTTGGATAAGGATTAGAGCTAGTGTTTTTACTAGACTAAGGGTCATTGTGGGGTTAGGGTTAATTTTAGGTTTAGAGCCACAATTAAAACTATTGTTTGGTCTAGTGAGAGGTTTGGTCATTATGTAAGGTTAAGGGTTATTGTTAGGGCTAGTGTTAGGTTTTTGTTTAGGTCTAGGGCTAGATTTATGACTCTATTTAAAATTAGATTTATCTATTGTTAGTGTTACTGTTAGTTTTAGGAATAGGTTTACCTGTAGAGGTAGTGTTATGGTTCGGTTTAGGGTTAGGGTCAGGTTTAGATCTAGGGTTAGTGTTAGGGTTAGAATAAGGGTCAAGTTTAGGGTTATGGTTACGGTTAGAGCTAGAATGAGGGCTACATTTAGGACTAGTAATATTGTTAGGATTTGGGGAAGGCTAAAAATTATGGTTAGAACTAGGGTAGAACTAGGGTGAGGATTTGGTTTGGGGTAGGGCTAGGGTTAGAGGTATGGCTAGGGTTAGGGTAAGGGTTAGGTTTAGAGTTGGATTTAGGGTTAGGGTTAGCATTAGTGTTTGGATTTGGGTTATAATTAGGTTAAGGGTTAGTGTTATGATTAGGTTAGTGTTAGGGTTAGGGTTAGGGTCAGGGTTATGGTTAGTGTCAGGGATAGGACAGGTTTAGGTGTAGGGTTATGTTAGGTTTTGTGTTAGGGTTAGGTTTATGGTTACTTTAGGGTTAGGGTTATGATTAGGGTTAGAGTTAGGGTTAGGTTTAGTATTCAGGTTTGGGTTAGGGTAAGGTTTAGGGTTAAGATTAGTGTTAGAGTTAGGGTTATGGATAGGTTTATTGTTAGAGTTAAGGTTAGGGCTAGGATTAGTGTTAGGGTTAGGGTGAGGTTTAGAGATATGGTAAGTGTTCGGGTTAGTGTTAAGGTTTGAGTTAGGGTTAGGGTTTGCATTACACTTAGGTTTACAGTTAAGAGTAGGGTTACATATAGGTTAGTGTTAGGGTTAGGATTAGGTTTAGGATTAGTGTTTGTGATAGGGTTAGGGTTAGGGTTAAGGTTAGGGTTATGGTTAGTTTTAGAGTTAGCTTAAGGTTAGGTTTAGGTTTAGTTTTAGGGTTAATATTAGGCTTAGGTTAAGGTTAGAAGTTAGGGTTACTGTTAAGTTTATGGTTAGGGTTATGGTAATGGTTAGGGTTAGGGTTAAAATTATGGTTAGGGATAATGCTAGTGTTGCAGGTAGAGTTAGGGTTGAGTTTAGGGTTAGTGTTAGGTTTAGGCTTCGGTTTAGGATAAGTGTTAGTGTAACGGTTAAGGTTAGGGTTAGTGTTAGGGTTAGGGATAGGGTTAGGTTATGGTTAGGGACAAGTTTAGGTTTAGGGATAGGTTAGGTTTTGTCTTAGGTTTAGTGTTAGGGTTAGGGTTACAGTTAGGATTAGGGTTAGGTTAAGGGTTACTGTTAAGATTAGTGTTAGATTTAGGGTTAGCATTAGTTGAGTATTAGGGTTTAGTGCTTTATGTAGGGTTAGAGTTAGGTTTAGGGTTAATGTTAAGGTTAGGGTAAGGTTTGGTTGAGGTTTAGGGTTAGTATTAGCGTTCTGGTTAGTGTTAAGGTAAGTTCAGTGTTATGGTTAGGGTAGTGTTAGCTTTGTGTTTAGGGTTAGGGTTAGTTTTAGGTTCAAGTTAGGGTTAGGTATAGGGTTAGTGTTAGAATTAAGATTAGTTTTAGGGTTTGCGTTACGGTTACGAGTAGGGTTAGGATTAGGTTTAGAGTTTGGATTAGTGTTAGGTTTAGGGTTAGGGTTAAAGTTAGTATTAGGTTTAAAATTAGGTTAGGGTTAGAGTTTTGTTAGGGTTAGGATTAGGTTAGTTTCTGTGTAAGGTATAGATTTAAGGTTAGGGTTAAGTTTAGGGTTAGGGTTACAGTTGGTTTTAGGGTTAGTATTAGGTTAATGGTTATGGTTAGGGTTAGGGTTAGAGTTACGTATAGGGTTAGGCTTAGTGTTAGTGTTCATGTTAGGTTTAGAGTTATGGTTCAGTTTACTGTTAGGCTTAGTGTTAGTGTTAGTGTTCTGGTTAGGTTTAAGGTTTTGGTTAGTTTTAGAGTTAGGGTTTGCAAATGTTTAGGGTTAGGTTTAGCTTAGTGATAGGGTTAGGTTTAGGGTTCTGTTTAGCTTTCATGTTAGGGTTACAGTTAGGCGTAGTGTCAGGTTTAGGGTTAGGATTAGGTTTAGGGTTAGTTTTAGTGTTATGGTTAGGGTTAAGATTAGTTTTGCTACATCGATGTTCATAGCAGCTCAATTCACGATAGCAAGACTGTGGAACCAGCCTAGATGCCCTTCAATAGATGAATGGATAAAAAAAATGTGGCATTTATACACTATGGAGTATTACTCTGCATTAAAAAATGACAAAATTATAGAATTTGGAGGGAAATGGATGGCATTAGAGCAGATTATGCTAAGTGAAGCTAGTCAATCTTTAAAAAACAAATACCAAATGACTCCTTTGATATAAGGGGTGTAAACAAGGACAGGGTAGGGACGAAGAGCTTGAGAAGAATATTTACAGTAAACAGGGATGAGAGGTGGGAGGGAAAGGGAGTGAGAAGGGAAATTGCATGGAAATGGAAGGCGATCCTCAGGGTTATACAAAATGTCATATAAGAGGTAAGGAGGGGTAAGTCAAGAGAATACAAATGGAAGACATGATTTACAGTAGAAGGGGTAGAGAGAGAAAAGGGGAGGGGAGGGGAGGGGAGGGGAGGGAGGATAGTAGACAATAGGACAGACAGCAGAATACATCAGACACTAGAAAGGCAATATGTCAATCAATGGAAGGGTAACTGATGTGATACAGCAATTTGTATACGGGGTAAAAGCGGGAGTTCATAATCCACTTGAATCAAACCGTGTAATATGATGTATTAAGAACTATGTAATGTTATGAACGACCAATAAAAAAAAAATAATAGGTTAGGGTAAGGATTAATGTTAGGTTTATGTTTAGGATTCGTCTTAGGATTAGGCTTAGGGTTAGTGTTTAAGTTTAATGTTAAAGACATTGTTAGTGTTAGGTTTACAATTAAGTTTAGGTATAGTGTTAGAGTTAGAGATAGGTCTAGATTTAATTTTAGGGTTGACTTTAGAGTTACGTTTAGCATTATTGTTAGGGTTAGAGTTAGGGTAAGGATTAGTGTTAGTGTTAGGGTTAGTTTTAGCTTTACTTTTATGGTTAGTGTTAGTGTTAAGGTTAGTACTAGTTAAGGGATAGGCTTAGGGTTGGGATAGGTTTAGGGTTATGGTTTGGGTTAGGGTTTGAGTTAGTGTTAGGGTTAAGGTTACAGTTAGGTTTAGGTGTAGGGTTAAGTTTAGGTTAAGGGTTAGTGTTAGGGTTAGAGTTAGGTTTAGGTTTAAAATTAGTGTTAGAGTTAGTGTTAGGGTTAGGGTTAGGTTTAGGGTTAGGTCATTAGAGTTAGGGTTAGCATTAGGGTTAGGTTTAGAATTCGTGTTAGAGTTAGCGTTAGAGATAGGGTGAGGTTTAGGTTTAGGTCAAGTTTTAGGGTTACTGTTAGGGTTAGGGTTAGTGTTAGGGTTAGGGTTTCTGTTAGGGTTAGAGTTCGGGTTAGTGTTAGGATTAGGTTAAGGTTAATTTTAGACTTATTGTTAAGGTCTTTGTTACGGTTAGGTTAGTATTAGGGTTAGGGTTACTGTTAAGATTAGAATTAGAGTTAAGGTTAGGGTTAATGCTACTGTTAGCTTAGGGTTAGGATTTGGGTTAATGTTAGGGTTAGGGTTAGGGTTAGAGTTGTGGTAAGGGTTAGGTCTAGGTTTAGTGTTAGGGTTAGGTTTAGGGTTAGTGATAGGGTTAGTGTTAGGGTTAATTTTAGTTTTAGTTTTAGGTTTAGGTTTAGGTTTAGTGTTGGTCTTAGGGTTACGTATATTTTTAGGGTTATCATTAGATTTAGGTTATGATTACTTTAAGGATTAGTGTTAGAATTAGTGTTAGGGTAAGATTTAAGTTAGGTTTAAGGTTAGGGTTAGGTTAGGCTTAGGGTTATCATTAGTGTTAGTGTTTGTGTTAGGGTTAGGGTTAGGTTAAGTTTAGGGTTAGGGCTAGTGTTAGTGCTAGGGTTAGGGTTAGGGTTAATGTTGGTGTTAGGGTTAGGGTTAGGTTTACGGTTAGTAAAAGTGTTAGGGTTAGTGTTAGGGTTAAATATATTTTGTGTGTTAGGGATAGCAAAAGAGTTAGTGATATGATTAGGATTAAGTTTAGAGTTAGTGTTATGATTAGTGTTTGGTTTAGTGTTAGGAATAGGGTAAGAGTTATGGTTAGCGATAGTCTTAATGTTAGGGATAGGTTTAGAATTAAAGTTAGTGTTAGGATTAGGGTTAGGGTACTGTTACACCTAGGGTTAGGGTTAGGTTTAGGATTAGTGAAAGTGTTAGGTTTAAATTCAGTGTTGGTTTTAGTGTCAGGGTTAGGGTTAGGTTTAGCATTAGGGTTAGGATTAGGTTTAGGGTTAGTGTTAGGGTTATGGTTAGGTTTATGGTTAGTATTAGGTTTAGGGTTAGGATTAGGGTTTGTATTAGAGATACGGTTAGTGCTAGGGTTAGGGTTCATGTTAGGGATATTTTTAGGGTTAGTGTTAGGTTTAGGTTTAGGTTTAGAGATAGTGTTACTGTTAGGGTTAGGCTTAAGTTTCATGTTTTGGTTAGGGGTAGTGTTATATTTAGTGTTAGTTTTGAGGTTAAGGTTAGTGATAGGGTGAGGTTTAGGGTTAGTATTAGCATTCAGATTGGGGTTAGATTGAGGGTTACCGTTAAAGTTAGGGTTAGTGTTAGGGTTAAAGTTAGGGTTAGTTTTAGTTTTAGTTTTAGTTTTAGGGTTAACATTAGAATTACTGTTTGTGTAATGGTTAGGGTTAGATTTAGGTTTATGGTTTGGGTTAGGGTTAGGGTTGGTGTTTGGATTAGTGTTAGGGTAATGGTTAGGGTTAGTGTTAGGGTTAGTGTTTGGGTTAGGGTTACAATTTGGCTTAGATTTAGGGTTGTTGGTAAAGTGAGGTTTAGGGTTCATGTTAAGGTTATGATTATGTTAAGGTTAGTGTTAGTGTTAGGATTAGGAATAGTGTTATGTTTAGGGATAGTTTTAGTAATAGGATTAGTGTTAGGTTAGGGTTAGGCTTAGGTTTAGTGTTATGGTTAGGGTTAGGGTTAGGTTTAATGTTGTTGATAGGGTTAGTGTTAGGATTTGTTTTAGTGTTAAGGTAAGGTTCAGGGTTAGGGTTATGGTTGGGGTTCTGGTTAGGCTTAGGTTTATTTTTAGAGTTAGTGTTATGGTTAGGGATAGTTTTAGGGTTAGGGTTTTTGTTAGGGTCACAGATAGGTTATTTTTAGGGATTCAGGTAAAATTATGGTTAGTTTAGTGTTAGTATTAGGGTTTGGGTTACTGTTATAGTTGGGGTTAGTGTTTCATGTAGAGTTAGTGTTAGGTTTAATGTTAGCCACAGGGTTAGGGTTAGGGTTAGTATTAGCTTTAGGTTTAGGTTTAAGGTTAGGGTTAGGGTTAGGGTTAAAGTTAGGATTAGGATTAGGGTTAGTGTTAGGGTTAATATTAGATTAAGGTTTTTCTAAAGTTAGGGTTAGGGTTCGGGTTAAGGTTAGGGTTAGGGTTAGGGGTGCAGTTAGGGTTAATATTAGGGTAATGCTTAGTGTTAAGGTTAAAATTAGTGTTAGAGTTAGGGTTAGAATTTGGGTTAGTGTTAGGGTGAGTAGTAGATAAGGTTTAGATTTTGTGTTACGGTTAGGTTTTGAGTTAGGGTTAGTGTTAGGGTTACTGTTAGGTTTAGTGTTAGGGATAGTGTTAAGGTTAGGGATAAGTTTAGGGTTAGGGTAATGGTTATGGATAGGTTTAGGTTTATTTTTATGGTTAGGGTTAGGGTTAGGGTTAGGTTTAGGGTTAGGGTTAGTGCTTAGTTTAGGGTTAGTGTTAGGGTAAGATTTAGGGTTAGGGTTAGGTAAATCCAGGTAAAAGATAAATCCTGCCAAGTATCAAAGAATTTTAAATAAAACTAACTCTAACCCTAACACTAGCTCTAACCCTAGCTCTTCCCCTAACCCTAACTTTCTTTTATTGGTTGTTCAAAACATTACAAAGCTCTTTACATATCATATTTCATACATTAGATTCAAGTGGGTAATGAACTCCCATTTTTACCTCAAATACAGATTGCAGAATCACATCGGTTACACATCCCCATTTTTACATAATGCCATATTAGTAACTGTTGTATTCTGCTACCTTTCCTATCCTCTACTATCTCCCCTCCCCTCCCCTCCCATCTTCTCTCTCTACCCCATCTACTGTAATTCATTTCGCTCCTTATTTATTATCCCATTCCCCTCACAACCTCTTATATCTAATTTTGTATAACAATGAGGGTCTCCCTCCATTCCCAAGAAATTTCCCTTTTCTCTCCCTTTCCCTCCCACCTCATGTCTCTGTTTAATGTTAATCTTTTCTTCCTGCTCTTCCTCCCTGCTCTGTTCTTAGTTGCTCTCATTATACCAAAGAAGACATTTGGTATTTGTTTTTTAGGGATTGGCTAGCTTCACTGAGCATAATCTGCCCTAGTGCCATCCAATTCCCTGAAAATTCCATGTTTTTGTCATTTTTTAGTGCTGCGTAATACTCCATGGTGTATAAATGCCACATTTTTTTTTTTATCCATTCATCTATTGAAGGGCATCTGGGTTGGTTCCACAGTCTAGCAATTGTGAATTGTGCTGCTATGAACGTCAATGTGGCAGTGTCCCTGTAGTACACTCTTTTAAGGTCTTCAGGGAGTAGTCTGAGAAGGGCAATAGCTGGGTCAAATGGTAGATCCATTCCCAGCTTTCCCAGGAATCTCTGTACTGCTTTCCAAATTTGCCACCCCAGTTTGCAGTCCCCCCAGCAATGTACAAGAGTAAATTGGAGTGAGATGGTATCTTTGGGTGGTTTTGATTTGCATTTCCCTGACTGCTAGAGATGGTGAGCATTTTTTCATGTACTTGTTAATTGATTGTATGTCCTCCACTGTGAAGTGTCTGTTCAGGTCCTTGGCCCATTTGTTGATTGGGTTATTTGTTATCTTATTGTCTAATTTTTTGAGGTCTTTGTATACTCTGGATATTAGCGCTCTATCTGAAGTGTGAGGAGTAAAAATTTGTTCCCATGAGAGAAAACTTTTCCTAACTTTTTAATGAAACTTTTGACCTTAAAATTTCCAGACATCGGCAGCCTAGTGGGGCAAGGTAAGGCATGAGTGCTGCACAGTATCAAAGAAATCTGCCCCCAAAATTGATGGAGTATACCAGTACATGCATATTTCTCTGTTATCTCTTAAAGGACTCTTGGATAAAGTTGTTTTTACATGCTTTAGCTTAGGCCTACTGTCACAAGAACAAACAAACAGAGACTTGAAGGAGTGTGAAGTTTCAACCACTAGCACCAATGCTATTAGATATCTAGCTCCATTTCCATTTACCTGTATAGAAAAAAAATGAACTGAAACTTTAAAATACAAACTGTTCCTTACAGTCAACCATTGAACCTAGGAGGCCCAGATATGTGGAGTATAGTAAGGGTAGGAGAAAAATGAATCCTGCCCAGTATCAAAGAAATTTTAACAAAACAAACTCTAACCCTAATACTAGTTCTAAAACTAGCTCTAACACTATCCTTAACACAAAACCTAACCTGTTTGAAAAGCTGTTTATCCAGGAAATCCCAAACATGGGGAGCCCAGTAGGTTAAGCTCTCAGATGAATCCTATGCATTATCAAAGAAATATGACCAAGTAATCGAAGTGTTAGTTCAGTTAATGCATATGTCTTTGTTTTCTGCTAAAGGACTCTCAGATAAAATTGTTTTTGCCATCTTCATCTGAGGGATACTTTCACAAGGAACAAACCAGAGAGTTGCAAAAGAGAACTGATTCAGTGTTTGAGGTTTCAAGCAGCTAGCACCAACCCGGTTTGATTTCAACCTCCTTTTTCATTTACCTATATAGGTCAATATAAAGTGAAACCTTGAAATACAGAGTGTCCCTGTGAGCAAACCATTGGAATGAGAAGGCCCAAACGTGAGGAGAATATTAAGGCTAGGTAAAAGATTACTCCTTCCAAGTATCAAAGAAATTTGTACAAAACTTACTCTCATTCTAACACTATGTCTAACCCTAGCCCTAACCCCAAACCTAATACTAACCCTAACCTGACTAGAGAACGATTGATCCTAGAAGTCCCACACTTGGAGAGATTTGTGGGGCAAGCTAAACAATGAATCCTACTCAGTATCAAATAAATCTGAAAAAATAATTATGGGAGGAATTTCAGTGCATGCATATCCCCTGCTTTCTCCTAATGGGTTCTCAGATAAAGTTGTTTTTCATGTTTTAGCTTAGACCTACACTCACAAGGAACATACCAGAGTGCCCCACAAACAATTGAGGGGGTGTGTGTAGTTTCAAGTAGCTAGCATAAACCCTGTTTGATTTCCAGGCCCATTTACATTTACTAGTATATGTTAAAATGAAGTAAAATTCAAATATTAACTGTTCTCAACACCAAAGAGTTGAACCAAAAGGTCTAAACCTTGGAAACAGAGTAAGGTTAGTTAAAGATGAATCCTGCATTGTATCAAAGAACTTTGAATAAAGTAACTCTAACCCTAACACTACCTCTAAACTGAGCCGTAATTCTAACCCAAAAAATTAACATAGCCCTATCCCTAACACTAACATTAACCCTAATTTTAACTGTGACCATTGCCGAAACCCTAGCTCTAACTTTATCCATTACCACAACTCTAACCCTAAACCTAATGCTAAGTGTAGCCCTAATCCTATCATTTATCCTAGACCTGCTCTAACCCTAACCCTTGCCCTAGCCCTAAATCTAGCTCCATCCATAACACTTACCCTCAATCTAACCCTAACTCTAGGCCAAACCTAACCCTAAATCTAACCCTAACACTAGCGCTAATCCTAACCATAAACATAGCCCTAAACCTAGCTGTAATCCTATCTTTTACCCTAAAATGAAGCCTAATCCAAATGATAACAATAGGATTAAACTTAACTCTATAGCTATCCCTAAGGCTATTCAAAATCCTAAACCTAACCTGAACCCTTAAGCTAACCATATCCATTATTCTAAACCTATGGTAATTTGAGCCTTAACCCTAAACCTTAACAAAACCACACCTTAATCCTGACTGTAATAAAACACGTAGGTCTAAACCTGACCTTTACCATAAACTTAACTCTTACAGTAGACCTATTCAAAACCAAACCCTACAACTACCCTTAACTCTAATGCTAGACCTGACATTAGCCCTAGCCTTAATCCAAGCTTAATCCATAATCCTAACCCTCATTGTAATCCTAACCCAAGACCTAATCCTAACCTAAACCCTATCCCTAAATTTAACTCTGACTGTATCCATTACCCTAAAAATAACCCTTATACTAACGCTATCACTAAGACTATCGGTAACCCTATCACTATCCCCAAAACTATCAATTACCCTAAACATAATCTGAACCCTAAACCTAACCCTATCTTTACCCTAATCCTAACCCTACCTCTAATTTGAGCCATTACACTAATCTCTACCCTAAACCAAGCCCTAACACTGGTCCTGGTCCTAATAATTCTCCTAGCTCTAAACCTGGCTGTCACCCTTTACCTAACCCTTACAATAGACCTAACCGTTAACCTTTCCCTAAAACTATCCCTAACTGTAATCCTAGACCTGACATTAGTCCTAGCCATAATTCGATTCCTAACCCTAACACAAACCCTAACCCTTATCCTATCCCTAAACATAGCCTTAATTACAATTCTAATCAAAACTCTAGGCCTAACCCTGACACTAACCCTAGCTCTAATTTTAGCCCTAATTGAGGGCTATCCCTAACACTAGTCCTAAGACTAAGTCTAATTATCACATTAAACCTTTCACTGTTTCTAACCCTATCCCTTACTGTAACCCTAACCCTAGCCCTAACCCTTGCCCTATCTTTTGCCCTCACACCAATCTTAGACAGAACCTAATTTGAGTTTTAACACTAACTTTGAAACTAACACTGACTTTGATTCATATCCTAACACTCAACCTAGCTCTAAATACCACCCTCACCTTAAACCAAATGCTAAGAATAATCCTAAAAATAATTTGAGTCCTATCCTTAACCCTAAATAGAATCCTGACCTGACTCTTAGAGTAAAACAAACCCTAGCTATAAGTATCACCCTAAACTTAAACCTAACCCTAACACTAAACCTAACCATAACACCAAAACTGACAGAAATTTAACCCTAGTTATTACATTAGCCATTGCCCTAATCCTATCCCTAACACTAACACAAACACTAGCCCTAATCTGAGCCCCAAACCTAGATTTAACCCTAACTATAACCCTAACATAGCCCTACCCTAAACCTAGCTCTAAACCAATCCCTTACCCTAAGCAAACCCTAAATTTAAGGGTAACACTAGACCTATCCTTAATCCTTAGGCTAAGAAAAACCGAAACTCTATTAATTGTCCTAACACAAGCTCTCATTCTAGCTATAAACTTATCCCAAATTCTTAATCTAACCCTGACCCTTATACTAACGCTACCACTAATCATAGGTCTAACTCTAACCCTAACTCTAACTATAAATCTATGGTCATCCTATCCCTAGACCTAAACCTTAAGCTAATTCCCAGCCTAGCCCTAACCATGGCTCAGAACCTAACCCTTATGCTAAACATGACCCAAAAACTAAGACTAATTCTAACCCTCACACTAACCAAACTCAAGACCTAATACTAACCATAACCCTAGCCATAACCTCAACTCTAACTGTATCCATTACCCTAAACATTGCCCTTACACTAATGTAACTCTAGGACTAACCCTAACCCTATCACTATCCACCAAACTTTCAATTACCCTAAACCTAACCTGAACCCTAAACCTTAACTTATCATTAACCTAATGCTATCCCTAGTGCTAATTTGAGCCCTAACCATAAACTCAAACCTAAACCAAAGCCCAACACTGACCATGACATTAATAATTCCCCTAGCTCTAAACCTGACTATTACCCTATACCCAACACTTACACTAGACTTAGCAATAAACCTAACCCTAAAACTCTCCCTAACCATTACCCTAGACCTGACTTTAGCCCCAGCCATAATCCTAGACCTAAACCTAGCAGAAACCCTAGTCCTTATCCTAGCCCTAAACATATTCTTAATTATAACCCTAACCCTAACCCTAGGCCTAACCCTAACACTAACTATAGCACTAATTTAGCCCTCTCCCTAACCCTAACCCTAACCCTAGCCCAAAGACTAACTCTAACTCTCATTCTAGCCCTAATTCTAGCTCTAACCCCATACTTTACTCGAAGCCTAATCCTAGCCTCAACCTAGCCCTATTCATATCCTTGGCCATAACCCTTTATCTAATCCTAACTCTAAATCTAACCCTACCAAAATCCTAAGCCTAATCCTAACCCTAGCCCTAACCCTAAGGCTAATCCTAAAACTAGCCCTAACCCGTGGCCTAGCTCTAAAACAAAACCAAGCCATAGACCTAACCCTAATCCTTAACATAAACCAAGCCCTTAACATAATCCTACACCTAGCCCTTACCCTAGCAATAATTCGAGTCTTAAGCTGAAACCTGAAACTAACCCTCATCCTGACTCTGACCTTAACACTAACCCTAAGTCTAAACATCACCCTAACCCTAAACCTAAACCTAACACTAGATGTAGTCCTAATCCCTTATATTAAAATTAGCCCTAATCATAAGCCTAGTACTTACATCATCCTTAACCCTAATCCTAGCCCTAACTTAACTCCCTAGCCTGATTCTGACCTGTAACCCTAGTTTTAACCCTAAACCTAACTCTAACCCTATCACTAATTGTAACCATAAACTTAGCTGTAACACTAGCTCATACCCTATCCATTACCCTAACCATAACCCTAATTATGATGCTAACCCTAGGCCTAAACTTAACCTTATCCCTAATCTTCACCCTATCAATTACTCTAAATCTAACCTGAAACCTAAACCTAACCCTATCATTATGCTGATCCTAAAATTAATGCTAATTCGAGTCCTAACTTTAAACCGTAACCTATCCAAAACACTAATCATGACCATGACCCTAATAATACCCTTAGCTCTAAACCTGACCCTATCTCGAAACCTAATGCTTACAAAAACATAGCCATAAACCTAAACTTAAACTATCTTTAATCATAAACCTAGACCTAAAATTTGCCCTAACCATAATCCTAGCCCTAAACCTAACCTTAATCCTAACCAGAACCATAACCTGAGCCCTAACCCTAATTCTAACACTCACCCTAGCCTAAACCTACATATAAACCATCCCTTACCATAAACCTAACGTAATCCTAAACCTAATTCTAACACCCGCCCTAACCCTAGGCATAATACTAACACTAATCCAAGCCATACTCCTAGTCCTAATTTAATCCTATCCTAAACCTAACCCTAGCCCTAAGACTAACTATAACACTTGCCCTAGCCATAGCCCAAGTTCTATTCTTAGCCCTTTCCTAACTCTAGATCTAAACCTAACTCTAAATCTAAAACTAATTCTAAATTTAACTGTAATCATAAACCAAACCAAACCCTAACACTACCTCTAGCCATAATGCTAATCCTAAAATTTCCCTAGCCCTGGCATTAGCCATTAAAAAAAACAAAAAACACAAGCCATATCCCTAACCCAAACCCTTAACCTAATCCAAACCCAGAACTTACTCTTACACCTAGCCATAGCCCTAACTCTAAAAATTACTCTGACCCTGATGCTGACCCTAACACTAATCCTAGCTCTAATCACCACCCTAACTTAAATTAACCCAAATATTAGTTCTAGCCTTAACTGTAACCCTAAAACTAGCCTTAATTCTTACCCTAGTCCATACATTAGTCATCGTCATAACCCTAGCCCTTACCTTCACAAAAATCCTACCCCTAATTCTAGTTCTAACCCTAAGATTAAACCCTAATCTTAACCCTAACACTAGCCCTAACCCTAACCTGAACCAAAACACTAGCTCTAATCCTATCCCTTACCCTAAGCCAAACCCTAAACCCAATGCTAACCCTAGTCCTAACCCTAATCATTAGCCTAACTTAAACACTAACAGTAATACTAGTTCAAACCCTAGCCCTCATTCTTGTTTTAATGGAAACTCTGACCTTCATCTGACCCTAAAAAGTAACCCTAGGTGTAAACCTGACCCTAAACCTAAACCAAAACTAACACTAGACTTAGCAGTAACCCTATCTTATACCTAAGCCTAACACTAGACTTAGATCCAAATCTAATAAAAAATATAGCTATAACTCTAGCCCTAGACCTAAACAAAATCCTAGCACTAGCCCTAACAATAACCCTTAACCTAAACCAAACACTTACCCTATCATTGGACCTAACCCTAGTCCTAATTCTGCCTCTAACTGTAAATCTAACCTTATCCCAAACACTGACCCTGATCCTTACACTTAAACTAGCTTTACACTTGACACTATCCCCAAACTAAGACCTAACAGTAGACCTAGCCATAACTGAAAACCTAAAACTAGCCCTAAACATAACCCTAGCTTTTTACATTACCCATAGTCCTAACACTAGCCCTAAACCTAACACAAAACATAGAGCTAATCCTAGGCCTAAACTTAGCTCTAACAATAAATCTCAGCCTAGTCCTAAGCCTAAACCTACCTCTAAACCTAACCTTCTCCTTACACCTAACCCTAGCTCAAAGCCTAACCCTTACACTAAACATAACCCTGGCCCTATCCTAAATCCTAATCCTAACCCTAGCCCTAATCCTAACCTTAACCCTAGGCCAAATTTAGCTCTAACCACATCCATTACCCTAACCCTAAACCTAATCCTAATTAAAACCCTATCTCTAACACTTAAACTAACTCTAACCATAATCTTTAACTTAGAAGTAAACCTAAACCTAACCCTCACACTAGCCATAGCCCTAGCGAGCTCAAACACTAACCCTTATCCTAACTTAACCATAACCTTAACCCTAAACTAACACTTACTCTAAACCAAACCATAGCCCTATCCCTAAACCTAACCCTAATACTAGACTTAACCCGAGCCATAACCTAGCCCTAACTCTAGCCCTAAAACTATCCATTACACTGAACATAACCCTAACCCTACTGCTAACCCTAACCTGATATATGAATCCTAATCCATCTCTTACATTAAACCTTAATTAAAACCTCAATAAACCCTTCCATTACCTTAACTCTAAACCAAACCCTAACACTAATTCGAGCCCTTTCACTTTAACCTTAACGTAAACCAAATGCTAACTCTGACGCTGACCCTGTCACAAATAATAATTCTAGCTCTAAATCTGCCCTTTAACATATACCTAACCCTTACACTAGACCTAGCCATAACCTAAACCTAAAACTATCCTTATCCATAACCATAGACCTGATATTATCCCTAGCCTGAGTTGTAGCCCTAAACCTATCAGAAAACTTACATCTCATCCTAGCTCTAATTCTAGCCTTAATCCTAAACTGAACCATAACCCTAGGACTAATCCTAATTGTAACCCTCACCCTAGCACTAAACCTAGCTATAACCCCACCCATTCCTCTAAACTTAACCCTAACCCCAGTGCTAACCCTAACAAAAGACCAACCTCTAGGCTTAACCCTATCACTATCCCTAGTCCTAATCCTAGCCCTAATATAGCCCTAACCCTGATCCTACTCATAAGAATATCTTTAATTCTCACCCTAAACTTATCCCTAGCTCTAACCATATTCCTTACCATAACGCTAACTCTACCCTAACCCTAGCATGAGCTCTAACTCTAGATCAACCCTAACTCTAAATCTAACGCTAACCCTAAGCCTAAATTCACTCTAACACTAGCCTTAACCAAGACGCTAATCCAAAATCTAGCCTTAACCGTAGCCCTAGCCCTAAAACAAAACTGAGCCATAGCCCTAACCATAACCCATAACTTACACCAAAACCTAACCCTACATGTAGCACTAACTTTAACCCTAACTTGAGTCCTAAAACTAACACTAAAACTAACCCTGACCCTGACACTGACCCTTAATATAACTCTTGCTCTAAATATCACCCTAACCCTAAACCTAAAACTGGGACTAATTGTAACACTAGTTCATACATTAGCCATAGCCCTAACCCTTGCCCAAACTAAACCCAAAACCTACCCTTACTTGAGACTTAACCCTAGTTTGGAACCTAACCCTAACCCAAAACCTATCCCTAAACATTACACTAAACCTAGCCAGAATCCTAAGCATAACCATAGCCTTATCACTAGCTCTAACTCTATCCATGACCCTAACCAAAACCATAAACCTAATGGTAACCCTAGGCCTAACTCAAACCTTATAGCTAACCCTAACCTTATTTATTTACCTAAATATAACCTGAATCTTAAACCTAACCCTATCATTACCCTAACCCTAACCCTAATGCTAATTTGAGCCCTAATCCTAAACTTAACCTAAGCCAAACACTAACTCTGACCCTTCCTATAATAATATACCTAGCTCTAACCCTGAAACTACCCCTAATCCTAACCCTTATACTAGACCTAGCCATAAACCTAACCCTAAAACTATTCCTAATGTAACCATAGACCTGACATTTGTCCTAGCTGTAAACCTAGACCTAACCATAACACAAACAATAACCCTCACCTAATCCTAACACTGACCCTAATCCTATCTATAACCCTAGCCCTAAACTTAGCTCTAACCCTATCAATTACCCTAACCATAGCCCTAATTCTAATGCTAATCCTAGGCCTAAACCTAAACCTATGCCTAATTGTAACTCTATCCATTATGCTAAACCTAACCTGAACCCTAAACCTAACCGTATCATTACCCTAACCCAAATCCTAATGCTAATTTGAACCCTAGCCCCCTAAACCTTAACCTAAACAAAACCCTAAACATGACCCTGACGCTAATATTATCCCTAACTCTAAATTTGACCCTTACCCTATATCTAACCCTTACATTAAATATAGCCATAAACCCAATCCTAAAACTATTCCTAACTGTAACCCTAGAACTGACATTTTCCCTAACTCTATTCCTAGCCCTAACCAAAACACAAACTCTATCCCTCATCCTAGCCCTTAACCTAGCCTGAGTCATAACTCTTACGAAACCCTAGCTTTAACCCTAATTCTAACCTTCGTCCTAGCCCTAAACCTAGCTCTAACCCCATTATTTACAATAATCCTAATCCTAAACCCAAAACTAACCCTAGGCCTAAACATAAACATAAACCTAGCCCTATTCCTACCCCTAATTAAGCCCTATACCTAACCAAACACTAGGCCTATCCCTAAAACGCTCACTCTCACCCTAGCCCTATCCCTAGTTCTAATCGTATTTTTATCATAACCCTAATATATGTATAAACCTACAACTAATGCTAGCCATATCCTTAGCCTAGACCTTAACATAGATCTAATCCTATCTCTAAAGCTAACCCTAAACCTAAGACTAGTGTTAGGGTTAGCATTAGGTATAGGTTTATTTCTAGTGCTAGTCTTAGGTATAGAGATAGATTTGGAGTTAGGATTACTAAACTAGTCCTAAACCTAATGGTAATCTTAAAACTAGCCCTAACCATAGCCTTGAATCTAAAACAAAACCAAGGCATAGCCCTGACAATAAAGCTTAACCTAAACCAAAACCTAAATCTACACCTAGCCCTAACCCTAGCCCTAATTAGAGTCCAAACCCTAACCCTAAAACTACCCCTGACCTTAATTATGACCCTAATACTAACCCTAGCTCTAAACATCACCCTAATGTTAAACCTAACCCTAAAACTAGACCTAGTCCTAACCACAATTTTATAACTAGCCCAAATCTTAACTCTACTGCAAATATGGGCTATAACTCTAAACCTAGCCCTAACTCAAACCAAAATTTAGCCCTAAACTGAAACTTAACCCTAGATTTAACACTAAACCTAATCGTAACACGAACCCTAAGCCTACCCTAAATGTAACCCTTACATTAGGTCTAACCCTATCACTTACCCTACGTCAACCCTAACCCTAATGCTAACCCTAGTCCTAACCCCAATACTATTAGTAGTCCTAACCCTAGGCCTCATTCTTGTTCTAACCATAACTCAAACCTGACACTTATTCTGACTCTAATTGTAACCGTAGGTCTAAACCTTACCCTAACCCTATACTGAACCCTAACACTAGCACTAGAAATAAACCTATTCCTAAACCTAATCCTAACACTAGCCCTAGACCTAAACCTAAACCTAAATCTAGCCATATCTCTAGCCCTAGACATAAACAGAAATGTAGCTCTAGCCCTAGCCCTAATAATAAACCTTAACCTAACCCAAACACTAACCCTACACTTAGACCTAACCCTAGTGATAATTCTGAATTTAACCCTAAAGCTAAGTCTAACCTGAAAACTAACCCTGACCCTAACAATAACTCTAGCTCTAAACATCGAGCTAGCACTAACCCTAACCATAAAACTTGACTGAGCCATAACAATAACACAAAAACTGGCCCTAATCATAATCCTAGTTCGTACATTAACTGTAGCCCAAACACTAGCCCTAACCTTACCCAAAACCTACCCCTAATCTGAGCGTTAACCCTAGCTTTAAACCTAACACTAACCCTAGCCATAATCCATTCCCTAAACCTTCCCTAACCCTAGCTCTTATCCTATTTGTTACATTAAGCCAAACCATAAACCTAAAGCTAACCCTAGTCCTAAACCTAATCCATAGACTAACCCAAGTCCTAACCCTCTTACTAGTCCTAACCCTAGCCCTTATTCTAGCTCTAACTCAAGCCAAACCCTAATCCTAACCCTGAAACTTATACTGACCCTAACACTAACCATAGGTCTAAACCTTAACCTAACCTGAACCTGAAACCTAACATTATCACTACTAGTAATCCTATACCTAAACCTAAAGCTAACGCTAGTTCTAGACCTAAACCTAATCATAAATCTAGCCATAACTCTAGCCTTAGAAATGAACAAACACACCTTACCCTATCCCTAAAAATCACCCTTAACATAACCTAAACACTAACCCTAATTCTAGACCTAACCCTAGTCCTAATTCTGGCACTAACCCCAACATTCACTCTAACATGAACACTGAGCCTCACCCTAACATAAATCTCGCTCCAAAGGTCAACCTAACTCAAAACCTAATCCTAACACTACACCTAGCCATAACCCCTACCCTAAAACTAGCCTTAATCATAAACCAAGCTCTTAACTACCCATGGCCCTAAAACTAGACCTAAAATAACACAAAACCCAGCCCTAATCCTAGGCCTAAACCTAGCCCTAAGTGTAACCCTAATCTAACCGTAGCCCTATGGCTAACCCTATTCTTCCCCATAGACCTAACCCTAGCTCAAACCTAACCCTAGCTCAAACCTAACCCTTACCCCAAGTATAACCCTACCCTATCTCAAAGTCTAACCTAACCGTAGCCCTAATTTTAACCTTAACCATAGCCCTAAACATAGTTCTAATTCTATACACTACTCTAACCTTAGCACAAATTCTAACCATAACCCTAGTCCTAACACTAGCTCTAATCCTATCCATTGCCCTAACCATTATCCTATCCCTAATTCTAAACAAAGGCTTAACCCTAAAACTATCACAATCTCTAAACCGATCTATTACCCTAAAAAAAATGTACCCTAATCCTAAGCCTACTCATTACCTTAACCCTAACTCTAACCCTAACACTAATTAAAGCCTCAAACCTAAACCTTAACCTAAACTAAAACATAAGCCATACCCTGACCTTAATAATACATCTAGCTCTAAACTTGACCCTTACCCTAAATCTAAACCTTACACTAGACCTAACCATAAACATAACCCTAAATCAATCCCTAACCATTACCCTAGACTTAACCCTAGACACTTATCCTAACACAAACCCTAGCTCTAAACCGTATCCTAAGAGAAAAACTAACCCTAACACTAGACAAACCCTAAATGTACCCATAACCATAACCCTAGCTCTTACATTACACATATGCCTAACACTAGCCCTAAACCTCACCCACAAAGTAGCCCTAATACTAGCCCTAAACCTAGACCTAAGCGTAACCCAAACCCTATCCTTAGCACTAACCTTAACCCTAACACTAGCCCTGGCGCTAACCCTCCTCAAACTCTAATTGTTTCCCTAAATATAACAATAGCCCTAACCCTCAACCTAACCCTAAACCTAGCCCTAATCCTAACTGTAACCATAGCACAAATCCTAGCACAAACTCTATCCATTACCTTAAACATAACCCTTACCCTAATGCTAACCCAAGCCATAACCCTAAACTTAACCCTAACCATAGCTCAGACTCTAACTCTAACCCTCAACCTGGCCCTAACAATTCTGCTAAACCTAACACTAACACTAACCCAAGGCCTATCTCTAAACCTAGCCAAAATCCTAACTTAACACCAGCCCTAACATTAGCACTAACCCTATCCTTTACCCGAAACATAAACCTAACCCAAATCCTAACCCTGGACCTAACCTAATCCTATCACTAATACTAACCCTATCTATTACTCTAAACCTAACCTGAACCCTAAACCTAACACTATCCATTACTTTAACCCTAACCCTAATGCTAATTTGAACCCTAACCCTAAACGTTATCCTAAACCAAACTGTAAAATGGACTCTGACCATAATAATACACATAGCTCTAAACCTGACCTTTACCCTAAACTTAACTTTCCACTAGACATAGACATAAACATAAAGTTAACACTATCCCTAACCATAATCCTAGACCTGACATTAGCCCTAGCTCTAATCCTAGCTCTAACAATTGTTGAGAGCCACAGCCAAAGGGGCCCCAGCAAACTTCCAGACTGCCAGCTGATGATTGACTCACAGCGGCCCCAGCAACATCTTGCTGATTGGCTTCTCTGCAGTGATGCTCATTGGAGATGCTCATTGAGCTGTTTCCCCGCCCTTTCTGACTGCCAGCTGATGATTTTGGCTCACAGCGGCCCCAGCAACATCTAGCTGATTGGCTTCTCTGCGGTGATGCTCATTGGGCTATTTCCCTGCCCTTTCAGACCACGGAGCTGCTCATTGGGGGACTTCCTTGGCTCTACCCACGGGACCCAGCCAATCGGCCTCAAGAGCAGAAGGATTGTGGCAGGTGGTGAGGCTTGTGTGAGTGAGAGGCTTGTGGGAAGCCGGTGGTGGCAGTTGGGCTCTGAGGGTTTTTTCCTGAGGAGCTGTTTTGTTTGGGATTTGTAGTTCTAAAAATAAAGTTAGTTTCTTTTGACAAGTGGCCCCTGAATTGTGCCCAGCCAGACTGCGGCAAACAATAACACAAACCCTAGCCCTCAACCTAGCCCTAAACCTAGCCTTAATGCTAACACACTCACCTTATTCCTATACCTAATTTTAACCCTCGCCCTAGCCCTGAAACTAGCCATAACCGCATCCCTTCCCCAAAAACTAACCATAACCCAAACAGTAACACTAACCCTTATTCTATCCCTAACGACAGGCCTAACCCTTACACTAAACCTAGCACTAATCTAGCCCTAATTTAGCCCCAATCCTAAGCAAATCCCTAACTCTAGCCCTAAGAATAACTCTAACTCTCAACCTAGCCATATTTCTATTTCTAAACCTGTCCATTAATGTAACATTAGCACTAGCCCTAACCATAGCCCTAACCCTAGATCTAAACATAACTCTAAATTACGGTTATAAACTCTTAAATATAACCCAAAACTTAAGCATAAACCTCACCCTAACACTAGCTGAACCCTATCACTTATGATAAAACTAACCCTAACACTAGCCCTATCTCTAAAGAAACTGAGCCATTACCCTAAACCTAAACCTAACCTAAACAAAACCATAACCCTACAACAAGCCATAACCCTAACTCAAATTCAAGTCCTAGGACTGAAATTAACCCTTATCCTGACTCATATCCAAACACTAACAATAGCTCTATATATCACCCTAAACATAAAGCAAATGCTAAAACCATTCCTATCCCAAACCCTAACCCTAAAACTAACCCGAATAATAACTCTAGTTCTTACATTAGCCATAGTCCTAACCATATCCCTAACCCCAAAACAAAAATAGCCCTAATCTGAGCCCAAAATCTAGATTTATCACTAACCCTAACCAAAACCCTCACCCTAGCTCTAAGCCTAGATCTAACCCCATCCCTTATCCTAAGTCAAACCCTATTCATAATGCAAACCCTAGTTTGAATCGTAGTCCTTAGCCTATATCAAACACTAACCCTATTACTAGTCCAAACCCTAGCCCTCATTCATGCTCTAAACCTAATCCAAAACCTAACTCTAACGTTCAACCTTATTCTGACCATGACACTAATTATAGGTCTAAACCTGACACTAACCCTAAACAGAACCCTTAAGCTGGCCTAAATTTAGCAATAACTCTAGCCCTAGAACTAAACAAAAACTTAGTCCTAGCCCTAACAATAACCCTTAACCTAAACCAAACAATAACAGTACACCAAGACCTAACCCTAATCCTGATTCTGTCTTTAACCCTAACTCTAATGTGAACACTGACCCTGACACTAACACTAAACCTAGCTCTAAAAATGACTCTAAACCAAAATCTAAACCTAACACTAGAACTAGCCATAACCCTAACTTTAAAACTAGCCCTAATTAGAAGCCTATATCTTACATTGCTTATAGCAGTAATACTAGACCTAAACCTAACACAAAACCTGACACTAATCCAAGGCCTAAACTACCGTAAGCATAACCCTAACCTTAAACCTAGCCCTACCCTAAGGCTAACACTCACCTTAGACCTAACCATATCTCAGACCTAACCTTTGGCCTAAACATAACCCTGGCCTTATCCCTAACAATAACACTAACCCTATCCCTAACTCTAACCCTATACATTACCCTTAAAATAACCCCATTCCTAATTTTAACCCTAGTCCTAACCCTAACACTGTTGCAAACCCCAAATCTCTCCATTACCCTAAACCTACCCTGAACCCTAAATCTAACCCTATTCATTACCCTATCCTAACTCTAACCTTAATGCTAATGTGAGCCCTATACATAAACCTTAACATAATACAAACCGTAACCCTGACCCTGAACCTAATAATACCCCTAGCTATAAAACTGACCCTTAACCTAAACTTAACACTTGTACTAGAGTAAGATATAGACCTAATCCTAAATCTACTCTTAACTGTAACACTATACCTGACATTATCCCTAGCTGTAATTCTAGACCTAACCCTAAAAGAAACCCTAGCCCTCATCCTGGACCTAAACCTAGCCTTCATCATAATCCTAACTCTAAATCTAGCCCTAATTCTAATTTTACCCTCACTCTACCTCTAAACCTAGCTATAATACATCTCCTATCCTAAACTTAGCCCTAAACCTAGCCCTAATGCTAGGTCTAAAATGAACATTAATTCTAGTTCTAATCCTTGCCCTGATTTAGCCATATCCTTAAAACTAACCATAACCCTAGCACTAAGACTAACTCTAACCCTCACCATAGCCTTATCCATAGTTTTATCCCTATCATTTACCATAAACCTAAAGCTAGCCCTAACCCTTGCCTTATCCTTAGACCTAGCCCTAACCCTAGATCTAACCCTAACTCCAAGACTTAACTAAGCCTAAACCTAAGAAAAACACTATCCCTAATCCTAATGCTAATCACATAACCTAGGACTAAAACAAAACTATGCAATAGGGGCTGAGGATGTGGCTCAAGTGGTAGTGCAATCACCTGGCATGCGCGGGGTACTGGGTTTGATGCTAAGCAACAATAAAAATATAATTAAAAAAAGATGTTGTGTCCTCCAAAAACTAAATATATATATATTTATAATATATATATATAAATATATATATATATTTAGTTATATATATATATATATATATATATATATATATATATATATACATATACATATACATATATATATACACACAATTCTCTCTCTCTCTCTGTTTCTAAAAAAAAACTGAGCAAAAGTTGGAATCTTAAACCTTAACTTAAACCAAACCCTAACACTACACCTAGACCTAAACCTAGCCCTAATTCAAGTCCTAACCAAAGCCTTAAACTTACCCTGAACCCAAATCATATCCTAACACTCAGCCTAGGTCTAAACACCATCCTAAACTTAAACTGAAACCTAACAGTCACCCTAGCCTTAATTTGAGTCATTAAAATAACCTGATGCTGACTCATATCCTAAGAGTCACCCTAGCTCTAAAGACTGCCCTCACCTTAAACTGAACCTTAAAATAATCCTAGCCATTATTTGAGTCCTAACCTTAACCCTAAAACTAACACTGTCTCTGAATCATATCCTAATACTAACCTTGCTATAAATATAACCCTAACATTAAACCTATCCCTAACACTAGACCTAACAATACCCCTAACCCTAATTGTAAAATAGTTCTTACATTATCCATTGCCATAAAATTAGCCCTAACTGTAACACAATCTGAGCCCTAAACCTAGATTTAACTCTAACCCTAACCCTAACTCTAGCCCTAATCCTAGCTATAAGCCTATCACCTACCCAAAGCAAAACCATAACCCTAATGGTAACCCTCGACCTATCCCTAATTTTTAAGCTAACCAAAGCCCTAAGCCTATTAATAGTCATAACCCTACCATCACTCTAGCTCTAACCCTATCCCAAACCCCAATGATAACCCTGACCATTATTTTTACCCTAACACTAACCCTAGGTCTTAACCTGGCCCTAAACTTAGACCACATCATAAATTAGCCCAAGACCTGAAGCAAATCCTAACTATAGCCTTAACTCTAGCCCTAGACCTAAACAAAAACCTATAACTAGTTCTTAAAGTAATCCTTAAACTAACACAAACACTAACCCTACCACTAGACCTAAACCTAGTTCTAATTCTGGCTGTAACCTTAAATCTAACTCTAACCCAACCACTAACCCTGCCTTTAAAAGTAAACCTACTTGTAAACCTGACCCTAAACAAAAATCTAAAACTAACACTAGACCTAGCCAAAATCCTAACCCTCAAACTAGCCCTAAAAATAACCCTAGCTCTTACATTACCCACAGCCATAACCCTAAGCTTAAACCTAACACAAAAGCTTGAGCTAATCCTATGCCTAAGCATAACCCTAATCCTAACCCTAACCTAACACTTGATTATCACTAACCCTAGCTCAAAGCCTAAACCTTATCCTAAACATCAACCTACACCTATCCCTAAATATACACATAACACTAGCCCTAATCCTAAACTTAACCCTAGCCATTATCCTAGCTCTAAACCTACCCATTACCCTAAAACTAATCCTAAAATTATTGATAACACTAGGTCTAACCATAACCCTAAACCTAACAGAAAACTAAAACTAGACCTAATCCTAAACATCAAACTTGCCATAGACCTAAATCTAGCCCATACCCCAACCCTTAAAACCTTACCATAAACCTAAACTTAACCATATCCCTAACCCTAAACCTAAACCTCAATCTAACACTAAACATAACCCTATGCCTACCTCTAACCATATCCATTACATGAACCCTAACCCTACCCCTAATGATGATGGTAGCCCTAATCCAATCCTAACCCTAACCATACTCTAATCTTATCCCTAGACCTAATGTTAAACCTAACCCTCGCCCTAACCCTAACCCTAGCTCAAAACCTAACCCTTATACTAAACATAACTCTAACACAAACCCTATTTCTAAC
The DNA here is from genome assembly GCF_045843805.1 of Urocitellus parryii. Classification (NCBI taxonomy): domain Eukaryota; kingdom Metazoa; phylum Chordata; class Mammalia; order Rodentia; family Sciuridae; genus Urocitellus; species Urocitellus parryii. Next base: position 123,291,625 of record NC_135534.1, read on the forward strand.
TCTAACCCTAACCATAACTCAAGACCTATTCCTCACCATGACCATAGCCCTAAACTTAGTTCTAAACCTATCAATTACCCTAAGCATTACCCTTACCCTAATGCAATCCCTAGGCCTAACACAAACCCTATCACTAAACCTAACTCTATCAATTACCATAAACTAACCTGAACCTTAAACAATATCCTATTATTACCCTAACTCTGACCCTAACGCTTATTTGACACCTCATCATAAACCCTAACCTCAAGCAAATTCTAACCTCATCCTGACCCTAATAATTCCCCTAGCTCTAAACCAGACCCTTAAACCTAAACCTAACCCTTAAACTAGACCTAGCCATAAACTTAAACCTAAAACTGTCCTCTCCTCAACCGTAACCACACACCTGACATTAGCCCTAGCCCAAATCCTAGCCCTGACCCTAACAAAAACCCCAGCCCTTATCCTAGAACTAAACCTAGATTAATCCTAACCCTAACCTGAACCCTAGCTCCTACCCCAATACTAACCCTAGCCCTAATCTTAGCCCTAATTTCAACCTATCTTTAAACCAAACATAACCCTAGACCTAAGAATAAATCTAACTCTCACACTAGCCCTATCACTAGTTCTAACCCTATCCCTTAACTTAACCCTAACCCTTGCCCTAAACTTAGTCCTAACCCTTGCCCTATCCATAGCCCAAGCACAAAACTTAGATCATAATCTCTCTAAATCTAACCCAGACCCGAAGCCTAAGCCTAACCCTAACACTAACCCTAAAACGTGCCCTAATCCTAGCCCTTTTCCTAAAACAAAACCAAGCCATAAGCTCTATGCCTAAACCTTAAACAAAACCAAACCCTAACCATACACCTAACACTAACACTAGCCCTATTCAAGTTTTAAGCCAAACCCTAAAACTAACCCTGACACTGACTCTGACACTAACACTAATCCTATCTCTCAGCATCAACCTAATCCTAACACTAAACCTAACATAAAACCTAGCGCTAATTTTAACTCTAAAATTAGCCATAATCATAATTCTTGTATTTACATTAGCCCTAATCCTAATGCTAGCAGTAACTTAACACAAAACCTACCCTAATCTGATCCTTAACCCCAGCTTTAACCCTAACCCTAACCCTAACCCTAGCCCTAGCCCTAATCATAACCATAACCATAGCCCTAAACCTATACATTACCATAACAATAACCCTAACCCTATCTCTAATCTTATCCCTATCCATTTTCCTAAACCTAACATGAACCCTAATTCTAAGCCTATCATTACCCAAATCCTTTCTCTAATGTTAATTAAATCCCTAACATTAAGCCTTAACCTATTCAAAACCCTAACCTGGACATTCACCTTAATAATTCCCCTAGCCCTAAACCTGATGCTAACCCTAAACCTAAACGTTACACTAGATGTACACATAATCCCAACCCTAAAACTGTCTTTAAACCTAATTCTAGACTTGAAATTATCCATATTCCTAATTCTATCCCTAACCCTGAAACAAACCATAGCCCTCCTCCTAGCTCTATGCCTAGCCTTAATCATAACCCTAACCCTAACCCTTATTCTAAACCTTACCCTACCTCTAAAGCTAGATTACACCATCCCTTACCCTAAAGTAAATCCTAAATCTAACACTATTTCTATGCTTAAACTGAACCCTAACCATAGACCTAATCCTAGCCCTAATTTAGCCCTATTCCTAACCCTAACACTAACATTAGCCCTAAGACTAACAATAATTCTCACACTAGCCCTATCACTAGTTCTAATCTTAGCTTTTACCATAAGCCTAACCCTGGCCCTAACCCTTGCCCAATCCTTAGTCCTAGCCCTAGCCCTAAGCCTAAGCCACACGCTTACACTAAATCTAATCCTAATGCTAATCATAAAGCTAGCCCTAACCCTACCACTAGCAGTAAAACAAAACCACCTTGCAATAGCACTAACCCTAATCCTAACTAAAATCAATCACTAACACTACACCTAGAGGTAACCATAGCTTTATTTGAGTACTAAACCTAACCTTAAAAGTATGACTGACACTGACTCATATGCTAAATTCACCCTAGCTTGAAACCAAACTTAACATTAACCCTAGCCCTTATGTGAGTCCTAACACTAATCTTGACTCAGACTCATATCTTAAAACTAACCCTAGATCTAAATATCACCCTAAACTGAAACTTAACCCTAACACTAAAACTACCCCTAACCCTAACCCTAACCCTAAAACTAACACTAATTGTGACCCTAGTTCTTATATTAGCAATTGCCCTAACCCTAGTCCTAACCCTAACACAAAACTAGCCCTAATCCGAACCCTAAATCTAACTTTAACCCTAACCCTACCTTAACTCTAGCCCTAAACCTAGCTCTAACTCTCTCCCTTACCCTAACAGAAACCGTAACCCTAATGGTAAACCCAGATCTATCCCTAATCCTTAGGCTAACCAAAATCCGAACACTATTAATAGTCCTGACCCTAGCCTTCATTCTATCTCTAATTCTATCCCAAAACCTTACACTAACCCTGACTCTTATTCTGACCCTAACACAAACCCTAGGTCTAAAACTGATCCTAAACCTAGAACGAATCCTAACACTGGCCATACAGCTAACTTATACCTAACCCTAACTCTAACCTTAGCCCTAAGACTAACTCTAACTGTCACACTATCCCTATCCCTAGTTCTAAGCCTATTCATTACCATAACCCTAACCCTAGATCTAACCCTTGCCCTATCCTTAGTCCTAGCCCTAACCCTAGATCTAACCCTAACTCGAAATATAACCCTAACCCTAAGCTTAAGCCAAACACTAAAACAAGCCCTAACCCTAATGCTAATGGTAAAACTAGCCTTAACCCTAACTCTAGCAGTAAAACAAACTGAGCAATACCCCTAACCATAAACCTTAACTTAAACCAAACCCTAACACTACACCTAGACCTAATCATAGCATTAATTCTTATCTTGCCCCTAACTTTAAAACTGACCCTGACCCTGACTCAAATCTGAACACCCTAGCTCAAAACACCTCCTAAACTTAAACTAAAACCTAAAAATAAACCTATTCTTAATTCAAGTGTAATCCTAACCCTGACCCTGATTCATATCCTAACACTAACCCTATCTCTAAATATCATCCTAACCTTAAAGCTAAACCTAACCTAGACCTACCCATAACCCAAACCCTAAAAATAACCCTCATTCTAACCTAGTTCTTACATTAGCCATTGCCCTGTCATTATCCCTAACCCTAACCCACAAACTACCCCTATTCTGAGCCCTAAACCTAGATTTAAACCTAACACGATCTCTAGCCCTAACCCTAGCTCTGAGGCTATCCTGTACCCTATCAATAACCCTAACACTAATGGTAGTCCTAGACCTATGCCCAATCCTTAGGCTAACCAAAATCCTATCCTTAATAATAGTCCTGAACCTAGCCCTCATTCTAACTCTAATCCTATCTCAAATCTGAACAAGAACCCTGACCCTTATTCTGACCCTAACACAAACCCTAGTTCTAAACTGGACCCTATCACTAGACTAAAACCTAACACTAGCCCTGGACCTAAACCTAATCCTAAATCTAGCATTATCTCTAGCCCTACACCTAAACAAAAACCTAGTTCTAGGCCTTCCAATAACCATTATGCTAATAAAAACACTAACCCTACCCCTAGACCTAAACCTACTCCTAATTCTGGCTGTAACCCTAACTTGAAGTCTAACCCAAACACTGACTATGCCTTTAACAGTAAACCTGCTTCTAAACCTTTGCCTAACTGAAAATCTAAAGCTAACATTAGATCTTGGCATAACCCTAAACCTAGAATAAGCCCTAATCATGATCCTAGCTCTTACATTACTGTCAGGTTTAACCCTAGGCCTAAACCTAAGACAAAATCTAGAGCTAATACTAGGCCTTAACCTAGCCCTAAAAATAACCCTAACCCTAACCCTAGCCAGAACCCAAACCTAACCATCGCCTTAGTCCTAACCCTAGCTCAAACCCTAACTCTTACTATAAACATAAACTAGAACTATCCAAAATCTAACCCTAAACCTTGTCCTATCCTAACCTTAACACAAGCCCTAACCCTAGCTCTAAACTTACCCATTACCCTAAACCTAACCCTTACTCTAATTGTAGCACTAGCCTTAACCCTAACCATAATCCTAACCCTAAACAGAAAACTAACCATAGACCTAACCCTAAACTAATATTCACTATAGCCCTAAACATAAATCAAACCCTAACCCTTACCATAAACCTAAACATAACCATAGATTTAACCCTAACCCTAAAATTAAATCTAGCCCTGTCCCTAACTGTAAACCTACATCTAACTGTATTTATTACCCTAACTCTAACACTAAACTTAATCATAACCATTTCCCTAACCCTAATCCTAACCCTAAAACTACTGCAATCCTATCCCTAAACATAACCCTGAACCTAACCCTTGCTCTAACCCTAATCATAGCTCAGAACCTAACTCTTACACTAAACATAACACTAAATCTAATCCTAGTTATAAACCATACCTTTACAGTAACTCAAAACCTAATCCTAACCATAAGTCTAGCTATAACCTTAGCTCTAACTATATCCATTATCCTAATAATAACCCATATCCTAATGCTAATGCTAGGCCTAACCTTATCTCAAGACCTAATCCTAACCATAACACTAGCCCTAAACTTAATTCTAACTGTATCCATTACCCTAAACATAACCCTTTCCCTAATGCTAACCCTAGGCCTAACCATAAACCTGTCACTAACCCAAACCCTATCAATTACACTAAACCTAACCTGAACCCTATATCTAACCCTATCATTACCCAAAATGTATCCCTAATGCTAATCTGAGCCATAACCCTAATCTCAATCCTAAAGGAAATGATAACCATTACACTGAACCTAATAATTTCCCTAACTCTAACCTGACCCTTACCCTAAACTTAATCCTTACATTATACATAGCCAAAACCTAACCCTAAATATATCCATAGTCATAACCCTAGACATGACATTAGCCCTAGATATAATCCTACCCTAAGCAGAACACAAACCCTAGCCCATTTTAGCACTAAACATAGCCTTAATCCTAACCCTAACCTTAAGCCTAGGCCTAACTTAAAACCAACCCTATCCTTAATCTTAGACCTAACTTAGCCCTATTCCTAACCCTTACCCTAATCATAATCCTAAAACTAAGTCTAACTCTTTCCCTAGCCCTAAAACTAGTTCTAACCCTATCTCTTACTGGAATTCTAAACCTAGTCCTAACTCTAGGCCTAACCGTACCCATTTTCTTAGCCCTAGCCCTAACCTTAAATCTAACCTTAACTCTAAATCTAAACCTAATGCAAAGACTAAGCCTAAATCTAACACTTACCCTAAACCTAACCCTAACGCTACTCGTAAAACTAAACGTAACTCTAGCCTTAGCCCTAATACAAAACCGAGCTATAGCCCTAACCCTCAACCTTAACCTAAACCACCTAGCCCTAACACTAGCCCTAATTCTAGTTTTAAGCAGAACCCTAAAACTAACCTTAACCCTGATTCTGATGCCAACACTGAATCTAGCTTTAAACATCACCCTAAACATAACCCAAACATAACACTAGACGTGGGCCTAACCCTTACCCTAACCATAAAACAAGTCTAAATGTAACCCTAGTACTTACATTAGCCATAACCGTAACCCTAGCCCTAACTTAACCCCAAATCTAGCCTAATCTGGGCCCTAAACGGAGCTTTAACCCTAACTGTAACCATAAACCTAGCACTATTAATAACCATAAACATAGCTCTAGCCCTAGATCTAATCCTGTACATTAACCTAATCATAATCCTAACACTAATGCTAATCCTAGGCCTAAACCTTATCATATCCCTTATCCTAACCCTATCCATTAACCTAAGCCTAACTTGAAAAGCAATCCTAACTATATCATTACCCTATTTCTAAAACCAAGATAATTTGAGTCCTAAATTTAAACCTTAACCTATCCCAAACACTCATAATGACCCTGACACAAACAATACCCTTAGCTATAAACCTGACCCTAAAACTAAACATAACCCTTACACTAAATCTAACCTAACGCTAAAGTATCTTTAACTGTAATGCTGGATGTGAAATTAGTCCTAGCCCTAATCCTAGCACTAAACCTAGCCTTAATCCTATCCTGAACCACAACCCGAGTATTAACCCTAATTCTAACCCTCGCCCTAGCACTAACCTAGCTATAACCCTATCCCTTACCCTAAACCTAACCATAATTCTAAATCTAACCATAATCTTAAATGTAACCATAACCTTTGCCCTGACCCTAGGCCTAACCCTAACACTAAGACTAGCACTAACTCTAATTTAGTCCTATTCTAACCCTAAACCTAGCCTTAAGCCAAACTCTAACTCTTGCCTAGCCCTATCCCTAGTTCTATACTTAGTTCTAGCCCAACCTGGGATCTAAAATTAACTCTAAATTTAAAACTAACTCTAAAGTTAACCATAAACATAATCCTAAGCCAAAACCTAACACTAGCCCTAACAATAATGGCAATCCTAAAACTTGCTTTACCCCTAGCCCTAACCTTAAAACAAAACCAAGAAATATTCCTAACCCTAATCCTTAACCTAAACCAAAGCATAAACATAAACCTAGCCCTAACCCTAACTCTAAAATTAACCCTCACCCTGACACTGATCTTAACACTAATTCTAGCTCTAAACATCACCCTAACCTTAAATTAACCCTAACACCAGACCTAGCCTTAATCCTAACCCTAAAACCAGCCCTAATAACAACCCTAGTTCACACATTAGTCGCTGTCATAACCCTAGCCCTTACCCTAACACAAATCCTACTCCTAATTCTAGTCCTAATGCTAGCTTAAACCCTAATCTTAACCCTAACACTACCCCTAACCCTAACCCTAACCCTAACCCAAGTCCTAACCCTAGCTCTAACCCTATCCCTTTCCCTAAGCCAAACCCTAAACCAAATGATAACCCTAGTCCTAACCCCAATCCTTAGCCTAATTTAAACACTAACCATATTTCTAGTCCCAACCCTAGCCCTCATTCTAGTTCTAATCCTAACCCTACCCTTATTGTGATCCTAAAAGTAACCCTAGTAAACCTGACACTAACCCTAAACCAAACCCTAACACTTGCCCTACTGCTAAGACTATGCCTATACCTAAACCTAACATAGATCTAGACCCCAAACTAATTCTAAATTAGCTATAATTCTAGCCCTGGATGTAAACAATATTCTAGCACTAGCCCTAACAATAATCCTTAACCTAAACTAAACACCATACCCTTAGACCTAACACTAGTTCTAATTCTTGCTATAACCCTAACCCTAATCCTATCCGGAACACTGACCCTGACCCTAACATTAATTTATCTCTAAACATGACCTAACCCAAAACCTTGTCCTAACACTAGACCTAGCCATAACCGTAACCCTAATACTGGCCCTGAACATAACCCTAGTCCTAACCCTATTTTAACGCTAATCTTAACCCTAACAGTAGCCCTAATCCTAACCATAGGCCTAACTTTAGCCCTAAACCTAACACAAAACATAGCCATAATCCTAGACCTAAATTTAGTCCTAAGCATAACCCTAACCTTAACCCTAGCCCTAACACTAACCTTAACACTAACACTTGCCTTAGACCTAACCCTAGCTCAAAGACAAAACCTTACACTAAACATTATCCTAGCCCTATCCTAAACCATAAGCCTCACCCTAGCTCTTTTCCTAACCTTAATCCTAGGTCAAACTTTAGTTCTAACCCTATCAATTACCCTAATTATAACCCAATCCCTAACACTAAACCTAACCCTAACCATAAACATATCCCAAAACCTAAACATAAACCTTAACCTCACCATAAACCTAACCATAGCAGAAATATTAAGGCTTACACTAAACCTAATCCTAAAACTAGCCCTAATCCAAAACCTAATCCTAACCCTAACCCTGAATCTAACATTATCCATTATCTAAACCTAATCCTAACTTTAATGAAAACTCTAGTCATAACCCAAACCCTTAACCAAACCCTAGTCATAAACATATCCCTAGACCTAAGCCTCACCCTAGACATTACCCTAGATCAAACAGTAACACTTACCCTAACCTAAACATAACACTAGCCCTAAACCTAACACTTAACATAAACCTAACCCTAAATCTATCCCTAAATCTAACTCTAATTTTAGTCTTAATCCAAACCATAATTTAGCCTTAACCCTAGCTCTAAATCAATCCATTATACAAAACATAATCTTAACCTAATGCTAACTTTTACCCTATTGCTAAACCTAACCCATCTATTACTGTAAACCTTAACTGAAAACTAAACCTAACCATATCCATTACCCTAACCCTAAGCCTAAACCTAACAAGAATTCAAGACCTAAATCTAAACTTTGACCAAAACCAAATGCTACCGCTGACCCTAAACCTAATAATACTCCTAACTCTAAACCAGACCCTTACCCTAAACATAGCTCTGACACTAGACTTAGACATAACCTAACCCTAAAACTATCCTAAATAATAACCATGGATTTGACATTAACTCTAGCCCTTGTTCTATCCCTGAGCCTAACAGAAACCCTAGCCCTAAACCTAGCCTTAATCCTAATGTAAACACAAACCCTAGCCCTAATCCTAAATCTAATGATCGTCCTAGCCCAAAAGATAGCTGTAACCCTACCTATTCCCCTAAAGTTACTCCTAACCCCAATGCTAATCGTAAACCTAGCCCTACCCGAGGGCCTAAACTGAAAACTAACCCTAGCCCTAATTCTAGCTGTATTTTACCTTAAACTCGAACCCAAAACCAAAGCCAAGTCCTAAATCTAAATCTAACTCTTGTGTTAGCCATTTCCCTAGTTCTAACCCTAGCCCTTACCATAACACTAACCCTAGCCGTAAACCTCATGCTGGAACTAATCCTAACTCTAAATCTAACCTGAACCCAAGCCTAAACTTCACCTAACACTAGCCCTAATCCTAATGCTAATTCAAAATTTATCCCTAACTCTACCCTAGCCCTAAAACAAAACCAAGTCATCGCCCTAACCCTAACCCTAACCCTAATTCTAATCCATTGAAGTCAAGATGAAATGAAACCTTAAAACACAAACTGTTCCTGTCAGCAAACATTGAATGGAGAAGGCCCAATAAGGGAAACATAGTAATGCTAGGTAAAAGATGAATCCTCACTGGTATCAAAAAAATTTGAACAAAATTAACTCTAACCTGAACATTAGTTCTAACCCTAGCCCTAACAGTAACCCTAAAACTAAGCCTTTCCTGCTTATAGAGCTTTATCATAAAAGACAAAAACTTATGGTGCCTAGTAGGGCAAGGTAACAGATGAATCCCACCCAGTATCAAAAATTCTGACCAATAATTGGAGAAGGTGTTTCAGTACATGACTATTTCCCCTGTTTTTTCCTAAAGTGCTCTTGGATGAATTGATTTTTCAAGCTTCAGCTTAAGGTACTTTCACAAGGAACAAACCAGAGCATGCCCACAGGGAAGTGATTGGATGTGTAAGGTTTCATGCAGCTAGCACCAACCCTGTTTGATTTCTAGCTCTATTTCCATTCACACCTATAGGACATAATGTAATGAAAACTAAAATTTCAAACAGTTCCTGACACTGATCCATTGAACCTTGAAGGCCAAAACTTGGAAAGCCTACTAAGGCTGGTAAAAGATGAATCCTGTACAGTATAAAAGTAATCTAACAAAAAATTTGAAGCTCTTTCAGTACATGTGTATTTTGCTTGCTCTTAAAGCACTCAGAGATAAAGTTGTTTTTTTTCTACTTCAGCTTAGGGATATTTCTCACTAAACAAACTGAAGAACTGATTGAGTGTGTGAAGTTTCAAGAAGCTAGCAAAAACCCTGTTTGATTTGCAGCTTCATTTCCATTCACCCAAATAGGGCAAAAAGAAGAGAAACATGAAAATTAAAACGGTTCCTGAGAGAAAACCCTTTTACGTAGGAGCCCAAACATGTGGGGTATAGTAAAAACAGGAAAAAAAAAATGAATTCTGCTCAGTATCATAGAATTTTTTTTTTTAAAAAAACTAGCTCTAACCCTAACACCAGGTCTAAACCTAGTCCTAACACTAAGTCTAACCCTAAACCTAATCTGTTTGTAGAACTTTTGATCATAGAAGTTTCAAAATTGGTGAGTCTAGTGGGGCAAGCTTACAGATGAATCACGGACAGTTTAAAATAAATCAGAAAATAATCGAGGGACCTATTTCGGTACATGCATATCCCTGTTTTGTCCTAAAGTGTTCTCAGATAAATTTGTACTGCATGCTTCAGCTTATTATTAGTTTCACAAGGAACAAACAAGACAGTGCCCACAGAGAATTGAATGAGTGTGTGAAGTTTCAAGCAGTTAGCATCAATGTTGATTTCCACCTCCATGTCCATTTACCCATGTAGGTCAAAATTAACTGAATCCATAAAATACAAATTGTTCCTGTCAGCAAATAATTTAATTGAGAAGTACGAAACCTGGGGAACATAGTAAGGCTAGGTAAAAATGAATCCTGCCCAGTATCAAAGAAATTTGAACAAGACAAACTCTAACCCTAACACTAGACCTAACTCTAACCTAACCTCTTTAGAGTAACTGTGATTATAGAAGTCTCCAAGTTGATGAGCCAAGTGGGGCAAGCTAACAGGTGAATCCTGCCCAGTATAAAAGAAATCTGACCAAATGATTGGGGGAGGTAGTTCAGTATTCATATTTTCTTGTTGTCTCCTAAAATGCTGTCGCATAGTGTTGTTTTTGCATGCTTCATCTTTGGGATACTTTCACAAAGATAAAACCAGAGCATCCTAACAGAGAAGTGATTGAGTGTGTGAAGTTTCAAGCAGCTAGCAAAAATCCTATTTGATTTCCAGCTCCATTTCCATTTACCCATATAGGTCAAAATGAAGTGAAACCTTCAAATAAAAACTGTAATACTGACAGCAAACCAGTGAACCTAGAAGGCCCAAACCTGGGGAAAATAGTAAGACTAGGTAAAAGATAAATCCTGCCTAGTATCAAAGAAATTTGAACAAAACTACTGTAAACCTAACACTAGATCTATCCTTAATCCTAACTCTACAGCACACCCTAGCCTGTTTATAGAACCTTTGATCATAGAAGTCCCAAAGTAAGGGAGCCTAGTGGGGCAATTTAACAGATAAATCCTGCACAGTATCAAAAAATCTGAGCAAATAATTGGGGGAAGCTTTTTAGTACATGCATATTTCCTTGATTTCTCCAAAAGGGCTCTGGGATAAAGTTGCTTTGCATATTTCAGCTGAGGGCAATATTCACAAGGAATAAACCAGAGAGTGCCCACATAGAACTGATTGATTGTGTGCAGTTTTAAGCAGCTAGCACCAACCCTGATTGATTTCGTCCTCCATTTCTCTTCAACAAAATAGTCCAAAATAACATGAAATGTTTAAATACAAACTGTTCCTGACAGTGAACCATTGAACCAAGAAGGCCCAAACCAGGGAACATTGTGAGGCTAGGTAAAAGATGAATCCTTCCCAGTATCAAAGATACATGAACAAAACTGAACTAACCCTAACACTAGCTTTAAATCTAGCCCTAACCCTAACCATAACACTAATCCTTTCCTGTTTAGAGAACCATTGATCCTAGAAGTGCCAACCTTGGGGAGCCTAGTGGAGCAAGCTAAAAGATGAATACTGTGTAGTATCAAAGAAATCTGATCAAACTGTTGGGAGATTTATTTCAGTACACTCATGTTTCTCTGTTTTCTCCTTAAGGGCTCTTGGATACAGTTTCTTTTGCATGCTTCATCTTTGGCCTACCTTTAAAATAAAGAAACCAGACAGTGTCCACTGAGTACTGATTATGTGAAGTTTCAAACACCTCCTGCTAACACTGTTTGTGTTCCAGCTCAATTTTCATTTACATCAATAAGTCATGATTAAGGGAACCCTTAAATTACAAACTGTTCCTGACACTGAACCATTAAACTGACAAGGCGAAAACTTGTGGAGCACAGTAAGGCTAAGTAAAAAGTTAATCCTGCCCAGTATCATAGAAATTTGAAAAAACTTGGGCCACAGGGGTGCTCTCGTCACAGATGGAAGGTTGGGCTGTGCAGTTTCTCTGGGCACAGACAGCAGTCTCAGCCACACAGGTACTCTCTGCACAGAGGGAAGGCAGCACAGAACACAGAAGCTTTGCTTGCGGGTCACCAGACCAAGCTCTGGACACAGCATAAGGTCACTTCAGAACCACTCACCTCACCAAACACCATACATGGGTAATAAATGGAATCCATTTAGCAAAATCATACTCGCCATCTATCAGTGGGCGTGACTACCAGCTTGGTTCTGCTGCTTATTAGGTACCCGGTTTCCACCTCACCTAGCTCCAGCTGTGATAACTCAAGATTTTTCTCAAACATTTGGGGGGAGGCAGGGCGTGTAGCTATCAATGTGGGAGAGCAACTGTACAGGCACTGGTTTCCAATTCAGAGACTAAGAGTAAGGAGGTTCCAGGTAGAAGTTCAAGCCCTCTCACCCTGGCTACCTCGACCACCCTGAGCACAGAGACTCAAGCAAGGAATATAAAACTCCACCTACTGCAGGAAAAGAAAACAGAGTTCTGAGAGACTTTCTTTCTTGCTTACTTTTCTTTTCTTGCTCTTCTCATCCATTCTCCTCTACCCTTCCCCGTCTTGTCCTCGCAACTTCAACATATGTGAAACCAAGAACTTTCCATGAAATTGGACTTTAAGAACTGAATCACTAGAATGCTATAATATAGAAAAAATGCATAGGCCCCACCTCACCATCTCTTTATTTGCTCTTATTTTCTTTCTCCCTCTCTTTCTTTCTTTCCCTGTTATTTTTTTTTTCTTTTTTCCTTCTCCCTCTATCCCACTTTCAGCCTCCTAACTTTTATTATTTATACATAGGGTAATTTTATGAATACAGATAAGGAGTTTGAATTTATACCTTCTTCCATAAATCCCCCCTGTCTATTCATTAGAGTTCTCCTCCAAAGTTGCTAAGTTAGAATCATCACATACCCTCATTCCTTTGCCCCTTAACATAGCATCCTACCCCTGACCCTCAATTCTTTATATGCCACCAGAAATGGTATGTCTTTTATGAAACTAATGACTATATTCTAAATAATAATTGAAGCCAACATCTATAGACACGGAGTCTAAATATAAATGTATTTATAATGTTAGGCTTAGGCTTCAGGTTAGGGTTAGATTTAAAGTTAGGTTTTGGTCTGTTGTTAGAGCCAGGGACAAGGATAGGGCAAGGGTTATGACTAAGATTTGGGTTAGGTTTAGAATTATGATAAGGGATAGGGTTAGAACTCGTGATAGGGCTAGTATGAGAGTTAGAGTTAGTCTTAGGCCTAGGGTTAGGGTTAGGGTTAGGGATAGGGCTAAATTAGGGCTAGTGTTAGTGTTAGGTTTAGGCCTTTGGTTAGAGTTAGGATTACGTATAGGATAAAGTATTGGCTAATAGCTAGGTTGAGGGCTAGGGCAAGGGTTAGTATTAGGGTTAGGGCTAGGGTTAGGTTTAGGGTTATGATTAAAGCTAGGTTTAGGGCTAGGATGTGAGCTAATGTTTGTGTTAAGGGTATGACTAGTATTAGGGCTAGGGATAATATCAGGTCTAGGGTTACAGTAAGAGATAGATTTAGTGTTAGGTTATGGCTTTGTCCAGTGTAGGGGTTAGGTTTATATTAAGGGTCATTTTAAGAGCTAGGGTTATTATTAGTGTCAGGATAAAGGTGAGGATTTGGATTAGGTTAGGGTTTAGGTTTAGAGCTTGAAGTATCATTAGGGTTTCTGGTTAAGGTAATGAAAGGGTTAGATTTAGGGTTTAGGTGTGGTTTAATGTAATGGATAGGGTTAGGATTAAGCTTAGCGTTAGCATAACGGTTATCATTACAGTAATGGACAGGGTTAGACCTAAATTTAGGGAAAGGATTTTGTATAGGAATTGGGCTTTTGTTTGAATTAGGGTTAGGGTTTAGGTGTGGTTTAGTGTAATGGTTAGGGTTAGGGTTAGGCCTGGTGTTAGCATAATGGGTTATCGTTAGGGTAAGGGATAAGGTTATACCTAAGATTAGGGGTATGTATAGGATTAGGGCTTTTTTTTGGGTTAGGGTTATATTTACGTTTAGGGTTAAAGCTAGGTTTAGCGACTGGGTATGTGGCTCAAGAAGTAGAATGCTCGCGTGGCATGCAGAGGGCCCTGGGATTGATCCTCAGCACCACATACCAATAAAATAAAGATGTTTTGTACACCAAAAACTAAAAAAAAAATAAATATTAAAATAACTAAGTTTAGGTCTCAGATTAAGGCTAGGTTTTTGGGTTAGGCTAGGGCTAGGGTTAAGGCTACAGCTAATGTACAATGTAGCGTTATGATTAGAGCTAGTGATAGGGTCAGTGTAAGGGCTACATCTAGTGTTAGGGTTAAGTTTATGGTTACGATGATATTTAGAGGTAGGCTTAATGTTAGGGTCAGAGTCAGGGTCCGGATTAGTTTTCAGGTTAGGGTTAGGACTAGAATTAGAGATAGGATTAAAGCTAGGAGTAGGTTTAGTGTTCGGTTTAGGTTAAGTGTTAGGGTTAGGATTATGATTCGGTTTTATTTTAGGGCTAGAGGTAGAGTTAGGGCTAGTTTCAGGATTAATGTTAGGATTTGGGCTAGTGTTAGTGTGAGGTTTAGGCATAGGTTTAGGGTTAGATTTAAAGTTAGGTTTAGATCTAGGTTTTGAGATAGGGCTAGGATTTAGGGCTAAGTTTAGGGCTAGGTTTAGGGTGATGGTAAGGGATAGGGTTAGAACTAGGTAAAATGCTAGGGAGACAGTTTGAGTTAGTCTTAGGGCTAAGATTAGGGATAGGGCTAAATTAGGGCTGGAATTAGGACTATGGTTAGTGTTAGGGTTAGGCCTAGGTTTAGGGCAAGGGTTAGTGTTAGTGTTAGGGTTAGGGTTAGGTTTAGGTTAAGGGATGGGATTTAACTACTTTTAGGACTAGGGTGAGGATTAGAATTAGGGTTAGTTTAGGGTTATGCTTATTATTAAGGCAAGGTTTATGGCTAGGATGTGGTCTAAGTTTTGTGTTAGGATTAGGACTAGGATTAGAGCTAGGGCTAATATTAGGTCTAGGGCTAGAGTTAGGAAGAGATTTAGGGTTAGGTTTATAGCTAGGTCTATTGTAAATCACAGGTTTCTTGTTAGGGAAAGGTTTAGACCTATGGGTATTATTAGGGTTAGAGATAGGGTTAGGGTTAAGGATAGGATTAGGGTTCGGCCTAAGGTTAGCAGAGCATTAGGGTTTTCATTAGGGTAATTGATAAGGTAAGAGCTAGTGATAGGCCTAGTGTTATGCTTAGGGTTAGGGCTAGGGTTAGGCTTAGGTTTACGTTTAGGGCTAAGGATAGAGTTATGTTTAGCTTTAGGGTTAAGCTAAGGTAGGGCTTGGGTTAGGGCTAGGTTTTCAATAGGTTATGGCTATGGCGAATGTAAGAACTTTGTTACTATTAGGGCTAGTTTTAGGGTTATTGTTAGAGCTAAGTAAATTTTTAGAGTAGGTTTAGGATTAGGGTGATGTTTAGACCTAGGATTAGTGTTAGTGTCAGGGTCAGTGTTCAGTTTAGGGTTATGGTTAATGAGAAACCCAGAATTACTACTAAGGTTAGGTCCAGAGGAAGGGTTAGTATTTGGTTTAGGCTAAGTGTTATTATTAGGGCTAGGGCTAGGTTTTTCTTTAGGTTTACGGCTAGAGTTAGGGATAGATTAGGATTAGGTTTAGGTCTAGGGCTAGTGTTGGAGTTATATTTAGGTATAAGGTTACCAGTAGGGCTAATGTTAGAGTTCAGTTTAGGGTTAGGTTCAGTTATAGACCTATGATTAGTGTTAGGGTCAGAATAAGGGTCAAGGTTAGGGTTAGGGTTTGGGTTTTGATTAGAGCTAGAATGAGGACTAGGATTAGGACTACTAATAGGGTTCGTGTTTGGGTTAGGTTAAGGATTAGGATTAGGTTTAGTGTTTGGCATAGGGTAAGGGATAAGATTAGAGTAGGGTTAGGGTTAGGGTTAGGGTTAAAGCTTGGTTTAGGGCTCAAATTAGGGCTAGGTTTTGTGTTAGGTTTATGGCTAGTGTTAGAGCAGTGGCTAATGTAAGAACTAGGGATTTAGGGTTAGTTTTAGGGTTATGGTTAGGGGTTAAATCTCTAGTGTTAATATTAGGTTTAAGGTTAGGATAACGTTTAGAGCTAGTGTTATTGTTAGGTTAAAATAGTCAGGGTCAGATTTAGTTTTAGGATTAAGGTTAGGAGTTGAATTAAGGCTAGGGTTAGTATAAGGGTTCAATTTAAGGTTAGAGTGGTGTTTCAAGCTAGGGTGAGTGTTAGGATATGAGTTGGAGTTAGGGTTAGTATTAAGGTTAAGATTAGGACTCAAATTAGGGCTAGGGTTAGGTCTGCGTGTCATGTTAAGGTTTGATTTAAGTTAAGGTTTAGGGTTAGGGCTATTGTTAGGTTTTGTTTTACTTCAAGTGTTAGGAATAGGGCTACTTTTATGATTAGCATTATGGCTAGGGCTAGTGTTAATGTTAGTCTTAGGATTAGGGTTAGGGTTAGATATAGAGTTAGTGTTAGATCTTGGGTTACTAGTAGAAATAAGAATTAGGCAATGGCTATGACTAGGTTTAGGGCTAGGGTTAGGATTATGGTAATGAATGTGGTTAAAAGTAGGGATAGGTCTAGTGTGATAGTTAGAGTTAGTCTTAGGGCTAGGGTTAGGTTTAGGGTTAGGGATAGGTTTAAATCAGGGCTAGAATTAGGGCTATGGTTATTGTTGACCTTAGGCCTAAGATTAGGTTTTGGGTGAGGGTTAAGTTTAGGGTTAGGAATGGCGTTATAGCTAATTTTTAAGATAGGGTGAGGGTTAGAATTAGGGTTAGGGCTATGGTTAGGGTTAGGGTTTTAATTAAGGCTAGGTTTGAGGCTAGGATGAGGGCTATGTTTTATTTTGGTGTTAGGGCTAGGATTAGGGCTAGGGCTAATATAAGATCTAGGGTTATGGTTGAAGATAGTTTTAGGGTTCAGTTTATGGCTACATGTAAAATAAGGGTTAGGTCGAGGGTTAGGGTCAGGTTTAGAGCTTGGGTATTATTAGGGTCAAGGTCTGGGTTAGAAGTTTGAGATAGGTTAAGTTTTAAAGTTAGAGATTGAATTAGCATTATGTTTAGTGTTAGTGTAATGATAGGGAGAGGTTTAGGGTTTACATTTGATTAGAATAAAGCATAGGTATAGGATCAGGGATAGGATTAGATTTAGTCCTAGGGTTATGGTTACAGCATTGGATAGGGTTAGAGCTAGGGTTAGGTCTAGGGTTTGGTTTTTATTAGGGCTAGGTTTAAGATTAGGGTTATGGTTAAAACTTGAGTTAGGGCTTGGATTAGGGCTAGGTTTTGGCTTAAGTTAGTTCTAGGGTTATGAGTAAGATTAATGTAAGTACCAGGTTACAAATTAGGGTTAAATTTAGGGTTATGGTTAGTGGTAGGTCTAGTGTTATGTTTAGGGTTAGGGGTAGTGTGATGTTTAGACTAGGGTTAGTATTATGGTCAGAGTCATGGTCAGTGTTAGTTCTAGTTTTCAGTTTAAAACTAGAATTAGAGCTAAGCTTAGGGTTAAGATTAGGGTTTGGTTTAGGTCAAGGTTTAGGGTTAGGGCTATGTCTTAGTTTTGTTTTAGGGCTAGGGTTAAATTTATATTTATATTTAGGGTTAGGGTTAGGGTTAGGGTTTGATTTAGAGTTAAAATTAGATCTGGGTTAGGGGTAGAGCTAATGATAGGGCTAGGGTTAGGGCTAGAGTTAGGGCTAGGATTAGGGATAAGGGATAGGATTAGAAATAGGGATGGGGATATGGTGAGATTTAGAGTTAGTCTTAGGGATAGATTTAGGAATAGGACTAAATTAGGGCTAAGATTGGAGCTAGGGTTAGTTTTTGGGTTAGGCTTAAAGTTAGGTTTAGGGTTAGGATTAAGTCTAGGTTTAGGGATAGGATAAGGGCTGGGGTTTGTGTTAGGTTTAGGGCTAGGATTCAGGCTATGACTAATGCCAGGTCTAAGCTTACAGTTGAGGATAGTTTTAGGATTAGAGTTATGGCTAGGTCTAGTTTAAGGGTTAGCCTTAGTGTTAAAATCAGCTTTAGAGCTAGGAAATTTACTAAAGTCAAGGTCAGTGTTAGAGTTGTTTGAGGTTAGAGTTTAGGTTTAGGGCTTGAATTAGCAGTAGGGTGTGGGTTGGGGTAATGATAGGGTTTGTTTAGAGTTCACATCAGGTTTACTGTAAATGATAGGGTTAGGGTTAGTGATAGGGTTAAGGTTAGGGCTAGCATTTGCTTTAGGGTAAGGGCTTTGAATAGTATAATGGATAGGATTAGAGCTAAATTTAGGGCTAGGTTTATGGTTAGGAATAGGTCTTGAATTAGGGTTAGGGTTAGGATTAAAACTAGGGTTAGGCTTAGGTTTATGTTTAGCATAAGGGTTAGGTTTTGAGCTAGGGTTAGGACTTGGGTGAGGATTAGGTTTAGGGTTACTTCTAGGGATAAGATTATAGTATTCGTAGGTTTAGGGTTAGGATTAGGGCTATGACATTATTAGGGATAGGTTTAGGGTTGGGGTAATGTATATAATGAGATGTACATTTAGGGCTATGTTTAATGTAAGATTGGGGTTTAGGCTTATAGTTAGGGCTATGGATATGTTTAGGTTTATAGTAAGTGTTAGGGTTTGAGCTAAGGTTAGGTCTATGGCAAATATGAGGTTTAAAATTAGGTCTACGTTTATTTTTCCAGTTAGGTTTAGGTTTAGCATTAAGCCTAGGTTTATCAATAAGGTTACATTTAGGTTTAGAGTAATGGGTAAGTTTAGAGCTAGGTTTAGGGCTAGGGTTAATGTTAGGATTAGGGCTAGCATTATGGTTAGATTTAGGGATAGGTGTAGGTTTATGTTTAGAGTAATGTTTAGGCTTTGAGCTAGGATTAGGACTAAGGCAAAGGTTAGGTTAGGGTTAGGTTTATGCTTAAGGCTTGATTTAGGCCTAGGATTAGCGCTAGGATTTTTATTAAGTTTAGGACTAGGGTTAGGGCTATTGGTAATGTAAGAGCTAGGGTTATGTTAAGTGCTAATTGTAGGGTTAGGGCTATGGCTAGGTTTAGTGTTAGGTATAGATATTCGGGTAGGGTCATATTTAGATTTAGGTTTACTCTAAAGGCAATGTCAGTGTTTGGGTTAGAGTTAGTGTTAGAATTACACCCAGAAATAGGGTTATATTTAGGTCTAGTGTTAGGGTTAATGTTTGAGTTAGGTTAAGGTTTATTGTTAGGGCTAGGGCTAGGTTTATGTTTATATCTAGGGCTAGAGTTAAGGCTAGATTTAGGATTAGGTTTAGGTCTACAGCTAGTGTTAGTGTTTTGTCTAGAGTTAGGGTTAGTTTTAGACCTAGGTTTAGTGTTAGGGTCAGAATAAGGTTCAGGGTGAATGTTAGGTTTTGGAATAGGGTTAGAGCTAGAATGAGGGCTAGGATTAGGACTATTAATAGGGTTAGGGTTTTCATTAGCCTAAGGATTAGAGTTAGGTCTAGGGTTACCATTAGGGTTAGGGTTGTTCTTAGGTTAAGGGATAGCCTTAGAGCTTAGGTTATTGCTAGAGTTAGGGTTAGGATTAAATATAGTTTTAGAGCTCAGATTAGGGCTTGTTTTTGTGTTAGGGTTAAGGCTAGATTTGGGCATTGGCTAATGTAAGAGCCAGGGTTACAATTAGGGTTTGTTTTAGGGTTAGGGTTAAAGGAAGATTTACTGTTAGGGTAACATTTAGAGCTAGAGTTATTTTTAGGATATGAGTCTTCATCAGGGTTAGTTTTAGGGTTAGGGTTAGGACTCAAATGAGTTCTAGGGTTACTGTTAGTGTTCCGTTTAAGGTGAGGGCTTTGTTTAGAGCTAGGGTGACTGTTAAGGTATAAGTCAGGGTAAGGTTTAGCTTTACGGTTAGGGTTATAACTTGAAATCGGGCTAGGGTTACTGTTAGGGTTTGGTTTAAGTTTATTGTGGCCTTTAGAGCTAGGGTCAGTGTTAGGATATGAGTCAGGGCCAGGGTAAGTTTTAAGGTTAGGGTTAGGACTCGAATTAGGGCTAAGGTTATTTCTAGGTGTGGTGTTAGGGTTTGGTTTAAGTTAAGGTTTAGGGTTAGGGCTGTTGCTCAGTTTTGTTTTAGACGTAGTTTTAGAGTTTGGGCTAGTCATAAGGTTAGCATTAGGGTTAGGACTAGTGTTAGTGTTATGCTTAGGCTTTGGTTTAGGGTTAGATTTGGATTTAGCTTTAGATCTAGGTTAGGATTAGGGCTATGTCTAGTGTTTGGGTTAGGTTTAGGGTTAGGGTGATGTTTAGAGGTAGGGTTAGTTTTAGGGTCAGAGTCAGGGTCAGTATTAGTTGTAGGGATAGGTTTAGGACTAGGTGTAGCATCAGGATTTGGTTTAAGTTAAGGGTTAGGATTAGGGCTATAGCTCAGTTTTGTTTCTGGCTTATGGCTAAGGTTAGGTCTAGTTTTCAAATTATAATTAGGATTAGGTCTAGTTTTATGGTGAGGTTTAGGTTTAGATTTATGTTTAAAGACTGTGGCTAGGGTTAGGACTAAGGTTAGGGCTAGTGTTAGGGTTAAGAAATAAATAAAGTTGGTACTAGATATAGGTCTAAGGCTAAAGTTAGGATTAGTCTTTGTGGTAGGGTTAGAGTTAGGGTTACACTTAGCAATAAATTAGGGCTAGGATTAGAGCTATGGCTAGCTAGGATTAGGCCTAGGGTTAGGGCTAGGATTAGTGTTAGTGATAGTGTTAGCCTTAGGGTTAGGGGAAAGGATGTGTTTATACCTAGGTACAGAACTAGGGTGAGGGTTGAAATTAGGGTTTGGGCTAGTGTTAGTGTTTGGATTAGGATTAAGGCTAGTTTTAGGGCTAGAATGAGGGCTTTGGTTTGTGTTAGGTATAAAGCAAGAATTAGGTAAAGTGCTAATGTCAGGTCTAGGGTTATAGATAGGAATACTGTTAAGGTTAGTTTTATGGCTAGGTCTAGTTTAAGGCTTATGCTTAGGGTAATGGTCAGGTTTAGAGCTAGGTGTGTTATCAGAGTCAGTGTCATCCTCAGAGTTTGAGTTAGGTTTTGGTTTAGTTTTAGGGTTTGAATTAGCATTAGGTTTAGATTTAGGGTTAGGGTTCGAGTAATTGATAGTGTTAGGTGTAGTGTTCAGGTTAGGTTTAGGTAAGGATAAGGTTAGTATTAGCGATAGGTTTAGGGTTAGGCCTAGTTGGATAGGGTTAGATTTAGGTTTAGGACTAGGGTTAGTGTTAGATTTAGCATAACTGTTGGGGTTTGAGATAGAATTAGGACTATGGCAAGGGTTACGTTTACGGTTAAGTCTAGGGTTAGGTTTACAGTTAGGGTTAGTGTAGGTTTAGGGTTAGGTCTAGGGTTAAGTTTACAGTTAGGGTAAGAGTAGATTTAGGGTTAGGGCTAGTGTTATCATGATTTTTATAGTTAGGGTTAGGATAATGGGTGGGGTTAGAGCTATGTTTAGAGCTATGTTTTGGTTAGGCTTATGTTTAGGGTAATAGATTGGTTTAGGGCTAGGGTTATGGTTAGGATAAGAACTAGGGTTAGGGTTAGGCCTAGGGTTAGGTTTAGGGTAAGTGTTAGGGTTTGAGCTATGGTTAGGGCTAGGGCGATGGTTAGGGTTAGTGTCTCATCTAGGTTTTATTATAAGGGTTAAGTTTAGGGCTAGGGTTAGCATTCAGGTTAGGGTTATGTTTATGGTAATGCATAGATTTAGAGCTAGTGTTAGGGATATTATTATGGTTAGGATTCATTCTAGGTTTAGGTTTAGGGTTAGGGCCAGTTTTAGCGCTAGGGTTAAGTTTAGGATAATGGTTAGGGCTAGGATTAGGGTTAAAATGAGGTGAAGGGATCATTTTAGGGTTAGGTTCTGAGTTAGGCTAGGGATAGGATTAGGGCTATGGCTAATGTAAGAACTAGAATTATGATTAGGGCTACTTTTAGGGTTATGGTTAGGGCTACTTGTAGTTTTAGGGTTAGGTATACTTCTAGTGTGATGTTAGAGCTAGGGTTAGTGTAAGGTCAGAGTCAGGCTCAAGGTTAGTTTTAGGGTTAGGTTAGAACTGGAATTAGGGATAGGGTTATGGCTAGGTGTATGATTAGGTTTTGTTTCAGGTTAAGGGTTAGTTTTAGGGATATGGCTTGGTTTTGTTTTAGGGCTTGTAGTAGATTAGGGCTAGTTTTAGTATTAGTGTTATTTTTAGGGCTAGTGTTAGTGTAAGTTTTAGGCTTAGGGTTAGGGTTGTACTTAGAGTTATGTTTAGTTTTAGTGTCAGGGCTAGGGCTAGTGTTAGGGCTAAGGTTAGGGCAATTGTTAGGGTTATGGTAAGGGACAGGGTTAGATCTAGGAATAGGGCTAGGGTGAGAGTTAGAGTTAGTCTTAGTGTTAGTGATAGGGTTAGGGCTAAATAGGGCTAGTATCAGGTCTAGGATTAGTGTAATGGTTAAGATTAGAGTGAGAGTTAGGTTCATATTTGGGGGAAGGGATGGGGATATAGCAAGGTTCAGAACTAGGGAAAGGGATAAAATTAGGGAAAGAGCTACAGTTAGGTTTCAGGTTAGGTTCAAGGCTAGGTATAGAACTAGGATGAGGGCTAGCATTTGTGTTAGGGTAATGGCAAGTATTAGAGCTAGGCCAATATCAGGTCTAGGGTTATAGTTAGGGATAGTTTTCAGGTAAGATTCATGGCTATGTCTAGTGTCAGTGTTAGGTTTAGGGTGAGGTCCAAGTTGAGACCTGGGGGTATTGTAATAGTCAGATTCAGGTTTTGAGTTTGGGTTAGGTTGAAGTTTAGGGTTGTGGCTTAAATTAGCATTAGGTTTGAATTAGCATTAGGGTAATGGACAAGGTTAAGTGTCGGCTTCAAGCTAGGTTTATGGCTCAGGTTAGATTTAGGAAAATGGATAGGGTTAGGGTTAGGCCTAGGGTTAGCATTAGGTTTATGGTTATCATTAAGGTAATGGATAAGTTTAGATCTAGGGTTAGGGCTAGGGTTATGTTTACTTTTAGGGCTAGATTTAGGGTTAGGGTTAGGGTATGGGTTAGGGTTAGAGCTAGGGTTAGTGCTAAGGATAGGGTAAGGTTTAGGATTAGTTCTAGGGTTAGGATTAGGGTTATCATTAGGTTTAAGGTAATGGACAGGTTTAGATATCGGGTTAGGTTTAGGGTTAGGGTTAGGTTTAGGACTAGGGTTAGTATTAAGTTCTGCATAATTGTTTGAGTTTGAGCTAGGGTTAGGACTATGGCAAGTGTTAAATTTATATTAGGTCTAGGGTTAGGATTACAGTTAGGCTTAGAGTAGGTTTAGGTTTAGGGCTAAGGTTATCATGACGGGATAGGATAATTGGTGGGATTAGAGCTAAGGTTAAGTCTAGTTTTAAGTTTAGGATTAGGGCTAGGGTTAGGGTTAGGGTTAGTTAGGCTTATAATTTTCTTATGGTTAGGTTAAGGGTAAAGTCCAGGGATTGAGTAAGCGTTAGGGTTAGGTTGAGTCTTCAGGTTGGAATCAGGGCTAGGGATAGAGTTAGGTTTAGGGTTATGGTTAGGATTAGGGCTAGGTTTAGTATTAGATTTAGGGTTGCATTTAGGGTAATGGATAGAGTTAGAGATAGAGTTTGGGCTATGGTTAGGGTCAGAAATAGGACTAGGACTGGGATTAGGGTTTGGGTTAGGGTTATGTTTAGGTTAAGGGATAGGGTTTCAGCTAGTGTTAGTGCTAGGGTTAGGTCGAGGATTTGGTTCAGGCTTAAGTCTAGGGACAGGATTATGATAGGTTTAGGGTTAGGGTTAAGCTTCAGGCTAGGGTTACTTTAGGATTAGGATAAGGGTTAGGGTAATGGATATGGTTAGATGTAGGTTTAGGTTTAGGTTTATGGTTAGATTTAGTTTTAGGGTTAATGTTAAGGCTATGGTTATGTTTAGGTTTATGTTACGAGTTAGGATTTGAGCAAGGTTTAGTGCTATGGTGAGTGTTAGTTTTAGGATTAGGTGTATTGTTAGTTTTCTGCTTAGGGTTAGGGTTAATGTTAGGGTTAAGGCTAGGATTATCAATACAGTTAATTGTAGGGTTAGGAAAAGTGTAGGTTTAGAGCTAGGTTTAGGGATAGGATTAAGTTTAGTATTAGGGTGAGGGTTAGGGTTTAGAGTAAGGTATAGGTCTAAGTTTATATTTATGGTAAGGGTTAGGCTTTGAGTGAGGTTTAAGACTAAGGCTAGGGTTAGGTTTAGGGTTAGAGTGAGGGCGAAGGTTACGGTTGAATTTACGATAAGGCCTATATTTAGGCCTAGAATTTGCTCTAAGTTTTGTGTTAGGTTCAGGCATAAAGTTAGGGCTATGGGTAATGTAAAAGCTAGGATTATGATTAGGGCTAGTTGTAGGTTAGGGTTATGGCTATGTCTAGTGTTAGGTTAAGGTTTTTGGTTAGGATCAGGTTTAGAGATAGGTTTAGTGTTAAAGGCAGGGTCAGTGTACAGCTTAGAGTTAGAGTTAAGGTTAAAGCCAGAATTCGGACTAGGTTTATGTCTAGGGGAAGGGTTAGTCTTTTTGTTAAGTTAAGGGTTATTGTTAGTGCTAAGATTAGGTTTTTGTTTCCCTCTACATCTAGAGTTAAATCTAGATTTATGATTAGGTTTAGGTCTAGGGCTAGTTATAGGGTCTGGTTTAGGTATAAGTTTACTGGTAGGGCTAGTGTTACTGTTTCATCTAGTGTTAGATTCAGGTTTAGACCTAGGTTAGTGTTATTGTCAATATAAAGGTCAGGATTAGGGTTAAGGTTTGGGATAGGGTTAGAGCTAGAATGAGGGCTAGGGTTAGGACTATTAATATGGTGAGAGTTTTTTTCTTAAGAGAGAGTGAAAGAGGGAGAGAGAGACAGACAGACAGACAGACAGACAGAATTTCAATATTTACTTTTTAGTTATCGGTGAACACAACTTCTTTGTTTTGTATGTGGTGCTGAGGATCGAACCCAGGCCATATACATGCCAGGCGAGCACGCTACCACTTGAACCACATCCTCAGCCCCATGGTGAGAGTTTTGCTTAGGCTGAGGCTTAGGGACAGGTCTAGAGTTACCATTAGGGTTAGGGTTTTGCTTAGGTTTAGGGATAGTGTTAGAGCTAGTGTTAGGGGTAGGATAAGGGTTAAGTTTAGGGCTAAAGCTAGGTGTAGGGCTAGGATTAAGTCTAGTTTTTGTGTTAGTGTTAGGGCTAGGGTTAAGGCAACCAGTAATATAAGAACCAGGGTTACAATTAGGATTATCTTTAGGGTTAGGGTTAGGAGTAGTTCTAATATTAGTGTTAGATTTAAGGTTAGGGTGATATTTAGAACTAGAGTTATTTTTAGGATAGGAGTCAGGGTCAGAGTTAGTTTTAGGGTTTGAGTTAAGACTCAAATTAGGGCTAGGTTTACTTTTAGGTTTCGGTTTAAGATTAGCATCATGTTTAAAGCTACAGTGAGTGTTAGGATATGAGTCAGGTCAGGGTTAGTTTTAATGTTAGGGTTAGGACTCGATTAGGACTTGGATTAGTTTTTTTAGTAGTTTATTCTTTCTTTTAAGTTAAGCATTATGGTTAGGT
Organism: Urocitellus parryii; assembly: GCF_045843805.1. Classification (NCBI taxonomy): domain Eukaryota; kingdom Metazoa; phylum Chordata; class Mammalia; order Rodentia; family Sciuridae; genus Urocitellus; species Urocitellus parryii. Next base: position 123,317,480 of record NC_135534.1, read on the forward strand.
CTATTGCTCCATTTTGTTTTAGTCCTAGGGTTAGGGTTAGGGCTAGTTTTACAATTAGTATTAGGGTTAGGGCTAGTGTTAGTGTTGGTCTTAGACTTAGGGTTAGGGTTACATTTATACATGGGTTTAGATCTAGGATTAGGCTAGGATTAAGGATAGGGCAAGGGTTAGGGCCAGGGTTAGAGTTATGGTAAGGGAATAAGGTTAGAACTAGGAATAGGGCTATTTTGAGAGGTAGAGTTACTGAAAGGGCTAAAATTAGATTTAGGGTTTGGGATATGTTTAAATTAGGGCTAGTGATAGGGCTAGGTTTAGTGTTCATCTTAGGCCTAGCAATAGGGATAGGGTTAGGTTTAAGTTTAGGATAAAGAATGAAGTTATAACTAGGTTTAGACATAGGGTGAGGGTTAGAGTTAGGGTTAGGTTTAGGGTTGGGGTTAGGGTTATGATTAAGGCTAGGTTTAGGGCAAGGATGAGGCTAGTGTTTGTTTTAGATTCAGGGCTAAGATTAGTGCCAGGGCTAATATCAGGTCCAGGGTTATGGTTAAAGATAGTTTTTGGGTTAGGCTTATGGCTACATCTAGTGTAAGGGTTAGGTTTAGGGTAATGATCAGGTTTAGAGCTCAGGGAATTATTATGATTAGGATTTGGCTTAGTAAGGATTTAGGATTATGGTTCAAATTATCATTATGGTTAGGGTTAGAGGGATAGTTAGTATTGTTTTAAGGTTCAGGTTTGGTTTAGGGTAATTGATACAGTTAGCGTTCATGATAGGGCTAGTGTTAGCTTAGGGTTAGCATTAGGGTAAGAGTTATGGTTAGGCTAAATGATAGGATTAGAGCTTAGGTTCGAACTAGAGTTATGGTTAGTAATATGCCTTGAGTTAGGGTTAGAGTTAATGTTAGAACTAGTGTTAGGGGTTAGTTTTAGGGTTATGTGTAGTATAAAGTTTAGGTTGTGAGCTAAGGTTAGAACTAGGTTTAGGGTTAGGTCTAGGGATAGAATTATGGTAGGTTTAGGTTAGGGTTAGAGTTAGGGCTAGGGTTATCATTAATGTTAGGGTAAGGGTTAATTTAATGGATAGGGTTGGGTTAGGTTTTGATTTTGGATTAGAGTTAGAATTAGTGATAGTTTAGGATTAGAGCTATAGTTATGTTTAGATATATGGTTAGGTTGATGTTTTGATCTAGATTTAGGGCTATGCTGAGTGTTAATTTTAGGGTTATGTCGATGGTTAGTTTTCCAGTTAGGGTTAGGATTAACATTAGGTTATGGGCCAGGATTATCAAAAAGTTTAGGTTAAGGGTTACAGTAATGGGTAGGTTTAGAGCTAGGTTTAGGGCTATGTTAAATTTAGAATTTGGGCTACAATTAGGGTGAGAGTTAGGGATAGGTCTAGGTTTATGTTTAGGGTAAATATTAGGCTTTGAGCTATCTTAAGACTAAGGCGAATGCTATGGTTAGGTATAGGGCTAGTGTTACTGTTAGGTTTATGCTTAGGCTAGGTTTAGGCCTAAAATTAGCTCTATGTTTAGTGTTAGGTTTAGGTCTAGGGTTAGAGTAGCTACGAGTAATGTAAGATTTAGGGTTATGATTAAGGCTAGTTTTAGGGTTAGAATTATGGCTGGGTCTAGAATTAGGTTTAGGTTTTGGTTAGTTTCAGGTTTAGAGGTAGGTTTAGTTTTAAATGCAGGGTCAGTGTTTGGATTAGAGTTAAAGTTAGGGTTAAAGCCAGAATTAGAACTAGGTCAAGGTCTAGGGGTAGAATTACTGTTTGGGTTAGGTAAAGGTTTTTCTTAGGGCTAGGGCTAGAATTGTGTTTAGTTCCAAAGCTAGAGTTCAAGGTAGATTTAAGATTAGGATTAGGTATAGAGCTACTGTTAGGGTTAGGGGTATAAGATTACAAGTAGGGCTAGTGTTAGGGTTTGGTATAAGGTTAGGGTCAGGATTAGACCTAGGGTTTATGTTATGCTCAGAATAAGGGTCAGGGTTAGGATTAGGGTTTGAGATAGCATTAGAGCTAGAATGAGATCTAGTGTTAGGACTATTAATAGGGTTAGGATTTGGTTAGCCTAAGGATTAGGGATAGGTCTAGGTTTAACATTTTGTTTAAGGTTTTGCTCCAGGTAAGGCATAGGGTTAGGGCTAGGGTTAGGTTTATGGTTAGGGTTAAAGCTAGGTTTAGGGCTCAGATTAGGGTTAGTTTTTTTGTGAGGTAAGGCTAGGGTTAAGGCAATGACTAATATAAGAACTAGAGTTACAATTAAGGTTAGATGTAGTGGTAGGTCAATTGTTAGGGTTAGGTTTAAGATTAGGTTGATACTTATAGCTATGGTTAGTTTTAAAATATCATTATGGGATCCAACATGGCGGCCGGCGAGGAAGCAGCGATTCCAATGTCTCCACTTTAACAGGATCAGAAAGTCCCATTGGAACAGCCACAGCCTACCTACGGAGGAACTTCTAGCAAAATTCCCTTAAGAGGAGAGCAGCTGAGAACTGGTAGGTTTATTGGAAGTGACAGTTTGTCCCAGAGAAGTGGATCTTGGCTGGCCACGTGGGCACAGATGTACAGTCCTGCAGCCATCAGCCGCTCCTGCAAGCGGCTCTCCAGGGAGGCCCATCTCTCGCTCGCTCTGCGAGCGGCTGCCCCACCCACCTGGCTTTTAACCACGTGGCCGCAGCTTCCCTGCTCTACAGGCGGCTCCACGGCGGGTGCAGAATTCTAGTCCCGCAGCCAGCACCCCCTTCTGTAAGCTGCCGGCACCCGGAGCTGCTCGGCCCGCCCTCCCCCCTGAACCGGCAGGAGCCCTCCACCATCCGGACTCTCACGGGAGGCCCATCTCTCACTCTGCAAGTGGCTGCCCCACCCGCCTGGCTCTTAACCACGCAGCCGCAGCTACCCGGCTCTACAGGCGGCTCCACGGCGGGTGCAGAAGTCTAGTCCCGCAGCCAGCACCCGCTTCTGTAAGCGGCTGACACCCAGAGCTGTGCAGCCTGCCCTGCCCGAACTGGCAGGCGGCCTCCACCATCCGGACTCTCACAGGAGGCCTGGCTCTCTCTCTGCCAGTGGCCACCACACTCGCCCAGCTCTTAACCAAGCGGCAGTATGAAAAGACAAGGAAAGAAAGGACCACAAGCAATGCAGGTCAACTCAACTTTAGAAGAGGCAATAACTGCATCAGATGGAATGTCTGATAAAGAGTTCAGGATATACATGCTTCAGAGGATCTGGAGTCTCAAGGAAGACATGAAACAGCAAAATCAGACAATGAAAGATCACATTGACAAGGAACTACATAAACAAATACAGGAAGCAAAGGATCAATTACACAGGAAGATAGAGGTAATAAAAAACAAACAAATAGAAATCCTAGAAATGCAGGAAGCAATAAACCAACTTAAAAACTCAATTAAGAATACTACCAGCAGAGTAGATCACTTAGAAGATAGAACATTCAGACAATGAAGACAAAGTATTTCAACTTGAAAAGAACATAGACAGCTCAGCAAGTCTGCTAAGAAACCATGAGCAGAACATCCAAGAATTATGGGATAATATTAAAAGACCAAACTTAAGAGTCATCGGGATACAGGAAGGCACAGAGCTCCAAACCAAAGGAATAAATAATCTATTCAATGAAATAATATGAGAAAACTTCCCAGACTTGAGGAATGAGACAGAATCCCATATCCTAGAAGCCTACAGGACGCTGAATGTGCAAAATCATAAGAGATCCACACCTAGACACGTTATAATGAAGATGTCCAACATACAGAATAAGGAGAGAATTTTAAAAGCTACAAGACAAAAGAAGCAGATTACATTTAGGGGTAAACCAATCAGGATAACAGGTGACCTCTCAACACAGACTCTGAAAGCTAGAAGATCATGGAATAACATATTTCAAACACTGAAAGAAAATGGGTTCCAACCAAGAATCGTGTATCCAGCGAAATTAAGCTTCAGGATGGAAGATGAAATTAAAACCTTCCACGATAAACAAAAGTTAAAAGAATTTGCAGCTAGTAAACCTACTCTTCAAAAAATCCTTGCCAAAACATTACAGGAAGAGGAAGTGGAAAATAACATTGAAAACCAACAAAGGGAGGTAAGATAGTAAAAGGGGGAAAGTAATCAAAGAGGAAAACAAATCAGGTTTAGTAACATTAATAAACAAATATGGCTGGAAGAACAAACCATATCTCAATAATAACCCTAAATGTTAATGGCTTAAACTCACCAATTAAGAGACACAGGCTTGTTGAATGGATCACAAAACAAGACCCATCAATATGCTGCCTACAGGAGACGCATTTGATAGGAAAAGATATACATAGTCTGAAGGTGAAAGGTTGGGAAAAATCATACCACTCATATGGACTGCGGAAACAAGCAGGAGTGTCCATACTCACATCTAATAAAATAGATTTCAAGCCAAAGTTAATCAAAAGGGATAAAGAGGGACACTACATACTGCTCAAGGGAACCATACACCAACAAGACATAACAATCATAAATATATATGCCCAAATAATGGTGCAGCTATCTTCATCAAGCAAATGCTTCCCAAGTTCAAGAGTCTAATAGACCACCATACAATAATCATGGGAGACTTCAACACACCTTTCTCACCACTGGACAGATCTTCCAAACAAAAGTTAAACAAGGAAACTATAGAACTCAATAACACAATCAGTAACCTAGACTTAATTGACATATATAGAATATACCACCCAACATCAAGTAGTTACACTTTTTTCTCAGCAGCACATGGATCCTTCTCAAAAATAGATCATATATTATGTCACAGGGCAACTCTTAGACAATATAAAGGAGTAGAGATAATGCCATGCATTTTGTCTGATCATAATGGAATGAAACTGAAAATCAATGATAAAAGAAGGAAGAAAAAATCAGGCATCACTTGGAGATTGAACAATAGGGTACTGAATGATCAATGGGTTTTAGAAGACATCAAGGAGGAAATTAAAAACTTCTTAGAGTAAAACAAAAACACAGACACCACATATCGGAATCTATGGGACACATTGAAAGCAGTTCTAAGAGGAAAATTTATTGCTTGGAGTTCATTCCTTTAAAAAGAAAAAACCAACAAATAAATGATCTCATACTTCATCTCAAAATCCTAGAAAAAGAAGAGCAAAACAACAGCAAAAGAAGTAGAAGGCAAGAAATAATTAATATCAGAGCTGAAATTAATGAAATCGAAACAAAAGAAACAATTGAAAAAATTGACAAAACTAAAAGTTGGTTCTTTGAAAAAATAAATAAAATCGACACACCCTTAGCCATGCTCATGAAGAGAAGAAGAGAGAGAACCCAAATTACTAGCATACGGAATGAAAAAGGCAATATCACAACAGACACTTCAGAAATACAGAAGATAATCAGAAATTAATTTGAATCCTTATACTCCAATAAAATAGAGGATAGTGAAGGCATAGATAAATTTCTTAAGTCATATGATCTGCCCAGATTGAGTCAGGAGGATATAGACAACCTAAACAGACCAATATCAATTGAGGAAATAGAAAAAACCATCAAAAGACTACCAACTAAGAAAAGCCAAGGACCGGATGGGTATACAGCAGAGTTTTACAAAACCTTTAAAGAGGAATTAACACCTATACTTTTCAAGCTATTTCAGGAAATAGAAAAAGAGTGAGAACTTCCAAATACATTCTACGAAGCCAACATCACCCTGATGCCTAAACCAGACAAAGACACTTCAAAGAAAGAAAACTACAGACCAATATCTCTAATGAACCTAGATGCAAAAATCCTCAATAAAATTCTGGCGAATCGGATTCAAAAACAAATCAAAAAAATTATACACCATGATCAAGTAGGATTAATCCCTGGGATGCAAGGCTGGTTCAATATATGGAAATCAATAAATGTTATTCAACACATCAACAGACTTAAAAATAAGAACCATATGATCATCTCGATTGATGCAGAAAAAGCATTCGACAAAGTACAGCATCCCTTTATGTTCAAAACTCTAGAAAAATTAGGGATAATGGGATCATACCTCAACATTGTAAAAGCAATCTATGATAAGCCACAGGCCAGCATCATTCTGAATGGAGAAAAATTGAAGGCATTCCCTCTAAGATCTGGTACAAGACAGGGATGCCCTCTCTCACCACTTCTGTTCAACATAGTCCTCGAAACACTGGCCAGAGAAATTAGACAGACAAAAGAAATTAAAGGCATAAAAATAGGAAAAGAAGAACTTAAATTATCACGATTTGCAGGTGACATGATTCTATACCTAGCAGACCCAAAAGGGTCTACAAAGAAACTATTAGAGCTAATAAATGAATTCAGCAAAGTGTCAGGATATAAAATCAACACACATAAATCAAATGCATTCCTGTATATCAGCGACAAATCCTCTGAAACAGAAATGAGGACAACTACTCCATTCACAATATCCCCCCCCCAAAATAAAATACTTGGAAATCAACCTAACAAAAGAGGTGAAAGATTTATACAATGAAAACTACAGAACCCTAAAGAAAGATATAGAAGAAGACCTTAGAAGATGGAAAAATATACCCTGTTCATGGATAGGCAGAACTAACATCATCAAAATGGCGATATTACCAAAAGTTCTCTATGAGTTCAATGCAATGCCAATCAAAATCCCAACAGCATTTCTTGTATAAATAGATAAAACAATCATGAAATTCATATGGAATAATAAAGGACCCAGAATAGTGAAAACAATGCTATGCAGGAAGAGCGAATGAGGCGGTATAGCGATACCAGACTTCAAATTATACTACAGAGCAATAGTAACAAAAACAGCATGGTACTGGTACCAGAACAGGTGGGTGGACCAATGGTACAGAATAGAGGACACAGTAACCAATCCACAAAACTACAAGTATCTTATATTTGATAAAGGGGCTAAAAGCATGCAATGGAGGAAGGATAGCATGTTCAACAAATGGTGCTGGGAAAACTGGAAATCCATTTGCATCAAAATGAAACTGAATCCCTTTCTCTCACCATGCACAAAAGTTAACTCAAAATGGATCAAGGAGCTTGACATTAAATCAGAGACACAGTGTCTCATAGAAGAAAAAGTTGGCTATGATCTACATGCTGTGGGGTCGGGCTCCAAATTCCTCAATAGGACACCCATAGCGCAAGAGTTAACAACTAGAATCAACAAATGGGACTTACTCAAACTAAAAAGTTTTTTCTCAGCAAAAGAAACAATAAAAGAGATAAACAGGGAGCCTACATCCTGGGAACAAATCTTTACTCCACACACTTCAGATAGAGCCCTAATATCCAGAGTATACAAAGAACTCAAAAAATTAGACAATAAGATAACAAATAACCCAATCAACAAATGGGCCAAGGACCTGAACAGACACTTCTCAGAGGAGGACATACAATCAATCAATAAGTACATGAAAAAATGCTCAACATCGCTAGCAGTCAGAGAAATGCAAGTCAAAACTACCCTAAGATACCATCTCACTCCAGTATGATTGGCAGCCATCATGAAGTCCAACAACAACAAGTGCTGGAGAGGATGTGGGGAAAAGGGTACACTTGTTCATTGTTGGTTGGACTGCAAATTGGTGCAGCCAATTTGGAAAGCAGTATGGAGATTTCTTGGAAAGCTGGGAATGGAACCACCATTTGACCCAGCTATTCCCCTTCTCTGTCTATTCCCTAAAGACCTAATAAGAGCATGCTACAGGGACACTGCTACATCGATGTTCATAGCAGCACAATTCACGATAGCAAGATTGTGGAACAAACCTAGATGCACTTCAATAGATGAATGGATTAAAAATGTGGCATTTATACACAATGGAGTATTACTCTGCATTAAGAAATGACCAAATCACAAAATTTGGAGGGAAATGGATGGCATTAGAGCAGATTATGCTAAGTGAAGCTAGCCAATCCTTAAAAAAACAAATGCCAAATGACTTCTTTGATATAAGGGGAGTAACTAAGGACAGAGTAGGGACAAAGAGCAGGAGAAGAAGATTAATATTAAATAGGGATGAGAAGTTGGAGGGAAAGGGAGAGAGAAGAGAAAAGGCAGGGAAAGGGAAGGTGATCCTCAGGGTTATACAAAATTACATACAAGAGGAAGAGAGGGGTAAGGGAAGAATAATACAAGTGGAATAAATGTTTTACAGTAGAGGGGGTCGAGAGAGAAGAGTGAAGGGGTGGGGAGGGGAGGGGGGATAGTAGAGGATTGGATAGAGAGCAGAATTCATCAGACACTAGAATGACAATGTGTAAATCAATGGAAATGTAACTGATGTAACTGACGTGATTCAGCAATCTGTATATGGGGTAAAAATGGAAGTTCATAACCCTTTTGAATCTAATTGTGAAATATGATATATCAAGAAAGATGTAATGTTTTGAACGACCAACAATAAAAAAAAAATAAAGCAAAAAAAAAATAAAATAAAATATCATTAAGGTCAGGGTTAATTTTAAGGTTAGTTTTAAGGTTATGATTATGACTCAAATTAGAGCTAGGTTTAGATCTAGGTGCAGAGCTAGAGTTTGGTTTAAGTTAAGGTTAGTGTTAGGCCTGTTGCTCGGTTTTGTTTTAGTGCTATGGTTAGGGTTAGGGATGGTTTTATGATTAGCTTCAGGGTTAGGGCTAGGGTTATGGTTAGGTATAGGATTAAGGCTAGATTTAAGGCTAGGATTAGGGCTACGTTTGTGTTAGGTTTAGGGCAAGAATTAAAGCTAGGACCAACATCAGGTCTAGGTTTATAGTTAGTGATATTTTTAGGGTTAGGTTTATGACTAGGTCAAATTAAAGTGTTACATTTAGGGAAAGTTTCAGATTAAGAGCTGGGGTATTATTAGGGTCAGGGTCAGGCTTTGGGTTTGGGTTAGGTTAAGGTTTAGGTTTAAGACTCAAATTAGCATTAAAGTTAAAATTAGGGTTAGGGTAATGGATAGTGTTTGGTTTAGGGTTAGGTTAGGTTTAAGGTAATGGATATGGTTAAAGTTTGTGATAGGTTTAGGGTTAGGCCTATGGTTAGCATTAGGGTTATGGTTATCCATAGGGTAATTTATAGGTTAGATCTAGGGTTAGGACAAAGGTTATGGTTAGGATTGGGGCTATAATTAGGGTTATGGTAGGGTTAGCACAAGGCTTACACTTAAGATTTGGTTTATGATATGGTTTATGGTTTGAGCTAAGATTTTTGCTATGGCTAAGGTTAATTTAGGATTTGATCTTGGGATATGGTCATGGTTAGTGTTATGGTTAGGGCTAGGGTTATCATTAGGGTTAGAGTAATAGGTTTAGATGTCAGGTTAAAGATAGGTTTAGGTTTAGGTTAGCATCAGGTTTAGGTTTAGGATTAGGGTTAGGGTTTGAGCTATCTTAGATTTTGGGTTAGGGTTAGGTTCACTGTTAGTTCTAAGGTTAGGTTTAGTTTTAGGGTTAGGGTAGGTTTAGCTTTATGTCTAATGTTACCATTAGGCTTAAGTTTAGGTTTAGGGTAATAGGTAGGGTTCGAGCTAAGGTTAGGGCTAAGGTTAAGGTGAGGATTAGGGTTCTATTAGGGTTAGGGTTAGGCCTTGGGTTAGTGTTAGGTTTAGGTTAAGTGTAAGGGTCAGGGATTCAGCTACGTTTAGAGCTATGGTGAGGGTTAGGGTTACATTCTGGCCTGGGTAGGGTTAAGGTTAGGTTTAGTCTAGGGTTAGCATTAGTTTCAGGGTTATGGTTAATGTAAAGGCTACAGTTAGAGCTTGGGTTTGGGCTATGGTTACAGGAAGTATTAGGGCTAGAGTTAGGGTGAGGTTTAGGTTTTGGATTAGGGTTATGTTTATGGTAAGTTTTAGCATTTGAGCAAGGGTTATGGCTAGAACGAGGGTTAGGGTTAGGGTTAGGACTAGGTTTAGGTTTAGGGTTATGCTTAGGGTTCAGTTTAGGGCTGTAATTAGTTCTAGGTTTTGTGTTAGCTTTAGGACTACTGTTAGGTATATGGGTAATGAAAGAGCAAAGAGTTATGGGTATGGCTAGACTTAGATTTCTTCTAGCGTTAGGGTTAGATTTGGGTTAGGATAAGGTTTACAGTTAGGGTTTTTGTTGGGGTAATATCAGGGTTCAGGTTAGGATTTGTTTTAGGGTAATGTCCAGAATGAGGACTATGACAATGTCTAGGGGTAGAGTTAGTGTTTGCTTTAGGTTAAAGGTTATTGTTAGGGCTAAGGCTAGGATTATGGCTATATTTAGTATTAGGTTTAGGTCTAGGGCTAGTGTTATTTTTAGGTTTAGTGTTAGGGATACTGGTAGGGCTAGTGTTAGGTTTCGGATAATGTTTAGGGTCAGGTTTAAACCTAGGTTTAGTGTTAGGGTCAGAATAAGGGTCAGCGTTTGGGTTAAGTTTAGAGCTATAATGAGGGCTAGGGTTAGGACTAGTAATAGAGTTATGGTTTGGGATAGTCATAGAATTAGGGTTAGGACTAGGGTAGCAATAGGGTGAGGCTTTGACTAAGTGTAAGAAATAGGGTTAGAGCTAGGATTAGGATTAGGGATAGGATTAGGATTAGGGCCAGGGTTAGGCATTGGATTAGGGCTAAGTTTTGTGTTAGGTAAAGGGCTATGGTTAATTAAAAACTGGCATTATGATTAGGGCTAGTTTTAGAGTTAGGTTTAGGGTGAGGTCTAGTGTTAGGATTAGGTATAGGGATAGGGTGATGTGTAGAGCTAGGGTTTGTGCTAAGGTCAGAGTCAGGGTAAGTATTAGTTCTAGGGTTAGGGTTTGGACTCAAATTAGGGCTAGGGTTAGGGCTAGGTGAAGTGTTAGTGTTTGGTTTAGGTTAAGGATTAGTGTCAGTGCTATGGCTCAGTTTTGCTTGAGGGCTAGGCCTAGGGTTAGGGCTAGTTTTCAAATTAGCATTAGGGTTAGAGCTAGTGTTATGGTGTGGTTTAGGCTTAGGTTTGGGTTAGATTTAGAGTTAGGGTTAGATCTAGGTTTAGGGCTACAGTGAAGTTTAGGGTTGGGATTAGGTCTAGGGTTTGATTTATCATAAGGGATAGGTTTGAATGGGGATAGAGCTAGAGCAAGAATTAGAGTTAGTCTTTGTGTTAGGGTTAGATTTAGTGTTAGAATTAGGGATTAATTAGGACTAGGATTAGAGCTAGAGTTAATATTAAGGCTGAGCCTAAGTTTATGGTTAGGATTATGGTTATTGTTATGATTAGGTATGATGTTATAGTTAGTCTTAGAACTAGGGTGAGGACTAAAATTAGGTTTATGTCTATGGTTAGGGTTAGGTTTAGGATTAAGGCTAAGATTAGGACTAGGATTAAGACTAGTGTTTGTTTTAGGGTTAGGGCTTCTTTAGGGCTAGGGCTAAATTCAGGTCTACGGTTATGGTTAGAGATAGTTTTAGGGTTAAGATTATTAATATTAGGATTAGGTTTATGGATATGATTAGGTTTAGGGTTAAGGTTAGTTTCAGGTTAATGTATAGGTTTAGTGTTAGGAATAGGTTTGGGGTTTTCCTAGGGTTAGCATTTGGGTTAGGATGAGGATTACGGTAATGGATAGGGTTACAGCTAGGTTTAGAACTAGGTTTATGGTTAGGATTAAGGCTAGTGTTAGGTTTGGGGTTATGGCAAGTGTTAGGGTTAGGATTAGGTTTAGGGTAAGGGTTAAAGCTAGAATTAGGGTTATGGTTAGTGTTAAAAGTAATGTTAGGGCTCCAGTGAGTGATAGGTTTAGGGCTAAACCTAATGTAAGAACTAGGTTTATGATTAGAACTAGTTTTAGGGTTATGATTATGGCTAGGTCTGGGGTTAGGGTTAGGTTTAGTTTTTGAGTGATGTTTAGAGCTAGGCTTAGTGTTAGGGTCAGAGTCAAAGTCAGAGTTTGTTTTAGGGTTAGGGATAGGACTCGATTTAGAGTTAGGTTTAGGGCTAGGTGTAGGCTTAGGATTTGGTTTATGTTAATGTTTAGGGTTAGGGCTATGGCTCGGTTTGTTTGTAGGGCTAGGGCTAGGTTAGGGCTAATTTTAGGATTAGCATTAGTGTTATGGCTTGTGTTAGTGAGAGATTTAGCTTAAGGTTAGGGTTATTTTTAGAGTTAGGGTTAGATATAGGATATAGATATATTAGGTTTAGGGCTAATGGAAAGGCAAGCGATAGGATTATGGTAAGGGATAGGCTTAGATCTAAACATAGGACTAGGGCTAGAGTTAGAGATAGTCTTAGGGCTAGTGTTAGGTTAGTTTTAGGGCTAAATTAGGGCTAGGATTAGGTCTAGCATTTATGTTAGGATTAGGCCTAGTTTTAGGCTTAGGTTTAGGTTTAGGGATAGGGTTAGTTTTAGGGGAAGGGATGGGGTCACAGCTAGTTTTAGGGCTAGGTTGAAGGTTAGAATTTCTGTTTGGGCTAGGGTTATGATTTTGTTTAGTAATAAGGCTAGGTTTAGTGCTAGGATGAGGGCTAAGTTTTTTTTTTTTAAGTTATGGCAAGGTTTAATGCTAGAGCTAGTGTCAGGTCTAGGCTTACGTTAGGGATAGATTGAGGTTTAGATTTATGGCTAGGTCTAGTGTAAGGTTTCAGTTTAGGGTAAGCGTCATGTTTAGTACTAGGGGTATTATTAGGGTTAGAATTAGATTTCAAGTTTAGTTTAGGTTAGGGTTTAGGTTTACAGCTTGAATTAGCATTAGGGTTTGGTTAGAATAATGATAGGTTTAGATTTATGGTTCGTGTTAGGTGTAGGGTAATTGATAGGGTTAGAGTTAGCAAAAAAATGAGAGTTAGGCCTAGGGTTACGGTTGGGGTTATGGTTGTGCTTAAGGTAATGAATAGGGTTAGGGCTAGGGTTATGGTTATTATTAGGGCTAGAGTTAGGATTAGGCCTAGGGTTAGGTTTAGGATTGGGTTTAGGATATGGTTTAGAGTTTTAGCTAGGATTGGCACTAGGGAAAGGGTTAGGTTTATTATTATGTCTAGGTTATAGTTACAGTTATGGTCAAGGTTAGTCTTAAGTTTAGGGCTAGGGTTGTCATTAGGTTTAGGGTATTGGATAGTGTTTGATGTCATTTTGGGGATAGGGTAAAGGTTAGGTTTCAGCTTAAAGTTAGGTTTAGAGATAGGTTTAGGGTTAGGTTTAGAGTAATGTTTAGCGTTTGAGCAAGGGTTAGCTTGATGGCAAGGGTTAGGTTTATTGTTATTTCTTGGGTTAGGGTTAGTGTAGATTTAGGGTAAGGGCTAGGGTTATCCTCAGGATTAGGGTTAGGGTTAGGATAATGGATGGGTTTAGAAGTACGGTTAGAGCTAGGGTTATCATTAATTTTAGGGTTAGAGTTAGGGTAATATGTAGGTTTAAGCTAGGGTTAGGGATAGGGTTAAGGTTAGTTTTAGGTCTAGGCTTAAGATTAGGTTTAAGTTTAGGCCATGGGTTAGTGTTAGTGCTAGGTTATGTTTAATGGATAGGGATTGAGCTATTTTTTGGACTAGGACAAGGTTTAAGGTTAGAGTCAGTGTGAGGTTGTGGGCTAGGTTTAGCATTAAGGTTAAGGTTAGGGTTGGGGTAATGGATAGAGTTAGAGGTAGGTTTTGGCCTATGGTGATGGTTAGTTTTGGGGTTAGTGATATGCCTAGGGCTAGTTTTAGGGTTATGTTTTTGTTAGGATAAGTTTTAGAGCTTGGGTTTCTGTTAGGGTAAGGGTCAGTGTTCAGGTTAGGGTTTGGTTTATTTTTAGGGCCAGCATTAGGACTAGGGTTTGGTTAAGGGGTAGGGTTAGTGTTTGGGTTACGTTAAGGGTTATTATTAGGGCTAGGGTGAAGTTTTTGTTTAGGGCTAGGCCTAGATTTATCACTAGATGAAGGATTCAGTGTAGGTCTAGGTCTAGCATTAGGGTTAAATTTAGGTATAGGGTTATAGGTAGTGCCAATATTAGGGGTCAGTTTAGGGTTAGGGTTTAGACCTATGATTAGTGTTATGGTCAGAATAAGGGTCAGGGTTAGGGTTAGAGTTTGGTATAGTGATACAGCTAGATTCAGGATTATGTTTGGGACTAGTAATAGAGTTAGCTTTAGGGTTAGCCTAAGAATTAGGTTTAGGACTAGAGTAGCTTTAGGGTTAGAGTTTGGCTAAGGGTAAGGAATAAGATTAGTGCTAGTGTTAGGGATATGGTTAGGATTAGGGTTAGGGCTAGGGTTAGGTTTATGGTTAGGGTTAAATCTAGGTTTAGAGCTTGGATTAGGTCTAGGCTAGGTTTTGTGTTAGCTTTACAGCTATGGCTAATGTAAGAACTAGGGTTACATTTAGGGCTAGTTTTAGGGTTAGTATTAAATCTAGGTTTAGTGTTTGGTTAGGTTTAGGGTTAGGGTTATGTTTAGGGGAACGGATAGGTTAGGGTTAGCGAATGTGTTAGGGTTAGGCAGAGGGTTAGCATTAGGGTTAGGGTAATGGACAGGGTTAGAACTAGGGTTAGGACTAGGTTTATTGTTAGTGTTAGTGTTAGGGTTAGTGTTAGGTTCAGGGTTATTGCAAGGATTAAAGTTAGGGTTAGGTTTAGGTTAAGGGTTGGGACTTGGTTTAGGTATAGATTTAGGGTTAAACTAGGGTGTGAGCTCGCATTAGGGCTAGATTTTGGGATATATTAGGGTTAGTGTTAGGGTTACAGCTAATGTAAGAACTAGGATTATAATTAGGGTTAATTTTAGGGTTACTGTTAGGGCTAAGTCTAGTTGTATGATTAGGTTAAGTTCAGGGTGATATTTTGAGGTAGGGTTACTGTTAGGTTCAGAGTCAGGGTCAGGGTTAGTTTTAAGGTAGGGATAGGACACAAATTAGGGGTAAGCTTAGGGCTAGATGTAGGGTAAGCATTTGGTTTAGGTTAAGGGTTAGGGTTAGTGCTATGGCTCTTTATGTTTTAGGGCTAAGGCTAAAGTTAATTGTAGTTTTACGTTCAATGTTTTCCTAGTGATAGGGTGAGTTTAGGTTTAGGGGTACATATAGAGTTATGGTTATTTCTAGGGTTAGGGCTATGGCTAGGGTTAGGGCTAATGTTAGGTCTAGTGTTTGGGTTATGGTAAGCAATAAGGATAGAACTAGGAATAGAGCTAGGGCGATAGTTAGTGTTAGTCTTAAGGCTGGTGTTAGAGTTTAGTTTAGGGCTAAATTAGGGATAGGGATATGTCTAGGTTAGGTTTTCGTGTTAGGCTTAGGGTTATGGCTATGTTTAGCATTAGGTTTTGGGTTAGGTTTAGGGGAAGGGATGGGGTTACAGCTATGTTTAGTGCTAGGGCAATTATTAGAATTAGGTTTAGGCCTAGGGTTAGGTTTGTGTTAAGATTCAGGCTAGATTTGGGGTTAGAATGAGGGCTAGGGTTTGTGTTAGTATTAGGGCAAGTTTTAGTGATAGGGATAATGTTAGGTTTAGGGTTACAGCTAGGGATGGTTATAGGGTTAGGTTCATGGCTAGGTCTAATGTTAGGTTTAGGGTAAGGGCCAGGTTAATGGTAAGGTGTATTTTTTGGATCAGGGTCAGGTTTCAGGTTGGTGTTAGGTCACTTATTAGGTTTAGCGCTCAAATTAGTGTTACAGTTAGAATTAAGGTTAAGTTTATGGATAGGTTTAGGTTTAGGATTCAGGTTAAATTAGGGTAATTGGTAGGGTTAGGGTTAGTGGCAGGGTTAGGGTTATGCCTAGGGTTAGTATTTGAGCAAGGGTAATTGTTAGGGTAATGAATAGCATTAAAGCTAGTGTTAGGGCTAAGGTTTTGGATAAGATTAGGCGTAGAGTTAGGGTTATGGTTAGTGCTAGGGCTAAGGTTAGGGTTTGGGTTAGGTTTTGGGTACAGATTAGGTTTTGAGCTAGGGTTAGTGCTAGGTGAGGGTTAGGATTAGGATTATGTCTAGGGTTAGATTTATGGTTATGGTTAGGGTTAGTGATAGGGTTAGGGCTAAGGTTATCTTTAGAGTTAGGTTAATGGATAGGGTTACATGTAGGTTAGGGTTAAGAGTGGTTTTAGGTTTAGGGTTAGTTTTAGGGTTAGGGCTAAGATTATCATTAGAGTTAGGGTAATGGATAGGGTTAGATGTCAGGTTAGGGTTAGGGGTAGTTTTAGGTTTAGGGTTAGTGTTAGAGTAAGGTTTAGGTTTTTATCTAGGGTTAAGGCTAAAATAAGGGTTAGGTTTAGGGTTACATCTAGGATTAGGATTAAAATTAGGATTAGAGCTAGTGTTATCATTAGTGTTAAGTTTCAGTTTAGAGTAATGGCTAATTTTAGAGATAGTATTAGTGCTAGTTTTAACATTATGACTAGGGCTAGGATTAGGATTAGGTTTAGGGACAGGGCTAGGGTTATTTTTACAGTTTGGGTTTTGGTTTTATCTAGGGTTAGGCCTAAGGCAAGGCTTAGGTTTAACGTGAGGGTTAGGCTTAGGGTAAGCGATTAGGTTAGGTTAGGGTTAGGTTTACACTTTGGGCTAAATTTAGGCCTAGGATTAGGGCTAGGTTTTTTGTTAGGTTTAGAGCTAGTTTTAGTTCTATGGTATTCTAAAAGGGTTATGTTTATGGTTATGACTATGTCTAGTGCTAGGTTTAGGTTTAGGTTAGGGTCAGTTTTATAGCTAAGGTTAGTGTTAAGGTCAGGTTCTGTGTTTGGATTAAGTTTAGGGTTAGGGCTAGAGCCAGAATTAGGATTGGTTAGGTCTAGAGGTAAGGATAGTGTTTGGCTTAGGTTAAGGGTTATCATTAAATATAGGGCTAGGTTTTTGTTTAGGCCTTCATTAAAGATATGGCTAAAGTTAGGATTAGGTTTAATGTAGGGCTAGTGTTAGGGTTAGGGTTAGGTTTAGATATAGGGTTATGGGTAGGGCTAGTGTTAGGGTTTGGTTTATGTTCAGGGTCAGAATAAGTTTAAGGGTTAGGGTTAAGATTTGGGTTATTGTTATAACAAGAATGAGGGCTAAGTTAAGGACTAGTAATATGGTTAGATTTGGGGTTAGACTAAGGATTATTTTTAGGACTAGGGTTAGCATTAGGGTTGGGGTTTGGCTAGAGTAAATGATAAGGTCAGAGCCTAGGGTGTGAGCTAGGGTTCGGGTGAGGTTTAGGGCTAGTGTTAGGGTTAGGTTTAGGGTGAAAACTAGGTTAAGTCTCAGATTTGGGCTAGGTTTTGATTAGCATTAGATTTAAGGTAACAGCTAATGTATAATCTAGGGTAATGATTAGAATTAGGGTTAGGACTAGGTCTAGTGTTAAGGTAAGGTTTAGGTTTAAGGTGATGTTTAGAGGTAGGGTTAGTGTTAATGTCAGAGACAGTTTCAGGGGTAGTTTAGGATTAAAGATTAGGACTCAAATTTAGGGCTAGGCTTAGGCCTAGAGATAAGAGTTAGATTTGGTTGAGGTAAAAGTTTAGGGTTAGTTTTATGGCTCAGTTTTGTTTTAGGGCTAAGCCTATGATTAGGGCTAGTTTTAGGATTAGCATTAGGGTTAGGGTTAGTATTAGGTTTAGTTTTAGGTGTAGAATTAGGGTTAGATTTAGATTTAGGTTTAGATCTAGGCTTAGGCAAGGTGTAAGGTTAGGGCTAGGGTTATTCCAGGCTTAGGTCTAGGAATAAGGTTACAGTCATAGGGTTAGAATTAGGGATAGGGCTAGAGCGAGAGTTTAGTCTTAAAGCTAGGGTTAGGGTTAGGCTTAGGATTAGGGCTAGCTAGGGTTAGGGTTAGGGTTAGTCCTAGGGTTAAGGTTAGGGCTAGGGTTAGTGTTAGGGTTAGGGTTTGGGTTTGGTTTAGGGTAATCGATGGGGTTATAACAAGGTTTAGGTCTAGGAAAAGGGTTAGAATTAGAGTTAGGTTATGATTAAGGCTAGGTTTTGGGCTAGGATGAGAGCTAGTTTTCATATTAGGGTTAGGGCTAGAACTAGGGCTAGGGCTAATGTCAGTTCTAGGGTTACAGTAAGGAATAGGGTTACAGTTAGGGTTACAGTTAGGTTTTGGTGTATGTTGATGGTTATATCTAGTGTAAGTGTTAGATTTAGGATATGGGTCAAGTTTACAGCTATCTGAATTATTAGGATCAGTGTATGGCTTAAGGTTTGGTTTAAGTTAAGGTTTAGGTTTAGGTCTCAGATTATCATTAGGTTTAGAGTTAGCGTTAGGGTAATGAATAGGCTTTGGATTAGGATTCAGGTTAGTTTTAGGGTAATGGATAGGTTTAGAGATTGTGATAGGGTTAGGGTTAAGCCTAGTGTAAACATTGGGTTTAGGATTATGGTTAGGGTAATGGATAGAATTAGAGCTAGGTTTAGGGCTAGGGTTATGGTTACGATTAGGGCTAGGGTTATTGTAGTGGATATAAATAGAGCTATTATTAGGGCTATGGTTAAGGTTAGGATTAGGGCTAGTGTTAGTTTAGGGTTTGGGATAGGTCTAGGGTTATGTTAAGGGTAACAGTTATGCTTTGAGCTAGGGTTAGGTTCAAAGTGAGGCTTTGGGTTAGCATTAGTGCTAGTGTTAGGTTTAGGGTTACACTAAGGGCTACGTTCAGGCCTAGAATTAGGGCTAGGTTTTGTGTTAGTGTAGGCCTTGGGTTAGGGCGATGGGTAATATAAGAGGTAGGGTATGATTAGGGCTAGTTTTAGGGTTAGGTTTAGGGCTAGGTCTAGCGTTAGGATTAGGTTTTGGTTTAGGGTGAGCTTTGGAGCTAGGATTATCTTAGGGTCAGGGCCAGTGTTCAGGTTAGAGTTAGTGTTGGTGTTAGTGCCAGAATTAGGACTAGGGTTAGGTTTGGGGTAGGGTTAGTGTTTGGTTTAGGTTAAGGGTTTTTGTTAGTGCTAGGGCTAAGTTGTTTTCCAGTTCTAGGGCTAGACTTTTGGCTAAATTTAGGATTAGATTTAGGTCTAGGGCTAGTATTAGGTTTAGGTTTAAGTATAGGATTACCAGTTTAGGTTTCAGTATAGGATTAGTGTTTGGCTTTTAGACTTATGGTTAGTGTTAGGGTCAGAATAAGTGTCAGGGTTAGGGTTTGGGTTTGGGTTAGGATTAGAGCTAGAATTAAGGTTAGAGTTAGGACTAGTAACAGAGTTAGGGTTTGCGTTAGGCTATGGATAAGGGTTAGGACTAGGGTTAGCATTAGGTTTAGAGTTTAGCTTAAGTTAATAGATAGGATAAGAGCTAGGATTAAAGCTAGGGTTAGGGTATGGGTTAGGGCTAGTTTTAGGGTTAGTGTTAAAAATAGGGTTATCGCACAGATTAGGTCCAGGTTTGGGGTTAGGTTGGGGCTAGTGTTAGGCCTACAACTAATGTATAAACCAGAGTTATGATTATGGCTACATTTTGAGTGATATGGCTAGGTCAAGTTTAGGGATTGGGTTACCTTTAACGTAATGTTTAGAGCTAGGGTTAGTGTTAGGGTCAGGGCCAGTTTTAGGGTTATATTTAGGGTTAGGGTTAAACCCAGAATTATCACTACAGTTAGATCTAGGGGTAGGGTTAGTGTTTGTGTTAGGTTAAGGTTCATCATTAGGGCTAGGACTAGGTTTTTGTTTAGGTCTAGGGCTAGAGATATGGCTAGATTTAGGATTAGGTTTATGTCCAAAGCTAGTGTTAGAATTAGGTTTAGGAATAGTTTTATTTCTAGTGCTAGTTTTAGGGTTCAGTATAGGGGTAGGGTCAGGTTTAGACCTATGGTTACCATTAGTGTCAGAATAATTTTCAGGTTTTATTTATGGTTAGAGTTAGAATGAGGGCTAGAGTTAGCACTAGTAATAGGGTTAGGGTTTGGGTTAGGCTAAGGATTAGGTTTAGGCCTATGGTTAGCATTATGGTTAGAGTTAGCTTATGGTAAGTTATAGGATTGGACCTAGGGTCAGGGCTATGTTTATGGTTAATGTTAGGGCTAGTGTTAGAATTAGGTTTACAGTTAAAGCTAGGGTTAGGTCTTGCATGAAGGCTATGTTTGGGTTAGAGTTAGGCCTAGGTTTAGAGTTATGGCCAATGTATGGACTAGGGTTTCGATTTGGGCTGGTTATAGGATTAGGGTTAGGACTCAGTCTAGTGGTAGGATTAGGTATAATATCAGGGTGATGTTTAGAGCTAGGGTTAATGTTCGGGTCAAATTCAAGGTCAGAGTAGTTATACTGTTAGCGTTTGGTCTCGAATTAGGGCTAGGTTTAGGGATAAATGTAGATTTAGGTTTTGGTTTAAGTTAAGTTTTAAAGTTAGGGCTATGGCTCAGTATTGTTTTAGGGCTAGTGCTATGGTTAGTGCTAGTTTTAGGCTTAGAGTTAGCTTAAGGGCTAGTGTTAGGTTTAGATTTAGGCTTAGTGTTAAAGTTAGATTTAGATTTAGGATTAGGTCTAGGGCTAAGTATAGGGCAACTGTTAGGTCTTGGTTTATGGCTAGGATTAGGGTTATGTAAGGTATGGGTTTAGAACTAGGAATAGGGCTAGGTTGAGAGTGAGAGTTAGTCTTACGACTAAGCTTAGTGTTTGGTTAGGTATAGGGCTTAATTAGGGCTAGTAATAGGGCTAGGTTTCTCATTATGTTTAGGCCTAGGGTTAGTTTTAGGCTTAGGGTTGGTTTTAGTGTAAACGATGGGTTTAGAGCTAGGGATAGGGCTAGGGTGAAGGTTAGAATTATGGTTCAGGCTAGGGTTTAATTAGAGTTATGATTAAATCTAGGTTTAGGTCTAGGATGAGAGTTAGGTTTTGTATTAGGGTAAAGGCTAGGATTAGTGTTGGGGTGAATGTCAGATCTAGGGTTATGGTTAGGGATAGTTTTAGAATTAGGTGTATGGCTATGTTTAGTGTAAATTTAGGTTTAGGGGAAGGATCAAATTTAGAGCTAGGGGTATTATTAGGGTCAGGGTCAGGTGAAGGGTTTTTTTAAGGTTAGAGTTTAGGGTTAGGGCTCGAATTAACATCAGGTTTTGGGTTAGGGTAATGATAGTGTTTGGTTTAGGGTTCAGGTAAGATTTAGCATAATGGATAGAGTTACAGTTAGGGATAGGGTTAGATTTAGGCCTAGGATTAGCAATATAATTATGATTTTTTTGGGTAATTGACAGGGTTAGAGCTAAATTTAGGGCTAGGGTTATGGATAGGATTAGGGCTAGGGTTAAAGTTAGGGTTATGAGTTTGGTTGTGTTAAGTTTAGGGCTAGAAATAGAACTAGGGCAAATTTCAGGTCTAGGGTTATGGCTAGGGTTAGTTTTAGGGTTAGATTAATGGTTAGGTCTAGTATAAAATTTAGGTTTAGAGGTAGGGTCAAGGTTAGAACTAGGTATATTATCATGGGAAGTGTCAGATGTAAGGTTTCAGTTAGGTTAATTTTTAGGGTTAGGGCTCAAATTAGCATTAGGGTTAGGTTTAGGGTAATGATAGGGTTAGGTTTAGGGTTCAGGTTAGGTTTAGGTTAATGAAATCAGTTAGGGTTAGGGATAATTGTTGGGTTATCCCTAGGGTTACCATTAGAGTTATGGTTATGGTTGGGGTACTGGATAGGGTTAGAGCTAGTGATAGGGCTACAGTAATGGTTAGAAATCTGACTACTCTTAGTGTAAGGTTTAGCGCTAGGTTCTGGTTTAGGGTTAGGTTTAGGGTTAGGGTTAAATCTAGGGTTAAGGCTCAGATTAGGGTTGGTTTTGGGTTGGTTAGGGCAAGGGTTAGGGCTATGGCTAATGTATGAACTAGTGTTACAGTTAGTGCTAGTTTTAGGGTTACTGATAGGGTAGGTCTAGTGTTACAGTTATGTTTATGGTTAGGGTGATATTTAGAGCAAGGGTTATTGTTAGGGTCACTGTCAGAGTCAGGGTTAGTTTTACGGTTAGGGTTAGGACTCGAATTATTTCTAAAGTTAGTACTAGGTGCACGGTTAGAGTTTGGTTTAGGTTAATGGTTAGGGATATAGATTGGTTTTGTTTTAGGGCTAGGGCTACAGTTATGGCTAGATTATGTATTAGCATCAGGGTTAGGGCTAGTGTTAGTTGGAGGTTTAGGCTTAGAGTTACAGTTAGATTTAGAGTTAGGGTTAGATCCAGGGTTAGGGGTGGGGCTAGGGCTAAAGTTAGGGCAAGGGTTAGGATTATGGTAATGAATGCGATTAGAACTAGGGTTATGGCAAGGGTGAGGATTAGAGTTAGTCTTAGTAGTAGTTTTAGGGTTAGTGTTAGTGTTAGGGCTAAATTAGGACTAGAATTATGGCTAGGGTTACGGCTAAATTAGGGCTAGGATTAGGTCTAGATTTAGTGGTAGGGTTATGGCTAAATTAGGTCTAGGATTACGGCTAGATTTAGGGTTAGGTTTAGAGCTAATTTAGGGCTTGGATTAGGGCTAGGGTTAGTGTTAAAGTTAGGACTAAATTAGGGCTAGTATTAAGGCTAGGGTTAGTGTTGGGGTTAGACCAAGGGTTTGGGCTTGATTTAGGGTTAACATTGGTGTTTAGGTTAAGTTTAGGGGAATGGGTGAGTTATAGTTAGCTTTAGGGCTAGAGTGAGGGTTAGAATAAGGATTAGGCCTAAGGTTATGGTTCAGTTTAGGATTAAGGCTAGGTTTATGGGTTAGTTAAGGGCTAGGGATTCTGTTAGGGTTATGGCTAGGACCTGCTCTAGAGCTAATATCAATGCTTGGGTTAATGATAAGGATAGTTTTAGGGTTAGGTTATGCCTAGGTCTAGTGTAAGAGTTAGATTTATGTTAAAGGTCAGCTTTAGGGCTAGGGATATTTTTAGAGTCAGCATCAGGATTAGCATTTGGTTTAGCTAAATGTTTAGGGTTAGGGCTAGAATTAGCATTAGGGTTAGAATTAGGGTTAGCATAATGGATAGGGTTTAGTTTAGGTTTCAGGTAAGATTTAGGGTAATGGATGGGTTATTTTTAGCGATCTGGTTAGGGTTAACATTAGGGTTAGGGTTATGTTTAGTGTAATGGATAGGTTTGTAGCTAGGGTTAGGGCTAGGTTATGGTTTGGATTAAGTCTAGGATTAGGGCTAGGTTTAGGGATAGGGCTAGGGTGTGATTTGGGGGTAAGTTTTAGGTTAAGGGTGTTAGGTATAGGGATAGGGTTATGGTTATGTTAGGGTAAGGGTTAGTTTTTCAGCTAGGGTTAGGGCTAGATGAGGGTTAGGCTTGGGTTTAGGTCTAGGTTTACATTTATGATAAGAGTTAGGATTAGTGTTAGGGATAGAGTTTAAATTAGGGTTAGGTTTTGGGTTAGAGTAATGGATATGCTTAGAAGTAAAGTTCAGGCTAGGTTTAAAGTTAGGATTAGGGCTAGGGTTAGGGTTAGGGTTTAGGGTAGAACTAGGGTCATGTTTAGTGTAAAGGTTAGGCTTTGAGATATGGTTAGGTCTAAGGCAAGGCTTAGGTTAGGGGCAGGTTTAGGGCTAGGGTTAGGGTGAGGGTTATGCTTAGAGCTAAGTTTAGGCCAAGGACTTCAGCTAGGTTTTGTGTTAGATTTTACGTTAGGTTTAGGACAATGCATAACGAAAGGACTAGGATTATGCTTAGGGCTATTTTTAGGATTAGGGTTATGGCTAAGTCTAGTGTTAGGTCGAGGTTTTGGGTTAGTGTCAGGTTTAAAGCTTGTTCGGTGTTAGAATTAGGATCAGTTTTCGGGATAATGTTAGGGTTATACTTAGATCCAGAATTAGGACTAGGTTTAGGTCTAGGGATAGGGTCAGTGTTCCGTTTAGGTTAAGGGTTATTGTTAGGGCTAGTGCTAGGTTTTTGTTTAGGTCTAGGGCTAGATTTATAGGTATATTTAGGATTAGCTTTGGGTCAAGGTCTAGTATTAGGCTTAGGTCTAGGTAAAGGGTTACCAGTAGGGCTAGCTTTAGGATTTCGTTTAGGTGTAGGATCAGGTTTAGACCTAGGGTTACTGTTAGGATCAGATGAGGGTCAGGGTTACGTTTAGAGGTAGAATGATGTCTAGGGTTAAGACTAGTAATATGATTAGAGTTTATGTTAGCCTAAGGATTAGGATTAGAACTAGGTTTAGCATTTGGTTTAGGGTTTGGCTTAGTATAAGGAATAGGGTTAGAGTTAGGCTTAGGGCTAGTAATAGATATAGGGTTAGGCTTAATATTAGGGTTAAAGCTAGGGTTAGGGCTCAGATTAGTTGTAGAATTTTTGTTAGGATTAGGGCTATGGTTAGGACAATGACTAATGTATGAACTAGGGTTATGATTAAGGCTCATTTTAGGGTTAGGTTAAGGCTAGATATAATGTTATGTTTAATTTAATGTTAGGGTGATATTTAGAGCTAGGATTAGTGTTAGGGTCATTGTTAGGGTCAGGGTTAGTTTTAGAGTTAGTTTTAGGGCTAGTTGTTGGGTTAGGGTTTGATTTAGGTTAAGGGTTACAATTGAGGCTATGGCTTGGTTTTGGTTTATGGTTAGGGCTAGGGTTAGGGCAGGTTTTAGGATTAGCATTATCATTAGGGGTAGTGTTAGGGTTCGGTTTATGCTTTTTTTACAGTTAAATTTAGTGTTAGGTTTAGATTTAGACTTAGGCTTAAATCTAGGGTTAGGATTAAGACTAACGAGAGAACTAGGGCAAGAGCTAGGGCTGGGGCAAGAGTTAGAGTTAATCTTATGGGTAGGTTTAGGGTTAGGATAGTTTTAAATAAAAGCTATTATTAGCACTAGGCTTTGTATTAGGCCTAGGCTTAGGGCGAGGGTTAGGGTTAGGTTTAGGGTTATGGTTAGTTTTAGGGTACAGGATGAGGTTATAGGAGGATTTAGGGCTAGGGCAAATAATAGAATTAGGTTTAGGGCTCAGGTTATGGTTCGGATTAGGATTAAGGCTAGGTTTAGAGCTAGGATTAGGGCTAGGGCTAATTTCAGGTTTAGTGTTATTGTTAAAAATAGTTTTAGGATTAGGTTTATGGCTACATCTAATGTAAAGTATAGGTTTAGGTTTAGGGTCAGGTTTAGTCCTAAGGGTACTCTTAGGGTCAGGGTCTTAATTAGTGTTTTGGATAGTTTAATGCTTAATGTTAGGGCTCAAATTAGCATTACAGGTAGGATTAGGGTAAAGATAGTGTTAGGTTTATATTTCAGGTTTGGTTTAGGATAATGTATAGGGTTAGTATTAGGGATACAGTTAGATTTGGGCCCAGGTTTAGCCTAGGGTTAGGGTTATGGTTAGGGTAATTGATAGGGTTAGAGATAGGGGTACAACTAAGGTCAATGTTATGATTATTGATAGGGTTAGGCTTAGGGTTAGGTTAGGGTTAAATCTAGGGATAGTTCTCGGAATAAGGCTAGGTTTTCGGTTAAATTAAGGCTAGGTTTAGGGTTACGGCTAATGTAAGTACCAGGGTTGTGATTAGGGCTAATTTAAGTGTTAGGGTTAGGGCTAGGTCTATTGTTAGGTTTAGGTATAGGGTTAGGGTGATGTTTACAGCTAGGGTTAGTGTTAAGGTTAGAGTTAGGGTCAGGGTTAGTTTTAGGGTTTGGCTTAAAACTTGAATTAGGGCTAGAGTTATGGCTAAGTTTAGGGTTAAGGCTTAGTTTATATTAAGGATTTGGATTAGGTATATGTCTTGGTTTTTTTTTTTGGGGGGGGGCTAGGGTTAGTGCTAGTTTTAGGATTAGCCTTAGTGTTAGGGCTAATGTTAGGTTTAGGTTTAAGCTAATGGTTAGGTTTAGATTTAGAGTTAGGGTTAGATTTATAGTTGCTGCTAGGGCTATTAATAGGGCTAGTGTTAGACCTATGGTTTGGGCTAGGATTAGGGTTCCAGTAAAGATAGGGATAGAACTAGATTTTGGACTAACTTGAGACTTAGATTTAGTCTTTGGACTAGGGTTAGGGTTAAGGTTAGGGATATGGCTACACTAGATCTAAGATTAGTGCTACAGTTAGTGTAAGGTTTAGGCCTAGGTTTATGGTTAGGGTTATAATTTAGGTTATGTTTAGTGCTAAGATAAGAGCTAGGGAGTGTTATGGTTAGGGCTATTATCATGGCTAGGGTAATATCAGATCTAGGGTGATGCTTATGGATAATTTTAGGGTTAGTTTTATGGCTAGGTCTAGTGTAAGGGTTAGTTATAGGGTAAGAGTGAGGTTTAGAGCTAGGGGAATTATTAGAGTCAGTGTCAGTGTTAGGGTTTGGTTTAGATTTGAGTATAGGGTTAGGGCTTGAATTAACATTAAGGTTAGTGTTAGGGTATTGATTGGATTAGGTCTAGGGTTCAGGGTAGGTTTAGGTTAATTGATTAGTTTCAGGATTTTGATACGGTTAGTGTTAGGCCTAGTGTTAGCATTAGGGTAAGGTTAATGATTAGGGTAATGATACAGTTAGACTTAAGGTTAGAGTTAGGGTTATCGTTAGGATTAGGTCTTGATTTAGAGTTAGGGTGAGAGTTATAAGAAGGGTTAGGTTAGGGTTATGTTTAGTGTAAGGGTTAGGTTCTGAGCTACGGTTTGCGCTAGGCTTAGAGTTAGGTTTAGGATTAGGACTAGGTATAGGATTACAGTAGATTTTGAGTTAGGGTTAGGGTTAGGATTAGACCTAGGATTAGTGGTAGTGTTAGTAAAAGGGTCAGGGTTAGTGTTAGGGTTTTGGATAGGGTTAGATCTAGAATCAGGGTAAGGGTAAGGTCTATTAATTGGGTTAGTGTTTTGGTTAGCCTAAGGATTAGGGATAGTTCTAGGTTTACCCTTAGGTTTAGGGTTTTGCTTACATAGGGATTGGTTTAGAGCTAGAGTTATGGCTATGGTTATGGTTAGAGTTAGGGTTAAAGCTAGGTTTAAGGCTCAGATTAGGCCAAGGTTTGTTTTAGGGTTACGACTAGGTTAGGGCAATGGCTAATTTAAGAATAAGCATTACTATTAGGGTTAGTTTTAGTATTAGAGTATGGGTTAGGTTTAGTGTTAGAATTAGGTTATGGTTAGGGTGATATTCACAGCTAGGGTTCGTGTTAGGATAAGATTCAGGGTCAGGCTTTGTTTTAGGATTAGTGTTAGGACTCAAAATTGGGCTAGGGTTACTGTTACGATTCAGTTTAAGTTGAGGGCAGTGTTTAGAGCTAGGGTGAGTGTTAGGATATGAGTCAGAGTCAGGGTTGGTATTAAGTTTAGGGTTAGGACTTGAATTAGGGCTAGGGTTAGTTCTACTTTTAGTGTTAGAATTTGGTTTAAGTTAAGGTTTAGGGTTAGGGCTCATACTCGGTTTTGTTTTAGTCATAGGGTTAGGGTTAGAGCTCATATTAGTGTTAGGCTTAGGCTTATGGTTAGGGTTAAATTTGGAATTAGGGTTAGATCTAGGGCTATGGCTAAAACTGAGGATATGGCAAGAGTTATGGCTAGGTTTAGGGTTATGGTAAATGATAGGGTTAGAACTAGGGATAGGGCTAGTGAGAGAGTTAGTCTTAGGGCTAGGATTAGAGTTAGGGTTAGAGATAGGGCTAAATTAGGGCTAGAATTATGGCTAGGTTTAGTGTTTAGTTTAAGCCTAGAGTTAGGGTTAAGGTTAGGATTGGGGTGAGGGTTAGTGTTTAGAGTTTAGGTTTAGAGTTAGGGCAAAGTTTCGGGTAAGGGATGGCTTTATAGCTAGGTTTATAGGTAGAATGAGGGTTATAATTAGAGTTAGGGCTGTGGTTAGGGTTAGGGTTATGATTAAGGCTAGATTTAGGCCTAGTATGAGGGCTAGGTTTTTTTGGGGGGGTTAGAGCTAGGATTAGTGCTAGGGCTAATTTCAGGTCCAGAATTATAGATAAATATTTTTTTAGGGTTATGATTATGGGTACATCTAGTGTAAGGTTAGGTTTAGAGTTAGCATCAGGTTAAGAGCTAGGGGTATTATTAGGGTCAAGTTCTGGGGTAGGGTTTGGGGTAGGTTAAGGTTTAAAGTTAGGGCTCAAATTAGCATGAGGGTTAGGGTTATGGTTATGGTAATGGATAGAGTTAGAAATCAGTTTAGGGCTAGGATCATGGTTATGATTAGGGCTAGGTATTGGGTTACGTTAGTGATAGGGTTAGGATTACAGCTAATGTAAGTACTAGAGTTATGATTATGGCTAATTTTAGTGTTTTAGGTCTAGGTTTACTCTTAGTTTTAGGTTTAGTGTTAGTGTGATGTTTAGACCTTGGGTTAGTGTTATGGTCAGTTTAAGGGTCAGCATTAGTTTTAGGGTTTGGCGTAAAACTCGAATTGGGGCTAAGGTTAGGTCTAGGTGTAGAGTTAGGGCTTGGTTTAGGTTAAGGGTTAGGGTTAGAGCTTTGGCTATGTTTGGTTTTAGGGCTATAGTTAGGATTAGTGAGATTTTTAGGATTAGTTTTAGGATTAGGGCTAGTCTTAGATTTGGGCTTAGGCTTCGGTTTAGGATTAAATTGAGAGTTAGGTTTTTATCTAAGGTTATTGCTAGGGCTACGGTAGGGCAAGGTTTAGGACTAGGATTTCGAATAGGTTTAGGTTTATGGGAAGGGATACAATTAGAACGAATGATAGGGCCAGTGTGAGAGTTAGAGTTGTTCTTGTGGCTAGGGTTAGGGTTAGGGTTAAGGATAGGGCTAAATTATAGCTAGAGTTAGTGTTAGGACTAGGGATAAAGCTAGTTTTAGAATTAGCATCAGGTTTTGGGCAAGTTTTAGGCTTAGACATCGAGTTGGGGTTAGATTTACAGTTAGTGTTCGATCTAGTCATAAAGCTAAGGCTAAGGATACCGCAATTGTGATGAAAAGGTTTAGGGTTAGAGTTAGGTTTACGTTTAGGGTAAGAGATGTGGTTTTGGCTAGGTTTATGGCTAGGGCAAGGGTTAGTATTAGGATTAGGGCTTAGTTATAGTTAGGGTTATGATTAAGGCTAGGTTTATGGCTAGGATGAGGTTTAGGATTTGTGTTAGGGTTAGGGATAGTATTAGAGCTAGGGCTAATGTCAGGTCTAGGGCTATCATTAGGGCTAGATTTAGTGTTAGGTTAATGGCTTGTTCCAGTATAAGGATTAGGTTTTGGGTAAGATTCAGGTTTATATCTAGGGTTTTTTTAGGGTCAGGATCAGAGTTAGGGTTTGAGTTAGGTTAGGGTTTAGGTTTAGGGTAATGACAGGGTTAATTTTAGGGTTTAGGTTTGGTTTAGTGTAATGGATAGGGTTAGGGTTATGCCTAGGGTTAGCTTAAAAGTTAGGGTTATTGTTAGGGTAATGGATAGGTTTAGACCTAAGGTCAGGGCTAGGGTTATGTATAGGATTTTTGCTAGTTTGGGGATATGGGTTAGGCTTAAGTTTAGGGTTAAAGCTAGATTTAGGACTCGGATTAAGGCTAGGTTTTAAGTTAGGTTAGGGCTAGGGTTAAAGCTACAGCTAATGTACGAAGTAGGGTTATCATTAGCACTAGTTATAGGGTTAGAGTTAAGGCTAGTTCTAGTGTTAGGTTGAGGTTTATGGTGATCATGATTTTTAGAGCCAGCGTTAGTGTTAGGGTCAGAGTCAGGGTCAGGGTTAATTTTTGGTTTAGGGTAAGGACTAGAATTAGGAATATGGTTAGCGCTAAGTGTAGGGTTAGAGTGTTGTTTTGGTTAAGGTTTAGGGTTATGGCTATTGGTTTTTTTTTAAGGGCTAGAGCTAGTGTTTGAGCTAGTTTTAGGATTAGCATTAGCATTAAGGCTAGTGTTAGATTTAGGTTTAGGATTAGGTGTAGGGTTAGATTCAGAGTTAGGGTTAGATCTAGGGTTTGGGCCAGGGCTATAAATAGGGCTAGGGTTACACCAAGGTTTAGGACTAGGATTAGGATTCTAGTATGATATAGAGTTAGAACTAGGGTTAGGGTTAGGGTGAGAGATAGAATTAGTCTTTGGCTAGAGTTAGGGTTAGGGATAGGGATAGGGCTAAATTAAGGCTAAGATTAGGGTTAGTGTTAGGGTTAGGTCTAGGGTTTGGGTTAGTGATAAAATTAAGGCTATGTTTAAGGCTAGGATAACGGCTATGGTTTGTGTTAGGGTTCGGGCTAGGTTTAATTCTAGGGTTAATATCAGGTCTAGGGTTAAGGTTAGGAATAGTTTTAGGGTTAGGTTTATGGCTAGGTCTAGTGTAAGGATTAGGTAGAATAAGAGTCTGGTTTAGACCTAGGGTCAGGGTCAGTGTTAGGGTTTAGATTTGAGGTCACCTTAGAGCTCAAATTAGCATTAGTGTTACGGTTAGTGTAATTTTTGGTTAGGTTTAGGGTTCAGGGCAGTTTTAGGATAATTGATAGGTTTGTGGAAAATGATAGGCTTAGGTTAAGCCAAGAGTTCGTATTATGGTAAGGGTTATTTTTAGGGTAATTGATACAGTTAGAGTTAAGGTTTGGGCTAGGGTTATTTTTAGGGGTTGGTTGAGTACTAAGGTTAGGTTTAAGGTTAGGGTAACTTTTATAGCTATGGTTCTTCTTAGGATAAGAGTCAGGGTCAGGGTTAGTTTTATTGTTAGCGTTAAGACTCGAATTAGGGCTATTGTTAATGTTAGTGTTCAGTTTAAGTTTAGGATGGTGTTTAGAGCTAGGGTGAGTGTTAGGATATGAGTCAGGGTCATGATTAGTTTTAAGGTGATGCTTAAGACTCGAATTAGGGCTAGGTTTAGATCTAGTTTAGTGTTAGTGTTTTGTTTAAGCTAAGGTATAGGGTTAGGGATCATGTTCAGTTTTGGTTCACTGCTAGGATTAGGGTTAGGGCTAGTTTTACGATTAGCATTAGTATTAGGGCTAGTGTTAGTGTTAGGCTTAAGGTTAGATTTAGAGTTAGAGTCAGGGCTGGGACTAACTTTAGGGTAAGTGTTAAGGCTGGTGTTGGGTTTACAGTAGCAGATAGGGATAGAACTAGGGATAGGGCTAGGGCAAGATTTGGAGTTAGTCTTAGGTCTAGGGTTAGGATAGGGTTAGAGATAGATGTAAATAGGGCTAGGATTAGGCTAGGTTTTTTGTTTAGCTTAAGCCTACATTAGTATTAGGGTTGTGTTTAAATTTAGGGTAAAGGATGGCATTATAACTAGGTTTAGAAGCAGGCTGAGGGTTAGAAGTAGGGCTAGGTGTAGGGCTAGAGTTAGGGTTATGATTATGGCTAGGTTTAGGGCTAGGATGAAGGCTAGGTGTGATTTAGGGCTAGGGCCAGGATTAGGGCTAGGGCTAATTTCAGGTCCAGAATAATAGTTAAACATAGTTTTAGGATTAGGTTTATGGCTACGTCTAAGCTAAGAGTTAGGTGTTGGGTTATGGTAAGGTTTAGAGCTACAAGTATTATGAGGGCGAAGGTCTGGGTTAGAGTTTGGGATAGGTTAAGGTTTTGAGTTTGGGCTTGAATTAGTTTAGGATTAGGGTTAGGGTAATTATAGGGTTAGGTTTAGGGTACTGGAAGTGCTAGGATTCGGAATAGGATTAGGTTCATGCCTAGGGATATCATTATTGTCAGGGTTATAGTCATGTTAATGGATAGAGTTAGACATCAGTTTAAGGCTAGAGTTATGGTTACAATTAGGGCTATTTTTAGGGTTACGTTAGGTCTAAAACTAGGATTAGGGCTCACATTAGGCCTAGGTTTTTGGTAATGTTAGGCCTAGGTTTAGGATTACAGCTAATGTAAGTACTAGGTTTATAATAATGGCTAGTTTTAGGGCCTTAGTGTTAGGTTTAGGGTTAGGGAGATGTTTAGAGCTAGAAGTGTTAGGGTCAGTGTCAGGTTCAGGGTTAGTTTTAGGGTTTGGCTTCCAACTGAAATTATGGCTAGTGTTAGGTCTAGGTGTAAGGTTAGGGTTTGGTTTAGGTTAATGGTTAGGGTTAGAGAAATGGCTCAGTTTTGTTTTAGGGCTAGGGTTAGGGTTAGGGATCATTTTAGGATTAGTATTATCGTTTGGGCTAATGTTCGAGGTAGGCTTAGGCTTCAGTTAGAAATAGATTTAGAGTTATAATTTGCCTAAGGTTTTTGCTGGGGATAAAAATAGAGTAAATAGAGTAAGGGTTAGTACTAGGGTTAGGGCTAGGGTTACGATTATGGTAAAAGACAGGGTTAGAACGAGTGATAGAGAGTTATATTTAGTCTTAGGGCTAGTGTTAGGCTTAGGTTTAGGGATAGGGCTAAGTTACGGCTAGGGTTATGTTAGGGCTAGGGTTAGGGCTAGTTTTAGGATTAGGCTTAGGCATTGAGTTAGGGTTAGATTTAGAGTTAGGTTTTGATCTAGGGTTAGTGCTAGGACTAAGAATAAGGCAAGGGTTACCATTAGGGTTAGGGTTAGACGTAGGGTTTAGTTTAGGCTAAGGATGTGGTTATATCTAGGTTTATGGCAAGGATGAAGGTTAGTATTAGGGTTAGAACTATGGCTAGGATTAGGGTTATGATTAAGGCTATGTTTAGCGCTACGATGAGGACTAGGATTTGTTTTAGGTTTAGGGATAGTATTAGGGCTATGGCTAATTTCAGGTCTAGGGTTACAGTTAGGGATAGATTTAGTGTTAGGTTTATGGCTTGGTCCAGTGTAAGGGTTAGGTTTTTGGTTAGGGTCATGTTTAGATCTAGGGTTATTTTTAGAATCAGCGTCAGGATTAAGGTTTGGGTTAAGTTAGGGTTTATGTGCAGGGCTCGAATTAGTGTTAGATTTAGGGTCGGGGTAATTAGAGGGTTAGGTTTAGTGTTTAGGTTTGGTTTAGTGTAATGTATAGGGTTCGGGTTAGGCCTAGTGTTATCAGAATGGTTAGGGTTATCTTTAGGGTAATGGATGGGGTTAGCCTTAAGTTTAGGGCTAGGGTTATGTATAGGATTAATACTAGTCTTTGTGTTAGTGTTAGGTTTAAGTTCAGGGTTTAAGCTAGGTTTAGGACTTGGATTAAGGCTAGGTTTTGGGTTAGTTTAGGACTAGGGTTAAGGCTGCTTCTAAAATATGAAGGAGGTTTATGATTACAGCTAGTTATAGAGTTGTAGTTAGGTCTAGGTCTAGTGTTAAGGTTAGGTTTAAGGTGATGATGATGTTTAGAGCCAGGATTAATGTTAGGGTCAGAGTCAGGGTCAGGGTTAGGTTTCGGGTTAGCGTTAGACTATAATTAGGAATAGGGTTAGGGCTAGGTGTAGGGTTAGCGTTTGGCTTAGGAAAAGGTTTAAGGTTAGGGCTATTTCTCAGTTTTGTTTTAGGGCTAGGGGTAGGGTTAGGGCTAATTTTATGATTAGTCTTAGGGTTAGGGCTAGTGTAAGTGTAAGATTTAGGCTTAGATTAAGGATTAGGGATAAGAGTAGAGTTAAGGTAAGATTTAGTCGTAGGGTTAGGGTTAAATTTAGAGTTAGGTTTAGATCTAGGTTTTGAGACAGGGCTAAGTATAGGGCTAGGGTAGGGCTACGTTTAGGGCTAGGTGTATGGTGATGATAAGGGATAAGGTAAGAACTATATGGCTAGTGTGAGAGTTAGAGTTGGTCTTAGGGCTAGGGTCAGGGTTAGGGATAGGGCTAAATTAGGGCTTGGATTAGGGCTAGGGTTAGTGTTAGGGTTAGGCCTAGGGTTAGGGCTAGGTTTAGTGTTAGGTTTAATGTTAGGGTTAGGTTTAGAGTTAGGGATTGGAATATAGCTAGTTTTAGGACTAGGGTGAGATTTAGGGTTAAGGTTATGGTTAACGTTAAGGTTAGGGTTATGATTAAGGTGAGGTTCATGGCTAGGATGTGTAGTAAGTTTTGGATAAGGGTTAGGGGTAGAATTATATCTATGGCTAATGTCAGGTCTAGGGCATGGTTAGGGATAGTTTTAGGGTTAGGTTTTTGTCTAGGTCTATTATAAAGGTTAGTTTTTTGTTAGGGTCAGGTTTAGAGCTATGAGTATTATTAGAATCAGGGTCAAGTTTAGGGTTTGGGTTAGGTTAAAGTTTAGATTTAGAGCTCAAAGCAGTCTTATGTTTAGGGATTGGGTAATTACACAGTTTGGTTTAGGGTTCATGTTATGTGTAGGTTAATGGAGAGGGTTAAGGATAGTGCTAAGATAAAGGTTCTGTCTAGGATTAGCATAAGGATTATGGTTATCTTAGAGTAATGAATATGGTTAGAGCTAGGGTTAGGGTTATGTGTATGGTAAGGATTAAGTCTAGGGTTAGGTTTAGGGTTATGGTTAGGGCTAGGGTTATTGTTAGGGTTATCTTTATTGTTAAAGCTAAGGTAAGGCTTGGATTAGGGCTAGCTTTTGTGATATGTTACGGCTATGGGTAATGTAAGAACTAGTGTAATGATTAGGACTAGTTTTGTGATTGATGCTATGGCTAGGTGTAGTTTTAGCATTAGTTTTAGGGTTAGGGTGAAGTTTAGAGCTAGTGTTAGTGTCAGGGACGGTGTTCAGGTAGGGTAATGGTTAGGGTTAAAGCCATAATTATGACTAGGGTTAGGTCTAGAGGTAGGGTTAGAGTTTGGATTAGGTTAAGGGTTATTGTTAAGGCTTCGTCTAGTTTTTCTTTAGGACTAGAGCTATAGTTATGGCTAGATTTAGGATTAGGTTTAGGTCTAGGTCTAGTATTAGGGTTATGTTTAGTTATAAGGTTACCAGTGGGGCTAGTGGTAGGTTTCGGATTAGGGTTAGGTTTAGATTTAGACCTAAGATTAGTGTTAGGGTCAGAAAAATGTCAGGGATAGGGTTAGGGTTTGGGTTCTGTTTAGATCTAGAATGAAGGCTTGGGTTAGGACTAGTTATAGAGTTAGGGTTTTAGTTAGAGTAAGGATTAATGCTAAGAATACGGTTAGCATTAGGGTGAGAGTTTGGCTTAGGGTAAGTGATAGAGTTAGGTTTAGGACAGGTTTATGGTTAGGTTTAGGGTTAAAGCTCGTGTTAGCACTTGGATTAAGGCTAGTTTTGAATTAGGTTAGGGCTAGGGTTATGTTATGGCTATTGTAAGAACTAGGGTTACAATTAGGGTTAGTTTTTGGGTTCGGTTTAGGGCTTGGTCTAGTGTTAAGTTTAGGTTTAAGGTTAGGGTGAGGTTTAGAACTAGGTTTAGTGTTTGGATATGAGTCAGGGTCATGGTTATGTTTAGCATTGTGGTTAGGTTTCAAATTAGCGCTAGGGTTAGGGCTGGTATAGGGTTAGGGTTTGGTCTAGGGTAAGGGTTAGTGTTAGGGGTATGGTTTTGTTTTGTTTTATGGCTAGCGCTAGGTTTAGAGATAATCTTAGAATTAGCATTAGGGTTAGAGCTAGTTTCAAGTTTAGGCTGAGGCATTGGGTTAGGGTTAGTTTTAGAGATAGGTTTAGGTCTAGACTTAGTAATAGGGCTAAGGATAGTGCAAGGGTTATGACTAGGGTTAGAGCTAGGGTTAGGTTTACTGTAAGGGATAGGGTTAGAAGTAGGGATAGGTCTTGTGTGAGAATTATAGTTAGTCTTAATTCTAGGGATAGGGTTAGGATTAGGAATAGGGCTAAATTAGGGCTAGGTCAAGGGCTAGGTTTAGAGTTAGGGTTAGGGCTAGAGTTAGTGTTATTGTTAGCATATGGCTAGTGTTAGAGTAAGAGTTAGGGATTAAGCTACGGTTAGCACTAGGGGGAGTGTTAGGTTTAGTGTTAGGTCTGGGTTAGGGTTATGGTTATGGTTAGGTTTAGGTTTGAATTTAGTGCTAGGATTTTCCTTAGGGGTAGGGTTAGTTTTAGAGTAAGGTATTGGATTAGATGTAAGATTAGGTTTAGGGTTAAGTTTAGGTTATGGTTAAATTTAGGTTTATGGATAGGTTTAGTTTTGATTTATGGTATGGGTTACATTTAAGTTTATGGCAAGGGTCAGGTTTAGGGTTAGGTCGAGGTTTAGGTTTATGATTAGGGTTAGGGATAGGGTTAGGTATAGGGCTAGGGTTATTATTAGGGTTAGGGTTAGGTTTAGGGTAATGTTAGGGTTATAGCTAGTGATAGTACTAGGGTTAAGATTAGGATTAGGTCTAAAGTAGGGTTAAGGTTTAGGAATAGGGCTAGGGTTATGTTTAGGCTATGGGTTAGGCTTTGAGCTAGGGTTTTCTATAATTCTAGGGTTGGGGTACAGCTACATTTAGGATTATGGTTATGCTTTGGGTAGGTTTAGGTCTCAGATTAGGGCTAGGTTTTGTGTCATGTTTAGGCCCAGGGCAAAGGCTATGTGTAATGTAAGATCTAGGGTTCTGATTAGAGCTAGTTTTAGGGTTAGAGTTATGGCTATGTCTAGTGTTAGGTTTAGGTTTTTGGTTAAGTTCAGGTTTAGAGCAAGGTTTAGTGTTAGTGTTAGGTTCAATGTTGAGGTTAGAATTAGGTTTAATGTGAAAGCCTGAATTAGGTCTAGAGTTAGGTCTAGGAATAGGGTTAGTGGTTGCTTTAGGTTAAGGATTATGTTAGGGCTAGGGCTCAGGGTTCTTTTAGGTCTAGGTGTATAGTTATGGCTATGTTTAGGATTAGGATTAGGTCTAGGGATAGTGTTAGCGTTAGGTTTAGGTATAAATTTACTCGTAGCACTAGTTATAGGATTTGGTTCAGGGTTAGGGTCAGATTTAGACTGAGGGTTTGTGTTAGGGTAAGGATTTGAGTTAGGTTTAGAGCTAGAATTAGGGCTAGATTTAGGACTAGGTCGAGGGTCAAGGTTAGGGTTAGGTCTAGGGTTAGGGTTAGGGTTACAATTAGGGCTAGGTTTAGGGCTAGGATAAGGGCTGGGTTTGTGTGATGTTTATGGCTAGCGTTAGGGTATGGGTAATGTAAAAGCTCGGGTTATGGTTATGGCTAATTCTACAGTTAGTGTTATGGATAAGTCTAGTGTTAGGGTTAGGTTTTGGGTAGGACAAGGTTTAGAGCTAGGGTTTGGTTAGGGTAAGCATCAGTGTTTGGTTTAGGATTGGGGCCAGAATTAGGTATAGTGTTGGGTCTAGGGATAGGGTTAGTTTTGTGTTAGGTTAAGGGTTATTGTTAGGGCTAGATCAAGGTTTTGGTTTAGGGCTAGGGCTAGATTTATGACTCTATTTAGAATAGGTTTGGTCTAGTGCTAGTGTTACTGTTAGGTTTAGATATAGGTTTTACTGGCAGGGGAAGAGTTAGAGTCAGGTTTAGGTTTAGTGTCAGGTTTAGATCTAGGGTTAGTTTTGAGGTCAGAATAAGGGTCAGATTTTGGGTTAAGGCTATAGCTAGAATGAGGCTGAGGTTTAGGACTAGTAAAGCAGTTAAGATTTGGGATAGTCTAAGGATTAATGGTAGGACTAGAGTAGCACTAGCGTGAGGGTTTGGCTTAGGGTAATCAATACAATTAGAGGTAGGGTTAGGATTAGGTATAGGGTTGGTGTTAGGGTTAGGGTTACTGTTAAAATTAGGTTCAGGGTTAGGGTTGTGGTTTGAGTTAATGTTAGGGTTAGGGTTAAGGTTAGGGATAGCGTTAGTGTTTGAGATAGGGTTAGTGTTAGGTTTAGGGTTATTGTTAGCGTTAGGTTTAGGGTTAAGCTTAGGTGAGTGTTATTTTCAGGGTAAGGGTTAGGGTTAGGGATAGTGTTAGTGTTAAGGTTAGGGTCAGAGACAGGGTTAGGTTTAGGGATAGGGTTAGGGTTAGGATTAGGGTTAGGGTTAAGGTTAGCATTAGGGTTAGTGTTAGGTTTAGTGTTAGGATTTGTGTTAGGGTTGGGGTTTGGTTTAGGCTTAGGGTTACAGTTAAGATTAGGATTACGCTTAGGGTTAGGTTAGTATTAGGATTAGGTGTATGGTTAGTTTAGGGTTAGTGTTAGGGTTAGGGTTAATGTTTGTGATAGGGTTAGGTTTAGGCTTAGGGTTCAGGTTAGGTTTAGAGTTAGTTTTAGAGTTAGGGTTAGGGTTGGCTTTAGGTGTAGTGTTAGGGTGAGTGTTAGGGTTAGTGTTCGGTTAGGGTAACTGTTTGTGTTAGGGTTAGGGTTAAGGTTATCATTATGGTTATGGTTAAGATTAGATTTAGAATTATGCTTAGGTTTAGGGTTACGTTTAGGGTTACTGTTAGTGTTAGGTTTAGGTTTCGTGTTAGGGATAGTTATAGGGTTCGTGTTAGGGTTCGGGTTAGGGTTAATTTAAGGGTTAATGTTAGGGTTAGGTTTAGGATTAGTTTAGCTAGGGTTTAGGGTTAGGTTTAGGGTTAGGGTGAGGGTTAGGGTTAGCGTTAGGTTAAGGATTTGTGTTAGGGTTATGGCAGGGTGTGGGTTAGTGTTAGGGTTATAGTTAGGATTATGTTTTGATATCGTGTTAGAGGTAGGGATAGGGCTAGTGTTAGGATTAGGTGTAGGTTTATGTTTAGGTTTAGGGTTAATGTTACACTTAGGGTGAGGTTTAGGTTTAGGATAATTCTTTGAGTTAGTGTTAGAGTTAGGTATAAAGTTAGGGTTAGGGTTATGTTTATGGTGAGGTTTAGTGTTAGTTTTAGTTTTAGGGTTAGTGTTAGTGATAGGGTTAGAGTTAGGTTATGGTTAGTGTTATTTTAGGGTTAGGTTTAGGGTTAGGTTTAGTGTTAGGGTAAAGGTTATGTTTAGGATAGTTTTAGGGTTAGAATTAAGATTAGGGTTAAGGTAAGTGTTAGGGTTAGGCTTCATGTTAGGTTTAGGCTTTGTTGTAAGGTTAGGGTTAGGGTTAGTTTTAGTGTTAGGGTTAGGGTTAGGATAAATTTTAAGGTTAGGATTAGTGTAGTGTTAGTGCTAGTTTTAGGGTTAGATTTAGGGTTAGTGTTAGGTTTAGGGTTAGGTTTAGTGTTAGGGTAAGGGTTAGGTTTAGGTTTAGGTTTAGGGTTAGGGTTAGTGTAAGTGTTAGTGTTAGGGTTAGGGTTAGGGTAAGTGTTAGGGTTAGGGTTAGGGTAGTGCTAGTGTTAGGTTAAGGTTTAGTTTTAGGGGTAGTGTTAGGGTTAGGTTTAGGGATAGTGTTAGGGTTAGTGTTGGGTTCATATAAGGGTTAAGGTTAGGGATAGTTGTAGGGTTAGTTTAGTGTTAGGGTTAGTGTTAGTGTTAGGGTTAAGGTTTGACTTAGGGATAGTGTTAGGGTTACGGTTAATTTTAGGATTATTGTTAGAGTTAGGGTTGGGGTTAGGTTTAGTGTTACACTTAGTTTTAGGGTTAGGGTTAGGTTTAGTGTTAGGTTTACGGTTAGGGATAGCTTTAGGTTTAGAGTTAGGGTTAGTGTTAATCTTTGAGTAAGGATTAGGGTTAGGGTTAATGATAGGCTTAGAGTTTGGGTTACCGTTAAGATGAAGGATAGGGTTAGGTTTCGGTTTAGTGTTAGGATTAGGCTTAATGTTTTTGTTAGTGTAAAGGTTATTGTAGGATTGGTTTAAAGTTAGGGTTAGGGTGATTGTAGGGTTACTTTTAGAGTTAAGGGTAGTATTAGGGTTAGTATTAGAGTCAGTGTTAAGGTTACGGTTTGGGTTAATGTTAGGTTTAGTGTAAGGGGTTATGGTTAGGTTTAGTAATAGGGTTAGGTTTGGGGTTAGGGTTAGTCTTAGTGTTGCATAAAGGTTAGGATTAGGGTTAGATTAGGTTTAGGTTTTTCATTTAGATTAAGGTTCGTGTTCAGGTTTGGGATTTGGTTAGGGATAAGGTTCTGGTTAGTGTTAGGATTAGTGTTAGGATTAGGGTTGGGGTTAGGGTTCATGTTAGAATAAGGGTTAGGCTTAGGATTACTGTTTAGGTTTGGCCTAGAGATAATTTTAGGGATATTGTTAGCTTCACAGTTAGTGTTAGTGTTAGGGTTAGTTTTAGGTTTAGGGTTAGGTTAAGGATAGTTTAAATTTAGGACTAGGATTAGTGACAGGGTTAGTTTTAGTGGTAGGTTTAGGGTTAGGGTTAAAGTAAGGAAATGGTTAGGATTAGGGTTAGAAGCATGTTAGGGTTAGAATTAGGGTTTATGTTAGGTTTAGTTTTAGGTTTAGGTTTAGAATTAGTGTTAGGGTTAGTGATAGGTTAGGGTGAGGGTTAGGGTTAGATTGAAGTTTAGGGTTAGGTTTACTGTTAGGGTTAGGTTTATGTTTATGTTTAGGGTTAGGGTTAGAGTTAGTGTTAGAATTAGGGTTAGTTTTAGGTTTAGGGTGAGAGTTCCTATTAGGGTTATGGTTAAGGTTACTTTTAAATATAGGGTTAGTATTAGTCTTTAGGTTAGATTTAGTGTTAGGGTTACTGACAGGTTTAGAGTTAGGATTATTGCTAGGTTGGGATGAAGGTTGGTTTAGTGTTAGGGTTAGGGTAAGTGTTAGGGTTCGTGTTAGTGATAAAATTAGGTTTTGTTTTAGGGTTAGTGTTAGGGTTAGTATTAGGGTTTTAGCTAGGTTTAGGTTTAGGATTAGTGATAGCTTAGGGTTACTGTTGCGGTTAGGGTTAGTTGTAGGGTTAGGGTAAAAGGTCTTGTTTGGGTTAGGGTTAGGTTTAGTGTTATGGTCAGGGTAAGGTTTAGGGATAGGGTTAGGGTTATGAAAAGAGTTAGTGTAGTGTTACTGTTAGGGTTATGATGATTTTTAGGGTTAGGGTTAGTTTTTGTGTTAGGGTTTGTTAGGGTTTGTGTAAGGGTTACAGTTAGTATTAAGTTTAGGGTTAGAATTACAATTAGGGTTCAAGTTAAGGTTAAAGTTAGGGTTAGAATTACATTAGTGTTAGGGTTAGGGTTAGGATTAAGCTTAGCATTAGGATTAGGGTTAGATTTAGGTTTAGTGTTAGGTTAAGTGTTAGAATTTGTGTTAGGATTAGGATTGGATTAGGCTTAGGGTTACAGTTAAGATTATGGTTATGGTTAAATTTAGGGTTAGTATTAGGGTTAGAGTTAGGATTAGCAATAGTGTTTTGGTTAGGATTAAGGTTAGTTTTTGTGATTGGGTTAGGTTTAGGCTTATGGTTCAAGTTAGGGTAAGGGTTAATTTTAGAGTTAGGATTAGGGTTGGATTTAGGCTTACTGTTAAAATTACTGTAAGGGTTAGTGCTCAGTTAGGGATAGGGTTTGTGTTAGGGTCAGGGTGAAGGTTATCATTACTGTTACGAATAAGATTAGATTAAGAATTAGGGTTAGGGTTAGGGTTACGGTTGAGGCTAGGCTTAGTGTTAGTTTTAGGTTAAGGGTTACAGTTAGTTATAGAATTAGGGTTAGATTTAGGGTTAGTTTAAGTGTTAGTATTAGTGTTTTTGTTGGGTTTAGAGTTAGGATTAGTGTAAGATTTAGTGTTAGGTTAGTGTTATGTTAGGGTAAAGCTTAGGTTTAGTATTAGTGTTAGGGTTAAGGTTAGCATTAGTGTTAGGTTTAGGGTTGTGGTTAAGTTTAGTGTGAGGGTTAGTATTAGCATTTTGGTTAGGTTTAATTTAGGGCTAATTTAATTTGATTTTAGGATTTAGTGTTAGGGTTAGGGTTAGTGTTATGTTAGTGTTACTGTTGTTGTTGGGGTTAGTGTTAGGGTTAGGGTTAGGGTTAGGGTTAGAGTTAGAGTTAGTGTCAGTGTTAGAGTTAGTATTAGTGTTTTGGTTAGGTATAGGGTTTGGGTTAGGGTTAGTGTTAGGAATAGGATAATTGTTAGTGTTTAGGTTAGGGTTAGAGTAAGGTTTAGGGTTAGTGTTAGGGTTTAGGTTAGGGTTAGGATTCCACTAGGGTTCGGGTTAGTGTAAATTTAGGGTTAGGATTAGGGTTAGGATAGGGTTATGGTTATGGTTAAGTTTTCCGTTAATGTCATGGTTAGTGTTAGGGTTAGGATTAGTGTTAGGTTTGTGGTTAGGATTAGGGTTAGTGTTAGGGTTAGGGATAGTTGTAGTGTGAGGGTTAGTGTTAGTGTTAGAGTCAGGGTAAGCATTAGGGTAAAGTTTAGGTTTATGTTTAGGGTTATAAATAGAGTTCCTGTTAGTGTTAGGATTGGGGTTAGGGTGAGTGTTAGGTTTAGGGTTAGGTTTAGTGTTAGTGTTAGGGTTATGGTTAGTGCAAGATTAGGGTTAAGTTAGGGTAAGGATTAGGGTTAGGCTTAGGGTTAGGGTTAGTGTTAATGTTGGGGTTAGGTTTGGGTTTCGGGTTCGTGTTAAGGATAGGGTTAGGGTTAGATTTTGGTTAGGATTAGGGTTTGGCTTAGGGTTTGTGTTAGGGATAGGGTAAGGGTTAGTATTAGGCTTAGGTTTAGTGTTAGGTTTAGGGTTAGTTTTAGGGTTACAGTTAGGCTTAGCATTACTGTTTGCTTAAGCATAATAATTAAGTCTAGCATTAGATATATGGTTAGGATTATGGTTAGTGTCAGGTTTAGAGTTAGGTTTATTTCTAATGTAAGAGTTAAAGTTAGGGATAGGGTTATGGTTTGGTTTATTGTTGGGATTATGGTTCTGTTTAGGTTTCAGGTTATGGATAGAGTTGATGTTATTTTTAGTGTTAGGGTGATTGTAAGGTTTAGGTAAGGGTTAGGGTTAGGGTTAGGATTAGTGTTATAGTTAGGATTATCATTAGGTTTTGGGTTAGGATTATGGTTACTATTAGGTTTTGTGTTAGGGTTAGGGTTAGGCTTAGGGATAGGGTAGTGTTAGGTTTAGGGTAAGGGTTATGGTTAGTGTAAGGTTTAGGGTTACAGTTAGGGTTAGTTTTAGTGTTAGACAGTTTTGGGGTTAGGTTTAGGTTTAGGCTTTTGGTTAGTGTAAGGGTTGGTTTTAGAATTAGGGTTAGTTTTAGGTTAGTGTTAGGGTTAGGGTAAGTTTAAAGTTAGGGTAATGGTTAGGATTAGGATTTGTGTTATGGTTAGGGTTACGTTAGGGTTACTGTTAGGGTTAGTGTTAGGGTTAGTGTTAGGTTAGGGTTAAGGTTAGGGTAAGGTTTAGTGTTAAGGTGAGGGTTATGATTAGAGTTATGTTTTCTGTTAGGGTTAAGGTTAGGGTGAGTGTTAGGGGTAGGTTTAGGGTTTGGGTTAAGGTTAGTGTTAGGTTTAATGTTAGTGTAATTGTTATGGTTACTGTTATGATTAGGATTAGGATTAGGGTTAGGTTTGGGCTTAGGGTTAGGTTAAAGTTAGGTTTAGGGTTATGGTTAGGGTTAATTGTTAGGTTTAGGTTTAGTTTTGGGTTTAGGGTCGTGTTAGGGATAGGGTTAGGTTTAGATTTACTTAGGGTTAAGGTTAGGTTTATGGTTCGTGTTAGGGTTAGGGTTAGTTTTAGTTTTAGGTTTAGGTTTGAGGTTAGGCTTAAGTTTAGGTTTAGTGTTAGATTTAGGATCAGGTTTAAGCTTAGGTTTAGAAATAGGTTTAGGATTAGTGTTATGGTTAGGGTTAGGTTTATGTCAGTTTTAGGGTTACAGTTAGGTTAGGGTTAGGGTTAGTGTTTGGATTAGGGTTAGGTTTAGATTTAGATTTATGGTTACTGTTAGGACAGGGTTAGGGTTAGTGTTAGTGTAAGGGTTAGTGTTAGGTTTTGTGTTATGGTTAGAATTAGGGTTAGTGTCATGTTTAAGGTTAGGTTTAGAGTTAGTGTTATGATTAGGGTTAGGGTTAGTGTTAGGCTTAGTGTTAGGGTTTGTGTTAGGTTTAGGGTTAGGGTTTGTTTTAGATTTATATTGGGGGTTACTGTGAGAGTTCGGGTTAGAATTACAGTTAGAGCAAGTGTTAGGAATAGTGTTTGGGTAAGGGTTTGTGTTGGCTTTAGGCTTACGGCTAGGTTTAAGTTTAGGGTTAGGGTTAGGGTTAGTGTTAGGGTACTGTTAGGGATATGGTTGAGGTTAGTGTTTGGGAAATGATTAGGTTTAGGTTTAGGTTTAGTGTTAGTGTTAGGGTTAGGGTTAGGTTTAATATTAGGGTCAGATTTATTGTTCATGTAAATTTAGGGTTAGTTAGTGTTAGAGCTAGGGTTAGGGTTAGGGCTAGAGTTATGGTTAGTGTTAGGTTAGTGTTAGATTTAGCGTTAGTTTAAGGGTTAGGGTTAGGGTTATGGTTATGGTTAGGGTTAGGTTTCGTGTTAGCTTTATGTTTATGGTTAGAGTTAGGGTTAGAGTTAGGTTTAAGGTTACATTTAGTGTTAGTGTTTGGATTAGCATTAGGAATATTGTTATGGTTAGGTAAAGCTTTAGGGTTAGTGTAAGGGTTAGCACTAGAGTTAGGGGTAGGGTTAGTGTTACAGATAGGTTTAATGTTATGGTTAGGGTTCATGTTAGTTTTAAGGTTAGGGTTG
The DNA here is from genome assembly GCF_045843805.1 of Urocitellus parryii. Lineage (NCBI taxonomy): Eukaryota > Metazoa > Chordata > Mammalia > Rodentia > Sciuridae > Urocitellus > Urocitellus parryii. Next base: position 123,361,512 of record NC_135534.1, read on the forward strand.
TAATTAGGGTTAGTTTCAGAGTTAGGGTTAGGGTCATGGTTAGAGTCAGTTTAGAGTTAGGGTTAGGCATACGGTTAGTGTTAGGATGAGTTTTAGGGTGAAGGATATGGTTGTCAGAGTTAGGGTTTGTGTTAGGTTTAGGGATAGGGTAAGGTTTATGGTTATGGTTAGTATTGAGGTTAGAGTGAGGCTTAGGGTTAGGTTTAGGCTTAGGCTTAGGGTTATGCTTAGGTTAGTGTTAGTGTTAGGGTTAGGGTTAGGCTTAGGATTAAGTTTAGAGTTAGTTTTAGTTTTCTGGTTAGAGTTTGGGTTAGGGTTAGTCATAGGGTTGGTGTTGGGGTTAGGTTTAGTGTTAGGATTAGGGTTAGGTTTAGCATTAGGGTTAGTGTTAGGGTTTGGGTTACGGTTTGTATTAGGGTTAAGATGGGGTTAGGGTTTGTGTTAGAGTTAGTTTTAGGATTAAGTTTTGTGGTAGGGTTAGGGTTAGGGTTAGTGTTAGGTTTAGTTTTAGGTTTAGGGTTACTTTTAGGGTAAGTGTTAGGATTAGTTTTATGGTTAGGATTCGGGTTCATGTAAGCATTAGGGTTAAGGTTAGTTTTAGGGTTAGGATTAAATGTAGGGTTAGGCTTAGTGTTAGAGTTAGGTTTATGTTTAGTGTTAGGATTAGAAATAGTGTTAGCATTAGGGATAGGTTTAGGGTTAGTGTTTAAATTAGATCTAAAAATAGGCTTAGTGTTAAGTTTAGGGTTAGGGTTAGGGTTCACTTTATGGTTAGAATTAGTTTTAGGGTTAGTGTTAGGTTTAGTGTTTGGGTTAATTTTAGTATTAGGGTTAGTGTCAGGGATAGGGTTAGGTTTAGGGTTAGTATTAGTGTTAGGAATAGTGTTAAGGTTAGTGTTTGGTTTAGCGGTAGGTTTAGGCTTAGGATTACTGATAGGGTTAGGGTTAGTGTTAGTGTTAGGGTTAGATATAGTGTTATTGTTAGGGTTAGTGTTGGGTAAGGGATAGGGTTAGGGTTACTTTAGGGTTAGATAAGGGTTAGGGTTAGGTCAGGGTTAGGATTAGGGTTAGGGTTAATTTTAGTTTTAGTTTTAGGGTTAGGTTTAGGGTTAGGTTTAGGTTTAGTTTTAGTGTTAGGGTTAGGGTTAATTTAGGGTTAGGGTGAGGGTTAGGGTTTTTATTAGGGTTAGGGTTAGGTTTAGGTTTAGTGTATGTGTTAGTGTTAGTGTTAGGATTAAAGTTAGGAATAGTGTTAGGGTTAGGAATATGTTTACGGTTACTTTTAGGGTTAGGGTTAGGGCTAGAATTAGTGTTACGGTGGAATTAGGGTTTTGTTAATGTTAGGGTTAGGGTTATTATTAAGGTTAATTTGGGGGCTAGGGTTAGGGATATGGTTTGGGTTATGGTTCAGGTTAGTTTTAGAATTCAGTAGGGTTCAGGTTATCATTAGTGTTAGGTTAGTGTTAGGGTAAGAATTATGGTTTGTGTTAGGGTAAGGTTTAGGTTTAGGTTTTCTGTAAGGGTTAGGGTTAAAAAATAGTTTCAGTGTTAGTGTCAGGGTTAGGGTTAGTGTTATGTTTAGGGTTACAGTTAGGTTTAGGATTAGTGTTTGGGTTAGTGTTATCCTTAGGTTTAGGGTTAGTGTTAGGGTTAGAATTAGGGTTAGTGTTAGAGGTAAAGTTATGGTTATGAAGAGGGTTAGAGTGAGGTGTAGGTTTAGGGTTAGGGTTAGTTTTATGGTTATGGGTAGGTTAGGTATCGTTTTAAGGTTAGGGTTAGTGTTAGTGTTAGTGTTAGGGTTAGAGTTAGTGACTGGGATAGTGTTGGGGTTAGGGTTAGTGTTAGATTAGGGCTAGGGTTAGTGTTAGGGTTAGTGTTCATGTTAGGGTTAGGGTTATGGTTAGATAAAGGTTAGGGTTAGTGTTATATTTTGCTATAGGATTTGTGTTTGGTTTATGGTAGAGTTAGGGTTAGCATAACATTAGTTTTAGGATTAGAATTAGTGTGAGAGTTAGGGTTAGCGTTAGCGTTAGTGTTAGCATTAGGTTTAGAGTAAGGTTTGGGTTTAGTGTTAGGATTATGGTTAGTTTTAGAGTTAGTGTAAGGTTTAGGGTTAGTTTTATTGTTAGTGATAATGTTACATTAAGGGTTAGGGTTAGTGTTACATTTATGGTAATGGTTAGGATTCGTGTTAGGGTTAGGGTTAGGGTTAGTGTTAGGGTTAGGTTTAGGGTTAGAATTCGGTTTAGTTTTAGTGTTACATTCGGGGTTATGGTTAAGTTTAGGATTAGTTTGGGGGTCAGTATTAGATTTAGTGTTAGTGTATGGTTAGACTTAAGGTTACTGTCTCGCTTAGGCTTAGGGTTACGGTTAGGGTGAGGCTTAGGGATAGTGTTAGGTTAGGGTTAGAGTTAGGATTAGAGTAAGTGTTAGAGTTAGGGTTAGAGTTAGGTTTAGGATTATTGTTAGGATTAGAGTTAGGTTTAGTTTTAGGATTAGGGTTAGTGGTCGAGTTAAAATTACTGTTAGAGTTAGTGTTTGTAAAAGTTATTTTTAGGATTTGTGTTAGGGTTAGGTTTAGGGATAGTGTTAGGGTTAGCGCTAAGGTTAGTGTTATAGTTAGGTTCAGGGTTAGGGTTAGGGTTAGGTTAAGGTTAGGGTTAGGGTCAGGTTTGGGTTTAGGTTTAGGTATGGTTTAGGGTTAGTGTTAGTGATACTTAAGAGATAGTATTAGAGTTAGGGTTAGGGATAGGGTTAGGATTAGGGTTAGGTTTAGGTTTAGGGTTAAGGTTAGTGTTATGGTTAGGATTAGGTTTAGGGTTAGGAAAATGTTAGGGTTAGGTTTAGGGTAAGGGTTAAGTTAAGGTTTAGGGTAAGTGTTTGGGTAAGGTTTAGGGTTGGGTTAGGGTTACGGTTAAAATTAGGGTTAGGGTTAAGGTTGGGGTTAGGGTTAATGTTAGGGTTAGGATTAGAATTTGTCTTAGGGTTATGGTTAAAATTATGTTTAAGGTTCCAGTTATGGTTAGGATTAGGTTTAGGGTTAGGTTCAGGTTAGTGTTACAGTTCAAGATTGGGTTAGATTTAGGGTCAGTGTAAGAAATAGGTTTAGGGTTAGGTTTAGGTTATGGTTAGGTGTAGGTTTAGGGTTCGTGTTAGGGATAAGGTAAGGGTTAGTTTTAGCTTTTGCTTTAAAATATTAGGGTTAGTTTTAGAGTTAGTTTTAGGGTTATTGTTAGGATTAGGATTAGGTTTAGGTTTAGGATTAGGTTTAGTGTTGGGTTTAAAATTACTGTTATGGTTAGGGTGTGTTAGGTTTAGTTTCAGGGTTTTTGATAGGGATAGGTTAAGGGTTAGTTTTTGGTAGGGATAGGTTTAGGGCTAAATTTAGTGTTAGGGTTAGTGTTAGTGTTAGTGTTAGGTTTAGAGTTAGGTTTAGTGTTAGGGTTTGTGTTAGGTTTAGTGTTAGCATTATGGTTAGGGTTAGGTTTACGGTTAGGGTGAGTGTTAGGTTTAGTGTTAGTGTTAGGTTTAGGGTTAGGTTTAGTGTTAGGGTTTGTGTTAGGTTTAGTGTTAGTGTTATGGTTACGGTTAGGTTTAGGGTTAGGGTTAGGATGAGTGTTAGGGTTAGGGTTAGAATGAGGCTTAGGTTAGTGTTAAGATTAGGGTTAAAGTTAGAGTTAGTGTTAGGTTTAGGTTTACGGTTAGGGTTAGGGTTAGTGTTAGTGTTAGGGTCAGGTTTAGTGTGAGAGTTTGGGTTATATTTAGGTTTAAGGTTTAGTGTTAGGGTTTGAATTAGGGATAGAATTAGGTTTAGCTTTAGGTTTAGGTATATTTTTTGGGTGATAGTAAGGGTTAGGTTTAGGTAAGGGTTAGCATTAGGGTTAGGTTAGGTTTAGGGTTATGGATTGGGTTAGGTTTTGTGTTAGAAAAAGGGTTAGGGTTACATTATGGTTATAGTTTTGGTTAGAATTAGGATTTGGATTACATTTATATTTATGATTAGGGTAAGTATTAGGGTTACTTTTAGAATTAGGGTTAATGTTATTATTAGTGTTAGCGTTAGGATTATCATTTTTGATAGGGTTAGGATTATTTTAAGGATTTGTGCTAGGGTTAGTATTAGGGATGGTTTTATGGTTAGTATTAGTGTTAGAGTGAGCCTTAGGCTCAGTTTTAGGGTTATGGTTAGGGTTAGGTTTAGTGTTTCTGTTAGGGTTAGTGTTTGCTTTAGGTTTAGGGTATAGCTAGGGTTAAGGTTAATGTTAGGTTTAGATTTAGGGTTAGGTTTAGTTTTAGTGTTTGTTTTAGGTTTAGGGATACGGTTAATTATACTGTTAGGATTAGAGATACATTTGGAGTTAGTGTTACGATCACAGTTAGGTTTAGAGTTATTTAGGGTGAAGTTTAGGTTTAAGGTTAGTGATAGGGTAAAGTTTAGGGTTAAGCTTAGTGTTAGGGTAAGGTTTAGGGTTAGGGTTAGGTTTAGGGTTAGTGTTAGGGTTAGGTTTAGGGTTTGAGTTAGGATTAGTGCTAGACTTATTGTTCGGGTTAGGGTTAGAGTTAGGTAGGATAGGGTTAGTGTTAATGTTAGTGTTAAATTTTGTGTTAGGGTTAGTGTTATGATTAATGATAGGATTAGGTTTAGGATTAGGATTAGTGTTAGAATTAGGGTTAGGATTAGGTTTAGGTTTAGTTTTAGCATTAGGGATAGAGTTAAGCTTAGGGTTACTTTTAGGGTAAAGGTAAGGCTCAGGTTTAGGTTTAGGGTTAGTGTTAGGGTTCGAATTATGATGTGTGTTAGGGTTAGGGTTAGGGAAAGTGTTATTGTTAGGTTTAGAGTTAGATTAGGTTTGTGTTAAGGAGAGGGTTAGGATTAATTATAGTGTTAGGTTTAGTTATTGGTTAGAGTTTCTGTTAGGGTTAGGGTTAGGTTTAGAGTCAGTTTTCGGGTTAGGGTTAGAGTTATTGTTAGAGTTAGGGTTAGATTTATGGATAGTGTTAGTGTTAAAGTTATGGTTAGGGTTATTGTTAGCGTAAGGGTTATGTTCAGGGTTAGTGTTAGGGTTAGTGTTTGTGTTAGGGTTAATTAGGTTTAGGGTTAGGGTTCTTTAAATGGTTCAGGTCAGGGTTAGTGTTAGGGTTATGAATATGATTAGAGTTATAATTAGGGTTAGAATTAGGGTTAGGTTTTGTGTTAGGATTAAGTTTATTTTTAGAGTTAGAGTTAATGTTAGTGGTAGAGTTAGGGGTTGAGTTAGTGTTAGTGTTACTGTTAGGGTTAGGGTTACATTTAGGGTTAGTGTTAGTGTTAGGTTTGGGGTTATATTTAGGGTTAAAATTAGCGACAGGATTCGATTTGGGGTTATGTTTATTGTTAGGGTTAGGGTTATGGTTAGGGTTATGGTTGGTGTTAGCATTAGGGTTAGTGTTAGGGTTAGTGTTAGGGTTAGGGTTCGACTTTGGGTTCGTGTTAGAGTTAGGGTTATGGTTTGGATTAGGTTTAGGTTTAGGGTTAGTGTTAGTATTAGTGTTAGAGTTAGGGTTAAGTTTAAGGTTCGTGTTATGGTTAAGTTTAGGTTTAGTGTTACAGTTAGGGTTAGAATTAGTGTTTATGTTAGAGTGAGGGTTATGGCTAGAGTTAGATTTAGGGTTAGGTTTAGGGTTAGGTATAGGGTTAGGGTTAGGTTTAGTGTTAGTGTTTATGTTAGTGTTAGAGTAAATTATACTGTTAGGGTTAGGCATAGGTTTAGAGTTAGTATTAGGGTTAGGTTTAGGTTTAGTGTTATGATGAGTGTTAGGGTTAAGGTTAGTGTTAGGTTTTGGGTTAAGTTTAGTGATAGGGTTAGGTAAGGGTTGAAGTTAGTTTAAAGGAAAAAGTGAGGTTTAGGTTTAGGGTTAAGTTTAGGGTTAGTTTTAGGATTAAGTTTAGGGTTTGATTTAGGATTATGTTTAGGGTTACTGTTAGGTTTAGGGTTACAGTTAGGATTAGGATAGGGTTAGGGTTAATGTTAGTGTTAAGTTTTGTGTTAGGGTTAGTGTTAGGATTAGGTTTACGGTTTGGTTAATTTTAGCATGAATGTTAGGGTTAACATTAAGGTTAGTTTTAGGATTAAAGTTAATGTTAAGTTTAGGGTTAGTGTTAGGGTTAAGGTAAAGGTTAGAATTAGGGTTAAGTTTAGTGTTAATGTTAGAGTTACAGTTTTTGTTAGGGTTTGGGTTAGGGTGGGTGTTAGTGTTAGGATTAGGGTTAGGACTGTGTTAGGGTTAGGGTTAGGGTTAATTATACTTTTCAAGTAGGTTTAGAGTTACTGTTAGATTTATGGTTAGGGTTATGGTTTGGTTTAAGGCTAGGTTTATGGTCAGTGTTACTGGTATGTTTACAGATACAATTTGGGTTATATTTAGGGTTAGAATGAGGGTTAGGTTAAGTGTTAGAATTATGATTAGTTTTAGAATTAGAGGTAATGTTAGTGTCAGGGTTAGGGGTAGACATATGGTTAGTGTAAGTGTTAGGGTTAGGGTTATAGTTAGGGTTGGGGTTAGTGTTATGTTTGGGCTTATGTTTAGAGTTAGGGTAAGTGTTTCACAGTTATGGGTAGGGTTAGAATTAATGATAGGATTAGGTTTTGGTTTAGGTTTATTGTTAGGGTTAGGGTTTATTGTAGTGTTAGGGTTAGGATTAGGTTTAGGGTTAGATTTAGGGTTTGTTTTAGAATTAGGGTTTGGGATAGGGTTATGGAGAGGGTTACAGTTAGGATTAGATTTTGGGTTATGGTTAGTGTTAAACTTTGCCTTAGAGTTAGTGTCACAGTTAGTGTTAGGGTTATGTTTACGGTTAGAGTTAGTGTTAGGGTTAGGGTTAAAGTTTATGTTAAGGTGAGGTTTAGTATAAGTTTTAGGGTTAGGGTTAAGTTTAGGATTGGTTTTACTCTTTGGGTTAGGATTAGGTTTAGGGTTAAGGATAGTCTTAGGTTTAGTGATAGGTTTAGAGTTAGTGTTAGGGTAACATTTAGTGTTATGGTTAGTGTAATGGTTAAGTTTACGTTTTTCTGTTAGTGTTATTGTTAGGTTTAGAATTATTGTTAGTGCTACGGTTACAGTTAGTTTTAGGGTTAGGGTTAGGTTTAGGGTTAATGTTAGCATTAGGGTTAGGGTTAGAGATTGTGTTAGGGTTTGATTTAGTGTTAATATTAGGGTTAGGGTTAGGTTTAGGATTAAGCTATGGCTAGCTTTAGTGTTTGAGTTATTAGGTTTAGGGTTAGGATTAGGATTACAGTTAGTATTAGCGTTAGGGTTAGGATTAGGGTTAGGATTGAAGTTAAGTTTAGGGATAGTGTTAGGATTTGGGTTAGGTTTAGGATTAGTCATAGGGTTTGCTTAAGGTTTGAATTAGTGTTAGTGTTAACATTAGGGTTAGTTTAGGAGGGTTAGAGTTAGGGTTAATGTTAGGGTTAGGTTTAGCTTGAGTCTTATTGTTCGGGTTAGGTTTAGGTTTGGTGTTAGTGTTTGGGTTAGGGTTAAACTTAGGGTTAGTGTTAGGGTTAGGGATAGGTCTAGGGTTAGTGTTAGGGTTAGGGTTACGTTTAGGTTTAGTGTTAAAGTTAGTTTTAGAGTTATGGTTATGGTTAGGGTTAGGGTTACAGTTGTTTTTAGTGTTAGGGTTAAGGTTTGTTTTGTGTTATCGTTAGGATTATGGTAAGACTTACAGTTTGTGTTAGGTTTAGGGTTAAATTAAGGGTTAGGATTATAATTAGGCTTAGGATTAGGGTTAGGGCTAGTGTTAATGTTAGTGTTTGCATTATGGTTAGTGTTATGGTTAGGGTTATGTTTTGATTTAAGGTTAAAGTTTAGGTTAGTGTTAGGTTAGGTTTATGGGTAGTAGTAGAGTTTTGGTTAGAATTACTGTTAGTGATAGGGTTTAGATAGGGTTAGCGTTATGATTAGGATTAGAGGTCGGTTAGGGTTAGTGTTAGTGTTAGGGTTAAGGTTTGTGTTTGGGTTGGTGTTAGGGTTATGGTTAGGGTTAGGATGAGTGTTAGGGTTAGGGTTATGTTTAGAGTTAGGGTTAGGGATAGGTTTAGTGTTAGGGTTAGCATTAGTATTAGATAAGATTTAGTGTTAGGGTTAGTGTTAAGGTTAGGATTAAGGTTAGGGTTAGGGTAAGTGTTAGGGTTACAGTTAGTGTTACTGTGAGTGTTACTTTTAGGTTTAGGGTTAGGGTTAGGGTTTGTGTTAGGGTTAGGATTAGGGTTACGGTTAAGTTTGCATTTTGGGTAAGAGTTAGGGTGTGTTTTACTTTAGGATTATGGTTAGGGTTATTGTTAGGGTTATGGTTTGGGTTCAGGTTAGGTTTAGGGTTAGTGTTATGGTTAAATTTAGTGTTAGGGTAGGGTTAATGTTAGGGTTAGTGTTAGTGTTAGGGTTTTCTTTAGGGTTAGTTTTAAGGTTAGGTTAGGCTTAAGGTTTATGTTAGGGTTAGGTTTAGTGATGGGGTTAGGTATAGGGTTTCTATGAGGGTTGAGTTAGGATTAGTGTTAGGGTTGATATAGGGTTAAGGTTAGCATAAGTATTAGGTTTAGTGTTAGCTTAAGTGGTTTGAATAGGGTTTGGTTTAGGGTTAGGTTTAGGAATATCTAGAGGATTATGTTTAGATTTAGGTTTACAGTTAGTTTTAGGGTTAGTGTAAAGTTTAGTGTTAGGTTTAGGTTTAGGATTTGGGTTAGTTTTAGGGCTAGGTTTCAGGGTTGTTTTAGAATTAGGTTTAGCTTTTGGGTCATGAATAGGATTAAGTTTAGATTTAGGGTTAGGATTAGTGTTAGGTTTAGGTTTAGGGTTAGTGATAGTGTTAGGGTTGGGGTTAGGGTTTGTGTTAGGTTTAAGAATAGTGTTATGCTAAGGGTTAAGGTTAGGGTTACGGTTAGGGTTAGGGATAGTGTTAGGGTAGGGTTAGGGATAAGTTTAGGGTAGTAGTAGGGTTAGGATTAGTGTTAGTGATAGGGTTAGGATTAGGCTTAGGGTTAAGGTTACTTTTAGTTTTATTGTTAGGGTTAGGGTTAGAATTAGTTACAGTGTTAGGGTTCATGTAAGTTTTAAAGTTCGTTGTAAGGTATGGGTTAGAGTTTGCATTAGGGTTAGGATTAGAGTTAGTGTTAGGGTTTGTGTTAGATTTAGGGTTAGGGTTAATGTTAAGTTTGTGTTACCGTGAGCGTTAGTGCTCGGGTTAGTGTTAGGGTGAGAATTAGGATTAGTTTTAGGGTTAGTGTTAGGTTGAGGGTTATTGTTTGGGTGAGGGTTAGGCTTAGTTGTATTTTTAGGTTTTGGATTCTTGTTAGAGTTATGGTTAGGGTTAGTGTTAGGGTTATTTTTAGTGATAAGATTTGGGTTTGCTTAGGTAAAAGTTAGAGTTAAGATTAGGTAAAACATAGGGTTATGGTTTGGGTTAGGGTTGTTGTAAGGTTTAGGATTAGAGTTAGGGTTTTATTAGGATTAGGGTTAGAGTTAGATTTTGTGTTAGGATTACGGTTAGTTTTTTGGTTAGGGTTATGGTTACAGTTACTGTTTGGGTTCAGGTTAGGGTAAGGGATAGGATTATGTTAGGGTTAGTGTTAGGGTTAGTGTTAGGGTTGCGGTTCATGTTAGGGTAAGGGATAGGTTTAGTGTTAGGTTAGTTTTAGGGTTAGGGTTAAAGTGAGTGTTAGGGTTAGGGTTAGGATTAGGGTTACATTTAGTTTTGGGGTTAGGGTTATTGTTAGGTTTAGGTTTAGTTTTAGGGTTAGGGTGAAGGTTAGAGTTTGGTTTAGGGTTAGTGTTAGGTTTAGGGTGAGGGTTACTGTTAGGGTTAGGGTTACTTTTAGGTTTATTGTTATGGTTAGCATTAGCGTTAAGGTTAGTTTTAGGGTTAGGGTTAGGTTTAGTTTTAGGGTTATTGTTAGGTTTAGGGTTAGGTTTAGGATTAAGCTTTGTGTTAGAGTTGGGGTAAGTATGAGGGTTAGGGTTAGGGTTATGTTTAGAGTTAGTGTATGGTTAGGGTTAGGGTTAGTATTAAGTTTAGTGTCAGGGTTAGTTTTAGGGTTAGTGTTAGGGTTTGGTTTAGGGTTAGGGTTAGTGTTTGTGTTAGGGTTAGGTAAGGGTGAGAGTTAGAATAAGATTAAGCTCAGGAATATGGTTGGGTTAGGTTTTGTGTTAGGGTTAGAGTTAATGTTAGTGTTAGTGTTAGGGTTAGGGTTAGGGTTAGGGTTAGGATTAATGTTAGTGTTAAGGTTAGGATTAGGTTTAGGGTTTGAGTCAGGGTTAGGGTTAGGGTTTGGCTTATAATTAGGCTTAGTGGAATGGTTAGTGTTAGTGTTAGGGTTAGTGTTATGGTTAGTGTTAGATTTAGTGTTCATGTTAGAGTAAGATTTAGGTTTGGCGTAAGGGTTAGCGTTAAGTTTTGTGTTAGGTTTAAGGTTAGGGTTAGGTTTAGGGTAAGGGTTAGATTTAGAGATTGCGTTAAGGTTTGGGTTAGGTTTAGTTTTAGTCTTAGTATTAGTGTTAGATTTAGAGTTTGCATTAGGATTAGTGTTAAGTTTAGGGTTAGGTTTACTGTTAGTTTTACTGTTAGGGTTAGGATTAGTGTTAGGGTTAGGGGTAGTGTTATGGTTTGGGTTACGGTTAGGGTCGGGTTAGGGTTCATGTTCGGCTTACGTTTATGGTTCATTTTAGGGTTAGGATTAGGGATAGTGTTATGGCGAACGTTAGAATTAGTGTTAGTGTTAGGTTTAGGGTAAGTGTTTGGGTTAAGGATCATGTTAGGTTCTTGGAATAGGTATGGGCTAGTGTTGGTGTTTGTGTTATGGTTTAGCTTAGTGTTAGGGTTATGGTTACGGTTACGGTTAGTGTTGATGTATGTTTTAGGGTTAGGGTTAGACTTGGGGTTTGGTTAGTTTTACGGTTAGGTTTAGAATTTGAGTTAGTATTAGGGTTAGAGTTTGTGTTACCGTTAGGGATATGGTTAGGATTACTTTTAGAATCAGGGTTAGTGTTAGTGTTAAATTTTGCATTAGGTTTAGGTTTAGGCTTAATGTTAGTGTTAGAGTTAGGGTTAGGGTTAGTTTTAGGTTTAGGGATAGGATTAAGATAAGGTTTAGGATTAGCATTAGAATTAATGTAAGTTTTTAAATTAGGGTTCATGTTAAGATTAGGGTTAGTGTGACTATTAGGGTTAAGGTTAGAATTAGGGTGAAGGTTAGGGTTAGGTTTAGGTTTAGTGTTAGTGTTTGTTTTGGGGTTGGGGATAGGGATAATTATGGTGTTAGGTTTATAGATAGGTTTAGAGTTAGTGTTATGGTTACATTAGGTTTAGGATTAATGTTATGATTAGTGTTATGGTTAGAGTGAAGATTAGTGATAGGGTTAAGTTTAGTGTTAGGGTAAGGGTTAGGGTTAGGGTTAGGTTTAGAGTTAATTTTGGGTTAGGTTTAGGTTTGAGTTAGTATTAGGGTCAGAGTTATTGTGAAGGTAAGGATTACAGTTAGGATTAGAATAGGGTTAGGGTTAATGTTATTGTTAAATTTTGTGTTAGGGTTAGTGTTAGGGTGAGGTTTAGGGTGAGGGTTAGTGTTAGAATTAGGGTTAGGGTTAAGTTTAGGGTTAGTTTTAGTTTTAGGGTAAGGGTAAAGTTTAGGTTTTCTGTTAAAGTTAAGATAAGGATTAACATTAGGTTTAAGGTTAGTGTTAGTTTTTGAAATAGGGTTTGTGTTAGGGTTTGGTTTTAGGTAAGTGATAGTGTTAGAGTTAGGGTTAGGCTAGGTTTGTGTTAGGGTTAGTGTTACTGTTAATTACAGTGTTAGGATTAGGGATAGGTTAGAGTTAGTGTTAGGGTTTTGGTTAGATTTAGAATAAGTGTTACTGTTAGTGTTAGGGTTAGGGTTAATTTTATGGTAAGGGTTATGGTTAGATTTATCGTTAGTATTAGTGTTAGGGTTATGGATAGGGTTAGTGTTAGGGTAAGGGATAGGATTAGGATTAGGCTTATATTTAGTGTTAAGGTTAGTGTTAAGGTTAGGGTTAGTTAGGGTTAGAGTTAGTGTTAGTTTTAGGGTGAGGGTTAAGATTTGTGTAAGGGTTAGGGTTAGGGTTAGTTTTAGGGTTATGGAAAAGATTAGGGTTATATTAAGTGTTAGAATTAGGGTTAGGTTTTGTGTTAGGATTATGATTAGGTTTAGAGTTACAATTTATGTTAGTTTAGGGTTAGGGGTAGATTTACTCTTAGTGTTAGGATTAGGGTTATGATTGGGGATTATTTTTATTGTTAGATTGGGGTTATGTTTAGGGTTAAAATTAATGATAGGATTAGGATTGGGATTAGGTTTATTGCTAGGATTAGGTTTCGGTTTTGGGTTAGGGTTACAGTTGGTATTAGAGTTAGGGTTAGTGATAGGGTTAGATTTAGTGTTTGGGTTAGTGTTAGGGTTAAGGTTAGACTTCAGGTTCATGTTAGATTTAGGGTTATGGTTTGCATTAGAGTTAGGCTTAGGGTTAGTGTTAGATTTACAGTTGGGTTTAGGTTTTGCTTTAGGGTTATTGTTAGGGTTAGTTTTAGGATTAGGGTTAGGGTTAGGATTAAGTTTAAAGTTTGTGTGAGGGTTAAGTTTAGGGTTAGGGTAAGTTTTAGGGGTAGAATTAGTGTTCATGTTAGGGTGAGGTTTAGGTTTAGAATGAGAGATAGGGCTAGGGTTAGTTTTAGTGTTATTGTTTGTGTGAGAGTTAGGAATAGGGTTTATTATATTTTTAGGGTTAGGGATAGGTTTGTAGTTAGTTTTTGGGTAGGGTTATCTTTAGGGTAAGTGTTATGATTAGTGTTAGGGTTAAAATAAGTATCAGGCTTAAGATTAGTGCTAGGGATTGGGTAAAGATTAGTGATAGTGTTAGGTTTAGGGTTAAGGTTAAATTTAGGGTAAGGTTTTGGGTTTGGGTTAGGGTTAGGTTTAGGGTTAGTGTTAGGATTAAGTTCAGGGTTTCAATTAGGATTAGGTTTAGGGTTATTCTTAGGGTTAGAGTTACAGTTAGGATTGGGATAGGGTTAGGGTTAATGTGTTAAGTTTTGTGTTAGGGTTAATGTTAGTCTTAGGGTAGGGTTAGGGTTAACATTAGGGTTAGTTTTAGGGTTAGAAGTAGGATTAGAGTTAGTGTTAGGGTTAGGGTTAGTGATTGTGTTAGTGTTAGGGTTGGGGTTATACTTAGCGTTTGTGTTTCATTTAGGGTTAGAGTAAGGGTTAGGGTTACAGTTAGGTATAGGGTTAGGGTTAGTGTTAAGGTTATGTTTAGGGTTAGGTTGATTGTTAGTTTTAGAGTTATATTTAGGTTTAGGTTTAGGGTTAAGGTTATGTTTAGTGTTAGGTTTAGGGTTAGGGTTAGGTTAGGATTAGTGTTAGGTTTTGGTTTAGTGTTTTTGTTAGTGTTAGGGTTAGGGTTAGACTTAGAATTTTATTAGGTTTTGGGTTAGAGTTAGGGTTAGGTGTAAAGTTAGGATTAGGGTTAGTGTTTGGGTTAGGGTTAGTGTTAGAGTTAGGGTTAGTTTTAGGGTTAGTGTTAGGGTTAGGATTAGGGTTGTGTTAGGGTTAGGATTAGTGTTAGATTAGGGTTACATGTAGGATTAGGGTTAGGGTTAGGGGTAGTGTTAGTTTTTGGGTTTGTACTAGGGTTAGTGATATGGTTATATTTAGGGTTCGTGTTAGGGTTGGGTTAGGGTTAGTTCTAGGGTTAGGGTTAGAATTTGTGTTAGGGTTAGTGTTAGGGTTAGGGTTAGGTTTAGCATTAGTCTTAGGGTTAGAGTTAGGGTTAGGTTTAGGGTTAGTGTTAAAGGTTATGGTTAGGGTTAGCAATAATTTAATTAGGGATAAGTTGAGATTTATTGTTAGGGTTAGGTTTAATGTTATGGTTAGGGTTATCGTTAGGTTTCAGGTTACGATTTTAATTAGTGATAGGGTAAGGGTTTGGGTTAGGTTTAGTATTAGGGTTTGTGTTAGGCTTACGGTTATGGTAAGGTAAAGATTAGGGTTAGAGTTTGGTTAGATTTAGGGTTATGGTTTGGGTTATGGTTTGGGTTAGGGATAGGGTTAAGGTTATCTGTAGGGTTAGGGTTAAGATTAGGTTTAGTGTTAGTGTTAGTTTTAGAATTAGTGTTAGGCGTAGCATTAGGATTAGGGTTAGGGTTTGGGTAAGTTTTAGGTTAGTATTTGTTTTACGGTTAGAGTTATGGTTAGTGTTAGTGTTAGTGATAGATTTAGGGTTAAATTTCTGATTAAGTTTAGGGTTGGGGTAATGTTTAGTGTTACAGTTATGGTTAGGGTTAGGTTTATTGTTAGGTTTTAGGTTAACGTTACAGTTAGGGTTAGGGTTAGGGTAAGGGTTAGGGTTTGGATTAGTATTAAGTTTAGGCTTACAGTTAAGATTATGTTTAGCGTTAGAGTTAGATTAAGAGTAGATTAAGAGTTAGTGTTAGGGTTAGCATTAGGGTTAGGTTTAGGTTTAGTGTTTTGCTTACTGTTAAGTTTAGGAATAGTTTTTGTGTTACGTAAGTGTTAGGTTTACAGTTAGTATTACTGTGAGTGTTAGGTTCAGGTTTAGGGTTAGGGTTAGGGTTTGTGTTAGGTTTAGGATTAGTGTTAGGTTTAGGTTTGCATTTTGGGTTAGAGTTAGAGTGAGCATTACTGTTAGAATTAGGGTTTGCATTATTAATGGGTGAGGTTGAGGGTTCAGGTTAGGTTTGGGGATTCTGTTACAGTTATTGTTAGGGTTAGCGAAGGGTTAGTGTTAGGGTTAGTTTTAGTGTTAGAGTTTGGGTTAGTTTAAGCTTCGGATTTGTGTTAGGGTTAAGTTTAGTGATAGGGTTAGGTTTAGGGTTAGTATGTGGTTTACTGTTAGGGTTAGTTTTAGGGATGATATAGGGTTAGGGTTAGTGTAACTCTTAGGTTTAGGGTTAGGATAATGGTTTGAGTTAGTTTTAGGGTTAGGCTTAGGGTTAGGGTTATTTAGGGATAGGTTTAGGGTTTGTGTTAGGGTTAGGATAAGGGTTTGTGTTAGAATTAATTTTAGGTTTAGTGTTAGGTGTAGGGTTTGTGTTAGGGTTAGATTTAAATTAGGGTTAGAGTTAGTGTCAAGGTTAGTTTTAGGGTTAGGTTTGGGGTTAGGTTAGGTTAAGGATTTTTGTTAGGGTTCTGTTTAGTGTTCAGTTTAGGGTTAGAGTAATGGTCAAGTCAATTTTTAGTTTTAGTTTTAGGTTAGCGTTAGGGTTAGGGACAAATTAGGATTAGGGTTAGGGTTAGGTTAATTTTCAGATTATAGTTAGGTTTAGGGTTTGTGTTAGAGTGAGGGTTAGTGTTAAGGTTGGGGTTCAGGATAGGATTAGGGTTCGGGTTAGAGTTACAGTTAGGATTACGTTTAGGGTTTGTGTTGGGATTAGAGTTTTGGTTAGGGTTAGGTTTTGTCTTAGGATTATGTGTAAGGTTAGGGTTAGGGTTACAAATAGAAAAAGGGTTGTATTTACAATTAGGGTTAGAGTTATGTTTAGTGTTAGGGTCATGGCTAAGGTTAGGGTTAGTGTTAGGATTAGGCTTAATGTAAGGGTTCATGTTAGGGTTAGGGTAAGAGTTTTGTTTAGGGTTAATGCTCGGGTTAGATTAATGTTGAGGGTTAGAATTAGGCTTTGTTTTCAGATTAGTGTTAGGATTAGTTTAAGGTTTAGATTTAGGGTTTAGGTCAGGGTTAAGTTTAGTGTTAGGGTTACAGTTAGGGTTAGGGTAAGTGTTAGGGTTTGTGTTAGCATTATGGTTAATGTTAGGGTTAGGGTTACAGAAAATTAGGGTTAAGGTCAGGGTTAGGTTAGGGTTAGGGTTAGGGTTAATGTTAGGGCTCGGGTTAAACTTTCCATTTTAATAAGGGTTAGGATTAATGTTAGTTATACGGTTACGTTTAGGATTAGTGTTTTGATTAGGGTTAATGTTAGTGTTAGTGTTTCAGTTTTCATTAGGTTTAATGTTAGGGTTAGTGTTAGGGATAGGGTTAGGGTTATTGTTAGGGTTAGTGTTAGGATTAGGGTTAGGGTTAGGATTCAAGTTAGGTATAGTTTTAAAGTTAGGGTTAGGATTGGGGTTAGGGCAAGTGTTAGGGTTAGGGTTAGGGTTAAAGTTAGTTTTAGCCTTAGGGTTAGTGTAAGGGTAAAGCTTAGGGTTAAGTTTATGGTTAGTTCAAGAGTTAGGGTTAAGGTTAGGATTAGGGTTAGTGTTAAGGATAGAGTTAGGGTTAGTTTTAAGGTTTGTGTTAGGTTTGGTGTTAGGTTAAGGGGTTGTGTTATGGTTAGGTTTAGTGTTAGATTTAGGGATATGTATAGGATTAGGTTTATATTTACTGTTACAGTTAGGTTTAGGGTTAGTGTAAAGGCTAGTGTTATGGTTAGGGTTTGTGTTAGGTTTAGGGTTAGGTATCGGGGTTGTTAGGATTAGGTTTAGTGTTAGGGTTAGGGTTATGAATAGGATTAAGTTTAGATTTAGGGTTAGGGTTGGTGTTAGGTTTAGTTTTAGGGTTAGTGATAGTGTTAGGGTTGGGTCAGGGTTATTGTTAGGATTTGGGTCAGGGTTAGTGTTAGTGTTACTGATAAGGTTAGGTTTAGGGTTAGGGTTAGGTAAGAGTTATGGTTTTTGTTAAGTTACTTTTAGGGTTATGGTTTGGGTTAGGTTTTTTTTTTTATTCTTAGAGTTAGGGTAACGGTTACTGTTAGGCTTAGTGTTAGGGTTAGTGTTAAGTTTAGTGTTAGGTTTAGTATTAGTGTTAGTGCTAGGGTTAGGGATAGGTTTAGGATTAGTGATACTTTTAGTGTTAGGTTTAGGGTTAGTGTTAGGGTTAGAGTTACAGATAGGGTTAGATTTAGGGTTAGGGTTAGGGTTACTGTAATGGTTCGAGTTAGTGTTAAGGTTAAGGTTAGAATTTGAGTTAGGGTTAGGGTAGTGTTAGGGTTAGGGTTAGGTTAGCATAGGGTTAGAGTAAGGGTGTGTGTTAGGGTTAAATTTAGGGTTAGGTTTAGGGTTAGTGTTAGGGTTTGAGTTAGGTTTAGGATTAAAGTAAGTTTTAGGTTTAGGGTTAGAATTAAGATTAGTGTTAAGGTTAGGGTTAGGATAGAGTTAGTGTGATGGTTAGGGTTAGGGATTGTGTTAGGTTTAGGATTAGTGTTATGGTTATGGTTCGGGTTAGGGTTTGATTAGGGTTAAGGTTAGGGTAAGGTAAGGGTTAGTGTTATTGTTAGGGTTAGGGTAAGGGTTAGATTTAGGGTTAGAATTAGGGTTATGATTAGTGTTTGTGTTATTTTTAGGGTTCAGGTTAGGTTTAAGTTTACGGTTTGTATTAGGATTAAAGTTAGTGTTAGGGTTATGGTTAGTATTTGTATTAGGGTTACGGTTAGGGTTAGTGTTAGGTTTTGGTTTAAAGTTTGGTTTTGTGTTAGGTTAAGGTAATGATAGGGTTTGTGTTAGGTTTAGGTTTAGTGTAAGTGTTAGATTAGTTTTAGGGTTAGTGTCAGGGTTAGGTTTTGGGTTAGAGTTAGGTTTAGCATTAGGATTATCAGTAGGGTTAGTTTTAGGTTTAGTGATAGGTTTAGAGTAAGTCAGTGTTACGTTAAAAGGTAGTGTTAGGTTTTTGTTAGGTTTAGTTTTATGAACAGGGTTAGGATTAGTGTTAGCAATAGGGTTTGGGTTAAGTTTAGGGTTATATTTAGGGTTACTGATAGTGTTAAGTTTAAGGTTAGGTATAGTGTTAGGTTTAGGAATAAGTTTAGGGTTAGTGTTAGGTTTAGGGTTATATTTAATGTTAGTGTTATTGTTACGGTTAATTTTAGATTTAGTGTTAATGTTAGGGTTTCTGTTAGGTTTAGGTTTAGAGTGTTAGATTAGTTTTATGGGTAGGATTAAGGTAAAGGTTAGTGATAGTTTTAGTGTTAGGGTGTGTGTTAGTGTTAGAGTTAGGGTTAGGATTAGTATTAGGTTTAGGGTTTGTTTTAGGATAAATGCTAGGGATAGCATTAGTTTTAGGATTAATGATAGGGTTAGAGTTAGGGTTAGTTTTAGTGTTAGGGTTAGGGTTAGGATTTATATTAGGGTTATGTTTAGGGTTAGTGTTAGTGTTAGAATTAGGTTTAGGGTAATGTTTTGCAATAGTGTTAGGGTTAGGGAGAGGTTTATTGTTAGTGTTAGGATTACGGTTAGTGTTATGTGTAGAGCTAGCATTCGTGTTAGGTTTAGTGTTAGGTTTAGTGTTAGGGTTAGCTTTAGGGTTAGAGTTATGTTCAGCTTTAGGCTTAAGATTAGAGTTAGTTTTAGGGTTAGAGTTAGGGTTAGGGTTAGTGTTACATTTAGGGTAATGATTATGGTTAGGTTTTGCCTTAGGATTAGTGTTATGGTTAATGTTAGAGTTAGGGTTAGGGTTTGGTTTAGGGTAAGTTTTAGGGTTGGGTTAAGATTTAGTGTTAGTTTTTTGTTAGGTTTAGTGTTATGGACAGGGTTAATGTTATTGTTAGCATTGGGGGTTGGGTTAAGATTAGGGTTATGTTTAGGGTTAGTTTTAGAGTTAGGGTTAGGGTTAGGTATAGTTCTAGGTTTGGGAATAGGTTTAGGGTTAGTGTTAGGGTTAGTGTTAGATTTAGGGTTAGTGTTATGGTTACAGTTAGGGTTAGGGTTAGGATAGATGTTAGGTTTAGGTTTAGTGTTAGGGTATGTATTAGAGTGAAGATTAGTGTTAGGGTTAGGTTTAGGGTTTCAGGTAAAGTTAGGATTTGGGTTAGGTTTAGGGCTAGGGTTATGTTTAAAATTAGGTTTTGGGTTATTGTTAGTGTTAGTGTTAAACTTTGCTTTAGATTTAGTGTTAGGTTTAGTGTTAGGGTTAGGTTTATATTTATGGTTAGTGTTAGGGTTGGAATTAGGAATAAGTTTAGGATCAGTGTTATAGTTAGACTTAGGGTTATATTTATGGTTAAGGTTCGTGTTAGAGTTATGGTTAAGGTTCATGTTATGGTTAGGTTTAGTGTAAGTGTTAGTGTAAGGGTTAGTTTTAGGTTTGGTTTTAGTGTTTGAGTTAGGTTAGGGTTAAAGTAAAGGATAGTGTTAGGGTTAGTGAGAGGTTTATATTTAGTGTTAGGGTTAGGGTTATGGTTAGTGTTATGGTTAATGTTAGGGTTAGGTTTAGGGATAGTGTGTTACTTTTAGGGTTGTGGTTAGTCTTAGCCTAAGGGTTAGGGTTAGTGTTAGGATTAGGATTAGTGTTGCGGTTAGAGTAAGGATTAGGGTTTGTTTTAAAGTTAGGGTTCGATTTAGGGTTAATGTGAGTGTTAGGTTTAGTGTTAGGGTTAGGGTTAGGGTTTTTTTAGGGTTAGGGTTAGGATTTAATTTAAGGTTAGGATTAGGGTTATTGTTAGGTTTACAGATAGGATTAGGATTATATTTAGGGTTAAGGTTAGGTTTAGCGTTGCTGTTAGGGTTAGGGTTAGGGTTAGTGTTAGGGTTTGCTAGGTTAGTGTTAGGGTTAGGGTTATAGTTTTTGTTAGGGTTAGTGTTAGGGTTATGATTAGGTTTAAAATTATGGTTAGGGTTAGTGTTAGTGTTATATTTAGGGTTGGGTTTAACAATAGGGGTAGTGTTAGGATTAGCATTAGGGTTAAGTTTAGGGTTAGAGATAGGTTTAGCGTTAGGCTTAGGGTTAGGTTTAGTGTTAAGTTTAGTGTTAAGGTTAGGGTTTGTGTTAGTGTTAGGTTTATGATTAGGTTTAGGTTTGATGTTAATGTTAGGGTTATTGTTAGGTTTAGGGTTAGGTTTATTGTTCGGATTAGGGTAAGGTTTAGGATTAAGTAAGGTTTAGTGTTAGGTTTACTGTTAGGTTTAGGGTAAGGTTTACTGTTAGGGTTAGGCTTTGGGTTAAAGTTAGGGTTAGGTTAGTGATAGGGTTAGTGTTAGAGTTTGTGTTATGTTTAAGGTTAGTGTTAGGGTTCAGGTTACATTTAGGATAAGGGTTAGGGTTAGTGTTAAAGTTAGGGTTAGGTTTAGTGTTAGGTTTAGGTTTAAGTTTTGTGTTAGGGTTAAGTTTAGAGTTAGTGTTAGTGTTAGGGTTATGGTTAGGATTAGGTTTAGTGTTAGGATTAGTGTTAGTGTTATGGTTTGCATTTAGAATTAGTGTTAGTTTTCGGGTTAGTGTTAGGATTAATTTTAGTGTTAGGGTTAGTGTTAGGGTTAGGATTAGTATTATTGATTGGGTTAGGGTTAGGTCTAGGGTTACACTTAGGGTTAGTGTTAGGGTTAGGGTTCCGGTTTGTCTTAGGTTTAGGGTTACTGTTAGTGTTAGTGTTAGTGTGAGGGTTAGTGTTTGGGTTAGATTTAGGGTGAGGATTAATGTTATGGTTATGTTTATTTTTAGGGTTATGTTTAGGGATAGTGTTAGGCTCAGAAAAGGTTTTAGGGTAAGTGTTAGTTTTAGGTTTAGGTTTAGTTTTAGTGTAACATACAGGGATAGGGGTAGGCTTATAGTTACTGTGTGACTTACTGTTATGGTTAATTTTAGTGTTATGGTAAGGGTTAGGATTTGGATTATGTTAAGTGTTAGGGATAGTTTCAGATTTAGGTTTAGTGTTAGAGATAGGATTAGATTTATAGTTAGGTTTAGGGTTAGGGTTAGTGTTAAGGTAAGGTTAAGGATTAAGGTTAGGTTAAGTGTTTCGGTTAGTTTAAGAGTTAGGTTTAGGCTTAGAGTTATGGTTAGTTTTAGGGTAAGTGTTAGGGTTAGGATAGGGTTAGGGTAAGTGGTAGGGTTATGGTCAGGGTTACTTTAGTGTTAGGTTTATGTTTAGGGTTATGAGGTTAGGGTTAGTGTTAGGGTTATATATAATTTTAGGGTCAGTGATAGGCTTGGGTTATTGTGAGGGTTAGGTTTAGGTTTAGGATTACCTTTAGAATTAGAGTTAGTGTTAGTGTTAGGATTTGCATTAGGGTTAGTGTTACGGTTAGTGTTAGGGTTACTGTTAGGTTTTCTACTAGGGTTAGATTGAGGATTAGTGTTAGTGTTAGGGTTAGTGTTAGGTTTAGGGTTAGTGTTAGGTTTAGAGTTAGTGTTAGGCTTAGGGTTAGGGTTAACATTAGTGTTAGGGTTAATGTTTGTAATAGAGTTAGGGTTAGGTTTAGGTTTAGTTTTAGGGTTAGGGTTAGGTTTAGGGTTAGTTAATGGTTAGGATTTTGAATAGATTAAGTTTAGAATTATGGTTTGGGTTAGGGTTTGTCTTCGGTTTATGGTTAGTGTTAGTGTTAGGGTTAGGGCACAATTAGGGTTAGGTTAAGTGTTATGGTTAGGTTTAGGGTTTGTGTTAGGGTTAGTGATAGGTTAGCATTGAGATTATGGTTAGGATTAGCATTAGGGGTAGGGTTAGTGTTAAGGATAAGGTCACGGTTAGGGTTGGTATTAGGTTTTGGGTTAGGTTTACAGTTAGTGTTAGGGTTGGGTTTGGTTTAGGTTTAGTGTTAGGGTTAGCATTAGGGGTTAGGTTTTGGGTTAGGGTTAGGGTTAGTGTTAAGTTTTGGGTTAGGGTTGGGTTTAGAGTTAGGGTTTGGTTAGTTTTAGTGTTAGGTTAGTTTTAAGGGTAGGATTAGTGTTAGTGTAAGGGTTAATGTTAGTGTTAGTGTTTGCATTTGGATTAGTGTTAGGGTTAGTTTTAGGGTTAGGGTTAGGGTTGGGTTAGGGTTAGTGTTAGGGTTATGATTAGGTTTAAAATTAGGGTTAGGGTTAGAGTTAAGGATAGGGTTAGTTTTAGTGTTAGCGTTAGGGTTTGGTTTCGTGTTAGGGTTAGGGTTAAGGTTAGCATTAGGCTAAGGGTTAGGGTTAGTTTTAGGTTTAGTATTACAGTTAGGGTTAGTATTAGTGTTAGGGTTAGGGTTAAAGTTAGTAATAGGTTTAGTTAGGTTTTGGGTTAGTTTTAGGTTTAGGGTTACAGCTAGAGGAAATTTTAGGGTTAAGGTTAGGGTTACTGTAACGGTTGCAGTTAGTGTTAGGGTTAAGTGTAGAATTTCATTTAGGATTAGGGTTAGTGTTAGGCTTAGGGTTTGGGTTAGGTTAGTGTTAGGGTTAGAATAAGTGTTTGTGTTAGGGTTAGATTTAGGTTAGGTTTAGTGTTAGTGTTAGGGTTTTGGTTAGGTTTAGGGTTAAGGTAAGTTTTAGGGTTAGGGTTAGAGTAAGGGTTAGCATTAGGGTTAGAGTTAAATTAGTGTTAGTGTTAGGTTTATGGTTAGGGTTATTGTTAGGATTAGAGTTCGGCTTCAGCTTATTATTATGGTTAGTTTTAGGTTTAGTGTTTGGTTTAGGTGTAGGGTTAGTGTTAGGGTTCGGTTTCGTGTTAGTGTTTGGGTAAGGGTTATGGTTAGGGTAGGTTAATGTTAGGTTTAGTGTTAGAATTAGGGTTAGAGTTTAGTTAGTGTAAAAGTTAGGGTAAGGTTTAGGTTTAGGGAGAGGATTAGGGTTAGATTTAGTGTTAGGTTTAGCTTTAGGATTAGGTTTAGTGTTAGGTTTAGCGTTTAAGTTAAGTTTAGGTTTACGGTTAGGATTAGGTTTCTTTCAGGGTTACGGTTAATGTTAGGGTTAGTGTTACAGTTAGGATTAAGGCGAGGGTTAGGGTGAGTGTTAGGATTATGGTTAGGGTTAGGATTAGTGTAAAGGTTAGGATTAGTGTATGTTAGGGTTAGTGTTAGTGTTAGTGTTAGGGTTACAATTAGGTTTAGGGTTAGGTTTAAGGTTAATATTAGTGTTAGTATTCGCATTAAGGTTAGTGTTAGGGTTAGCATTAGAATTAGGGTTAGGGTTAGTGTTACGGTTAGGTTTAGCTTTAGGGTTAGTTTTAGTGTTCGTGTTAGGTTTAGGATTAGGTTTAGGGTTAGTGTTAGGGTTAGGGTTAGTGTTATTGTTAGTGTTAGGATTAGGATTACAGTTCATTTTAGGATTAGGGTTAGGGTTAGTCTTAGGGTTAGTGTTAGATTTAGGGATAGGGTTAGTGTTAGTGCTAGTGTTAGAGTTAGAGTTAGGGTTAGAGTTAGAGACAATGTTAGAATTAGGGATATTTTTAAGATTAATATTAGGATTCTGATTAGGGTTAGGGTTGGTGTTAATGTTAGGGTTAGGATTATAGTTAGGGTTACTGTTAGGTTTAGGAATATGGTTAGGGTTAAGGGTAGGTTTAGAAATAAGGTTAGAGTTAGTTTAAGAGTTATGGTTAGGGTTTGGGTTAGGTTTAATGTCAGTGTTAGGGTTAGGGCTACGGTTTGTGTTAGGTTTAGGGTTAGATTAAGGGGTTGTGTTAGAGCTAGGTTTAGGGTTATGGTTAGTGTTATGTACAGGATTAGGTTTAGATTTAGGGTTACGGTTAGGTTTAGTGTTAGTGTAAAGGTTAGTATTAGGGTTTTCAGGGTTAGGGTTTGTTTTAGGTTTTCAGGTTAGGTTTCAGGGTTGTGTTAGGATTAGGTTTAGTTTGGGTTAGGGTTATGAATAGAATTAAGTTTATATTTAGGGTTAGGGTTAGTGTTAGGTTTACGTTTAGATTTAGTGATAGTGTTAGGGTTGAGTTTCGGGTTTGTGTTAGGATTTGGGTTAGGGTTAGTGTTAGTTTTAGTGATAGAGTTAGGTTTAGGGTTAGGGTTACGTAAGAGTTATGGTTATGTTTAGGTTACATTTAGGGTTATGGTTTTGGTTAGGGTTTGTTTTAGGTTTAGGATTAGGTTTATGGTTATGATTAGGATAATGGTTAGGGTTAGTTTTAGGTTGAGTGTTAGGGTTAGTGTTAGGGTTAGGATTAGTGATAGGTTTAGTGTTAGGTATAGGGTTAGTCTTAGGGTTAGGGTTATGGCTAGGGTTAGTTTTGGGGTTAGTGTTAGGGTTACTGAAAATTTTAGAGTTAGTGTTAGGGTTAAGGTTAAAATTTGAGTTAGGGTTAGGATTAGTGTTAGTGTTAGGGTTAGGATTAGGGTTAGAGTTCGATTAGAGTTAGGGTTAGGGTAAGGGTTTGTGTCAGGATTAAAGTTAGAATTGGGGTTAGGGTAAATGTTAGGTTTAGTGTTATTGTTAGGATTAGGGTGAGTTTTAGAATTAAGTGTAGGGTTAGGATCAGTTTTAGGGTTAGTGTTAGTGGTAGGTTTAGTGTTTCAGTTTGGTTTAGGCTTATCGTTCCAGTTTGTGTTAGGATTAACAGTTAGGGTTAGGGTTAGGATTAGTATTAGGGTTAGGGTTAGGGTAAGTGTTAAGGTTAGGGTTAGATTTAAGTTTAGAATTAGTGTTAGGGTAAATGCTAATGATAGAGTTAGTGTAAGATTTAGGCTTAGGTTTAGAATTAGGGATTGAGTAAGGTATAGAGTTAGGATTTGTATTAGGTTTAGGGTTAGGATTAGTGTTAGAGTTAGTGTTAGGTTTAGGGTTCCGGTTAGGGTTAGGTTTAAGTTCAGATTTAGGTTTAGGATAGTTTTAGGATTAAGATTAGGGTTCAGTTTAGGTTTAGTTCTAGCATTAGGGTTAGTGTTAGAGTTAGTGTTAGAGTTAGGGTAAAGATTTGTGTTAGGGTGAGGTTTAGGGCTATGTTTAGAATAAGGGTTAGGATTAGGGTTCATGTTAGTGTTAGTGTCTGATTTAGGGTAATGGTAAGGTCAGGGTAAGGTTTAGTTCTAGGATTAGGGTTAGTTTTTAGGTTAGATTTAGTGTTAGGTTTAGGGTTAGAATTAGTGATTATGTTTAGGCTTTGTGTTAGGGTTAGATTTATAATAAGGGATAGGATTGGAGTTAGTGTTAGTGATAGGATTAGAGATAAAGTTAGGTTTAATTTTAGTGTTATGTTTAGTGCTAGGGTTAGGTTAAGTTTAGGGTTAGGTTAGAGTTAGTGTTATAATTAGGGATAGGTTTGTATTAGGGTTAGTGTTAGTGTAATGGTTAAGATTAGTTTTAGGGTTTGTGTTAGTGTTAGGCTTAGGTTAGGGTTAGTGTCAGATTTGGGTTAGGTCAGGGTTAGTGTCAGATTTAGGTTAGGTTTAGGGTGAGGGATAGGGGTAGGGTTAGGTTTAGAGTTACAGTTATTATTAGTGTTAGGGTTAAAGTTAGGGTTAGAATAGGGGCTAGGTATAGGGTTAGGATTACACTTAGTGTTAGGGTTAGGGTTAGAGATGGTGTTAAGTATAAGGTTGGTGTTAGGGTTAAGGTTAGGATTAGGTTTAAGGTTAAGATAGTGTTAGATTAAGGTTTATGTTTAGGGTTAGGGTTATGGTTAGGTTAGGATTAAGGTTAGGGTAAGGTTAGGTTTCATTTTAGGGTTACGGTTAGGGTTTGAGTTAGGGTAGTTTTAGGGTAAGGGTTAGGGTTAGTGTTAGGTTTAGGGATAGGGTAAATGTTAGGGTTAGGGTTAAAGTTAGAGTAAGTGTTAGGTTTAAGATTATTGTTAGGGCTATTGAAAGGGTTAGTGTGAGGGTTAGGTTTAGAGTGAGGGTTAGGGTTAGAGTACAGTTGGCATTAGTGTCAGTGTTACGGTTAGGGTTTGGGTGAGTGAAATGGTTAGGTTTAGGGTTAGGATTAGGGTTAGTGTTATGGTTAGGGTTAGGGTTTGTTTTAGGGTTAGGGTAAGGGTTAGTGTTAGAGTTTGTGTTACGTTTAGTGTTAGGGTTAGGCTTAGGTTTAGGATATGGGTTTAGGGTTAGGGTTAGGATAGTGTTAGGTTAAGGGTTATGTTTTGGGTTAGGGTTATGTTTAGGTTAGCGTTAGGGTTACTTGTAGGGTTAGTGTTAGGGTTAGGTCAGTTTTAGGGTTACATTTAGGGTTAGGGTAAAGGTTCATTTTAGGGTTAGGGTTAGGGTTTGTGTTACACTTAGGTTTAGAGTTAGGGTAAGTGTTAGGGTTAGTGTAAGGATTAGGGTTAAGTTTAGGGTTAGTGTAAGTCTTAGGGTTAGGGTTAGGGTTAAGGTTAGAGTAAGTGTTAGGGTTAGGATTATTGTTATTAGGGTTAGTGTTAGATTTAGGGGTAATGTTAGAATTAGGGTTATGGGTAAGCTTACTGTTAAGGAACGGTTAGAGTTAGGGTTAGGATTAGTGTTAGGTTTAGGGTAACAGAGTTAGTATTAGTATTATGGTTAGGAATTGTGTCAAGGTTAATGTTTTTGTTAGGGTTAGGGTTTTGGTTATATTTAGGATTTGGCTTAGGGTTATTGTGAGCATTAGGTTATGACTAGGTGTAGGGTAAGTGATTGTGTTATGGTTTGCTTTAGGGTTAGGGTTAGGATTAGTGTTAGTGTTAGGGTTAGGTTTAGTGTTAAGGTTAGTTTTAAGGTTATTGTTAGGTTAGGGTTAGAGTTAGGATAAGGTTAGTGTTAGTATTAAGTTAGGGTTCAGTTTTGGTTTGGGTTAGGGTTTGTGTTAGTGTTAGGGTTAGTGTTATGTGTAGGGTAAGGGTAACTGTTAGTGTAAGGTTAGGGTTAGGGTAAATGTTAGGGTAGTGTTTGGGATAGGGTTTAGGTTCAGGTTCGTTTTAGGGTTATGGTTAGGTTTAGTGCTAGTGTTACGGTTAGTTTTAAGGTTAGTGTTAGGGTTGGGTTAGAATTAGAGTAAGAGTTATGATTAGGGTTATTATTACGGTTAGAGTTACATTTATTGTTAGGGTTATGGTAAGTGTTAGGGTTAGCGTTTGGTTACTGTTAAAGTTTGTGTTAGGGTTAGGGTTAATGTTAAGGTTCGTTTTAGGGTTATGGTTAAAGTTAGTTTTACAGTAAGTGTTAGGATTTGTGTTAGGGTTTGTTTTTGGTTTAGGGTTAGGTTTAGGGTTTTGGTCACAGTTAGGATCTGGTTAGGGTAAGGGTTAGGGTTAGGTTAGGGGTCGGATTAGGGTTAGGGTCTGTGTTAGGGTTAGATTTAGGCTAAGGTTTTGGGTTATGGTTAGAGTCAGTTTTAAGTTTAGGTTTAGGGTTAGGGTTAAGGTTAGTTTTAGGGTTATGTTTAAGATTAGGGTTAGGTTGGGTTTAGAGTTAAGATTAGGTTACGGTTAGTTTTAGGGTTAGGGTTAGGGTTTGTGTTAAGATTACTTTTAGGGTTAGGGTTTGTGTTACATTTAGGGTTAGGGTTACTATTACGGTTATGATTCGGGTTAGAGTTAGGCAAAGAATTAGGGTTAGGGTTAGGGTTAGGGTTAGGGTTAGTTTTAGGCTTTGGTTTAGGGTTAGGGATTTTGTTAGGGTTAAAGTTAAGGTTAGGGTTCGTGTTAGGGCTCACATTAGGTTTCGGGTTAGGGTTATTGTTAACAATAGGATTATGGTTAGGAGTAGCAATAAGGTTTGCTTTTGCCTATTGGTTAGTGTTAGGGTTAGGGTTACCTTATGGTTAGGGTGAGGGTTAGGTTTTGTGTTAGGTTTAAATGTAAGTTTAGGGTTTATGTTAGGGTTAGTGTTTGGGTTAGGTTTAGGGTTACGGTTAAGGTTAGTTTTAGAATTAGGTTTAGGTTTTGGTTTAGGGTTTGGTTAGGTTTAGTGTTAGGGTTAGATAAGGGTTAGGGTTAGGTTAATGTTACTTTACAGTTAGTGTTAAAGTTAGTGTTAGGGGTAGGGTTATTGTTAATGTTAGGGTTAGAATTATAGTTATGGTTAGCTTTAGTGTAAGTGTTAGCTTGAGTGTGTTAGGCTTAGGGGTAGGGTTAAGTTTAGAGTTAGTGTTAGTGTTAGCTTTAGGTTTAGGCTTAAGGTTTGTGGTTAAGGTTTATGTTTGTTTTAGTTTATGGTTTCTGTTCGTGCTTAGGTTTAGGGTGTTAGGGTTAGGGTTAGTGTTAGGGCTACAGTTAATGTTAGGGTTAGGGTTAGTTTACGGTTCCAGTTAGGATTAGTTTTATAGTTAGGGTTAGGGTTAGGGTTAGGTTTAGTGTTAGGGTTATGGTTAGGGTTAGTGTTAGGTTTAGGGTTAGAGTTAGTGTTAGGTTTAGGGTTAGGGTTAGGGTTAGGGTTAGTGTTAGGTTTAGGGTTAGGGTTAGGGTTAGGGTTAGGGTTAGGGTTAGTGTTAGGTTTAGGGTTAGGGTTAGGGTTAAAATAAGGGCTGGTCTTAAGATTAGGATTATGGTTTGAGTTAGTTTTAGATTTAGGTTTAGTATTAGTTTAAGTTTACTGCAATGTTTAAGTTACAGTTAGGTTTAGTTTTAGAATTAGTTTTAGGGTTATGGTTAGTTTAGTGTAGGATTAGAGTTAGTGTTAGGGTTAGTCTTAGGGTTAAGTTTTTGGATATGGTTAGGTTTAGGGTTAGAGCTAGAGATCTTTTCCCTTGCTTCTGCTTAGGGCTAGTTCAAGAGGGAACAAAGAAAGCTGAACTAACTCAGTGTGTCAAGTTTCAATCATTTTGCAAAAACAGTGTTTGATTTAGAATTGCAACCTCATGTGTCCTAATAGGGGTAAGCAAAAAAATTTAAAAATTCAAACTGTTCCTGCAAATGAACGCTTCAACATAGAAGAACGCAATTTGAAGGGGCAAGTGCGTCCTGAGTACTGATCATTTCTGCCGTGTATCAACAAGATTGGCTGAAGAAAGTTGCACTTGTCCAGTTGCACATGGCCCCCTAAAGTTTATTCTTCTGCTTTGGAGTGTTCGTTTGTAGGAACATTTTCCCCTTAAAGGTTACATGCACTTGGAACTCTACAACAAACACGGTTTGAGCTAGCAGCGTGAGACATGACATAACGAATTAGTTCTCAGATTGTTCTTTATGCTTTCTTCCATAAATAGGCCTAAGCCAAGGCAAGGAAAAAACACTTAATTTGAAAGGATTTGCCAATTTTCCACAGAACTCTTAGTATACTGAAATCCCAGCATATATTTTTTTTTCACCAGATCTTGTTGATTCGTTGCAGGAATCATCAGTACGCCAGCTGGACTTGGTTCCCCAAATTTATTTCTTCTAGGTTGAAGTCTTCGTTTGCACAAACAGTTTGAATTTTTAGGTTAGTTCTAAATTACTTCTAACAGAGTTCTCTATGCTTTTTTCCTCTTGAAGTAACCCGAAAAAGAGGCAGGTTTCTAAACAACTTCATTTGAAAGCATTTGCCAAGCTTCCACAGAGCTCCGAGTTTACTGAAATCCCAGCAAATTTTTTTTCTCCCGATCTTTCTGATACTTTGCTCTAATGATCCGTACTCCAGTTGCACTTGGCCCCCTAAATTTTGATCTTCTAGGTTGAAGCATCCATTTGCAGGAACATTTTGAATTTTTAGGTTTCACTTCGTTTTCCCCTATACAGATAGATGCAGTTGGAAATCTAAATAAAACAGGGTTTCTGCTAGCTACTTGAAATTGGAAATATTGAATTAGTTTTCAGTGCAGTCTCTATGCTTTGTTCCCTCTTGCAGAAGCCCTAAGCAGAGGCAAGCAAAAAACACTTTCATCTGAAAGCGTTTGCCATGCTTCCACAGTACTCTGAATTTACTGAAATCTCAGCAAACATTTTTTCGCCCAATCTTGTTGTTACGTTGCAGAAATTATCGGTACTCCAGTGGCATTTGGCTCCCCAAATTTTCTTTTTCTGGGTTAAAGCATTCGTTAGCAGGAACACTTAGAATTTTTAGGTTTCAGTTCGTTTTCCCCTACAGGTATACTCCCAGGTGGAAATCAAAAATCAAACACCGTTTGTGCTAGCTGCTTGAAACTTGACACACTCAATTAGTTGTCAGTGAGCTCTCTATGCTTTTTTCTCTCTTGCAGAAGCTCTAATAAGAGGAAAGGAAAATCACTTTCATTTGAAAGCGTTTATCAAGGTTCCACAGAACTCCGAGTTTCCTGAAATCCCAACAAATATATTTTCATCCGATCTTGATGAAATTTGGGGTTAATGATCGGTATTCCAGTCGCACTTGGCCCCCCAAATTTCTTTTTTCTAGGTTAAAGCAATCGTTTGCAGGAATACCTTGAATTTTTAGGTTTCTCTTAATTTTTCCCTATAGGGAGAGATGCTTTTGGAACTCTAAATCAAATACGGTTTGTGCTAGCTGCTTGAAACTTGACAAACTGAATTAGTTCTCAGTGCACTCTCTATGCATTGTTCTCTCATGAACAAGCCCTAAACAGAGGCAAGGAAAATAAACTTTCATTTGAAAGCATTTGCCAAGCTTACACAGAATTCCGAGATTACTTAAATCTCAGCAAATAATTTTTCACCCAATCTTGTGGATATGTTGCAGGAATCATCGGTACTCCAGGCGCACGTGGGTCCCCAAATTTCATACTTCTAGCTTAAAGTGTTCATTTGCAGGAACACTTTGAATTTTTAGGTTTCACTTTGTTTTCCCCTATAGGGAGAGATGCAGTTGAAATGAAACACGGTTTGTGCTAGCCGCTTGAAACTTTACAAACTAAATTATTTCTGTGTGCCCTCTATGCTTTGTTCCCTCTTGCAGTAGCCCTAAGCATAGGCAAGGAAAAAACACTTTCATTTGAAAGCCTTTGCCAAGCTTCCATAGAACTTTTAGTTTCTTGAAATCCAAGGAAATATTTTTCACCCGATCTTGATGATACTTGGCAGTAAAGATTGGTACTCCAGTCGCACTTGGTCCCCCAAATTTTCTTCTTCTAGGTGGAAGTGTTCCTTTGCAGGAGCAGTTTGAATTTTTAGGTTTTCCTTCCTTTTCCCCTATAGGTATACTACAAGTTGAAACTTTAAATTAAACCAGATTTGTGCTAGCTGCTTGAAACTTGACACACTGAATTATTTCTCAGTCCATTCTCTGTGCTTTGTTCCATCTTGAACTAGTCCGAAGGAGAGGAAAGAAAAAGACAATTTCATTTGAAAGTGTTTGCCACACTTACAAAATACTCGAAGTTTACTGAAATCCAAGCAAATATTTTTTTGACCTGATCTTTTTGATACCTGGCATGCATGATCAGTTTTGCAGTTGCACTTTGTCCCCCAAATTTCATTCTTCTAGGTTGAAGCATTCGTTTGTGGGAACACTTTGAAATTTAGGTTTCATTTTGACCTATAGGGAGAGATGCAGTTGGAACTCTAAATCAAACACAGTTTCTGCCAGCTGCTTGAAATTTCACTCACTGAAGTAGTTCTCAGTGTGCTCTCTGCTTTGTTTTTCTTGCAGTAGCCATAAGCAGAGACAAGGAAAAAACACTTTCATTTTAAATTGTTTGCCAAGCTTCCACAGAATTCTGAGTTTACTGAAATCTCAGCAAATATTGTTTCACCTGATCTTGTGGATATGTTGGAGGAATCATCAGTCCTCCAGCCGCACTTGGCTCCCCAAATTTCATACTTCTAGGTTAAAGGGTTCGTTTTCAGGAACACTTTGAATTTTTAGGTTTCACTTCCTATTCCCCTATAGGTATAATCCCAGTTGGAACTCTAAATCAAAGATGGTTTGTGCTAGCTGCTTGAAACTTGATAAACTGAATTAGTTCTCAGTGTGCTCTCTATACTTTGTTCCCTCTTGCAGTAGCCCTAAACAGAGGAAAAAACACTTTCATTTGCAAGTCTTTGCCAAGCTTCAACAGAACTCCGAGTTTCCTGAAATCCCAGCAAATTTTTTTACCAGATCCTGATGATACTGGGTGGTAAGGATCAGTACTCTAGTAGCACTTGGTCCCCCCAATTTTCTTCTTCTAGGTTGAAGCATTCCTTTGCAGGAACAGTTTGAATTTTTAGGTTTCACTTCGTATTTCCCTATACAGATAGATGCAGTTGAAAAGCTAAGTCAAACATGGTTTGTGCTAGCTGCTTAAACCTTGAAACACTTCATTAATTCTCAGTGCTCTCTCTATGCTTTGTTCCATCTTTCAGAAGCCCTAAGCAGAGACAAGCAAAAAATAGTTTCATTTGAAAGCTTTTGCCAAGCTTCCAAAGAACTCCGAGTTTCCTAAAATCTCAGCGAACATTATTTTACCCTATTGTGATGATACAAGTCAGGAATGATCAGTATTGCAGTTGCACGTGGCTCCCCCAAATTTCGTTCTTCTAGGTTGAAACATTCGTTTGCAGAACAGTTTGAATTTTCAGGTTTCACTTTGCTTTCCGATATAGGGAGATATGAATTTGGAACTCTAAATCAAACACAGTTTATGTTAGCTGCTTGAAACTTGAGGCACTGAATTAGTTCTTAGTGCACTCTATATGCTTTGTTCCCTCTTGAAATAGCCCTAAGCAGAGGCACTTTTAAGCTTTTAAGTCAAGGAAAAATCACTTTCATTTGAAAGCATTTGCCAAGCTTCCACAGAACTCCAAGTTTTCTTAAATCTCAGCAAATATTTTTTCACCAGATCTATTGATACATTGCAGGAATCATTGGTACTCCAGCCTCACGTGTCTCTCCAAATTTTCTTCTTCTAGGTTAAAGGGTGTGTTTGCAGCAATACTTTGAATTTTTAGGTTTCACTTCCTTTTCCCCTCTTGGTATACTCCCAGTTGGAACTCTAAATCAAACACAGTTTGTGCTAGCTGCTTGAAACTTGATACATTGAATTAGTTCCAAGTGTGGTCTGTATTTTTTCCCTCTTGAATTAGCCCTAAGCAGAGACACTTGTAAGTCAAAAAAAAATCACTTTCATTTGAACGTGTTTGCCAAGCTTCCACAGAACTCCAAGTTTCCTGAAATTTTAGCAAATATTTTTTCAACTTATCTTTTTGATACTTGGCAGTAATGATCGGTACTCCAATTGCACTTGGTCCCCAAAATTTAGTTTCTCTAGGTTGAAAACTTTATTTGCAGGAACACTTTGAAATTTTACATTTCACTTCATTTTCCTCTATAGTGATAGATGCATTTGGAACTCTAAATCAATAATGGTTTGTGCAAGCTGCCTGAAACTTGACACGCTCAATTACTTCTCAGAGCATTCTCTATGCTTTGTTCCCTCTTGCTGTAGCCTTTATCAGAGGCACTTGTCTGTCAAGGAAAAATAACTTTCATTTGAGATCATTTGAAAAGCTTCCACAGAACTCCAAGTTTATTGCCATCTCAGCAATTATTTTTAAACCTGATTTTTTTGATACTTGTCAGGAACATTCAGTATTGCAATTGCACTTGGTTCCCCACATTTTGTTCTTCTAGGTTGAAGCATTTGTTTGCAGGAACAGTTTGAATTTTTTGGTTTCACTTCGTTTTCCCCTATAGGCATAAATGAAGATGGAACTCTAAATCATACACAGTTTGTGCTAGCTGCTTGAAACTTGACACATTGAATTAGTTCTCAGTGCACTCTCTACAGTTTATTCCTTCTTGCTGTAGCCCTAATCTGAGGCAAGAAAAAAACACTTTCATTTGAAATCGTTTGCCAAACTTCCACAGAACTCTGAGTTCACTGAAATCTCAGCAAATATTTTTTCACCCCATCTTGTTGATACGTTTCAGGAATCATAGGTACTCCAGCTGCACGTGGCTCCACAAATTTTGTACTTCTAGGGTAAAGGGTACGTTTGCAGGAACACTTTGTATTTTTAGGTTTCCTTTTCACCTGTAGGTGTACTCCTAGTTGGAAGTCTAAATCAAACATGGTTTGTGCTAGCTGCTTGAAACATGACACACTGAATTAGTTTCAAGTCTGCTCTCTATTCTTTTTTCCCTCTTGAAGTAGCTCTAAGCAAAGACACTTGTCAGTCAAGGAAAATCACTTTCTATCATTTGAAAGTGTTTGCCAAGCTTCCACAGAATTCTGAATTTTCTGAAATCCCAGCAAATATTTTTTAAACCAATGTTTATGATACACGGCTGTAATGAACAGTACTTTAGTCACACTTGGCAACCCAAATTTTGTTCTAATAGGTTGAAGAGTTCATTTGCAGGAACATTTTGAAATTTTAGGTTCCACTTTATTTTCCCTTATAGGGATACATGCTGTTGGAACTCTAAATCAATCACGGTTTGGGCAAAGTGCCTGAAATTTAACACGTTCAATTACTTCTCAGAGTGTTCTCTATGCTTTATCACCTCTTGTAGTAGCCCTAAGCAGAGGAATTTGTCAGTTAAGGAAAATTAACTTTCAATTGAAAGTGTTTGTCATGCTTCCACAAAACTCCAACTTCACTGAAATCTCAGCAAATATTTTTTCACCCGATATTTTTGATAATTGGCAAAAAAAAAGATCATTACTCCAATCACACTTGGGGCCCCATATTTGGTTCTTCTAGGTTGAAAAGTTCAATTCAAGGAAAAGTTTGATTTTCAAGTTTCACTTCATTTTCTGTTATAGGGAGAGGTGCATTTGAAACTCTAAATCATATATAGTTTGTGCTTGCTGCTTGGAACTTAAAAAACTGAATTATTTCTAAGAGTGATCTCTATGTTTTGTTGTTTCTTGCAGTAGCACTAAGCAGAGGAACTTGTCAGCCAAGGAAAATTAACTTTCATTTGAAAGTGTTTGCCAAGCTTCCACAAAACTCCAAGTTTACTGAAATCTCAGCAAATACTTTTTCACACGATCTTTTTGATAATTGGCAGGAATGATCGTTTTTCCAGTCAAACTTGGGCCCCCATAATTGGTTCTTCTATTTTAAAGCCTTCATTTGCAGAAACAGTTTTAATTTTTAAGTTTCACTTCATTTTCCCCTCTAGCCATAAATGAAGATGGAACTCTAAATCAAACACAGTTTTTGCTAGTTGCTTGAAACTTGACACACTGAATGAGTTCTCAGTGTGCTCTCTATGCTTTGTTCCCTCTTGAAGTAGCCAAATGTAGAGGCGGGGAAAAAACACTTTCATATGAAATTGTTTGCAAAGCTTCCACACAATACAAAGTTTACTGAAATCTCAGTGAATATTTTTTACACATGATCTTGTTGATACATGGCAGGAATGATTTGAACTCCAGCCTCACTTTGCCCCCCAAATTTCATTCTTCTAGGTTGAAGCATTCGTTTGCAGTAGCTGTTTGAATTTTTAGGTTTCACTTTGTTTTCCTCTATAGGCAAAAATGCAATTAGAATTCTAAATCAAACATGGTTTGTGCGAACTGCTTGAAACTTGATACACTCAATTACTTCTCAGTGTGCTCTCTATACTTTGTTCTCTCTTGAACTAGCCTGAAGCAGAGGCTGAGGAAAAACACTTTCTTTTGAAAGTGTTTGCAAACATTGCACAGAACTAATCCCAGCAAATATTTTTTTCACCCGATTTTTTTGATACTTGGTTGTAATGATGGGTACTCCATTTGCACTTGGCCGCCAAAATTTCTTACTTCTAGGTTAAAGGATTCGTTGGCAGGAACACTTTATATTTTTATTTTCACTTTGTTTCCCCATATAATGATAGAGTTGGAACCCGAAATCAAACACACTTTGAGCTAGCTGCTTGAAACTTGACTCACTCAATTAGTTCTCAGTGTGCTCTCCATTCATTGTTGCATTTTGACTTAGCCCTAAGCAGAAGCAAGGAAAAAAAAAACTTTCATTTGATAGCATTTGCGAAGCTTCCACAGAACTCCAACTTTATTGAAATTTCAGCAAATATTTTTTTCACCCCATCTTGTTGATACTTGGCAGGAATGATGGGTTTTGCAGTAGCAGTTGCCCCCCAAATTTTGTTCTTCTAGGTTGAAGCATTCGTTTGCATGAACACTTTGAATTTTTAGGTTTCACTCTTTTTTCCTATAGGCATAAATGAAGATGGAACTCTAAATCAAACACAGTTTATGCTAGCTGCTTGAATATTGACACACTGAATTATCTCAGTGCACTCTCTATGCTTTGTTCCCTCTTTCAGTAGTCCTAAGCAGAGGCACTTGTCAGTCAAGGAAAAAATCACTTTCATTTGAAAGCGTTTGCCAAGCTTCCTCATAACTCCGAGTTTCCTGAAATCCAGCAAATATTTTTTCAACCGATCTTGATGATATTTGGTGGTAATGATCGGTACTCCTGTCACTCTTGTCCCGCCAAATTCGTTTTTTCTTGGTTGAAGCGTTCATTTGCAGGAACACTTTGACATTTTAGGTTTCACTTCATTTCCCCCATGGGGAATGGATGCATTTGGAACTGTAAATCAATCATGGTTTGTGCAAGTTGCCTGAAACTTGACATGCTCAATTAATTCTCAGAGATTTCTTTATGCTTTTATCCCTCTTGCAGTATCCTTAAGCAGAGACACTTGTCAGTCAAGAAAAAAATAACTTTCATTTGAAAGCATTTGCAAAGCTTCCACAGAACTCCAAGTTTACTGAAATCTCAGCAAATATTTTTACTTCTGATCTTTTTGATACTTGGCAGGAATGATCAGTATATCAGTCACACTTGCTCCCCCAAATTTCATTCTTCTACATTGAAGTTTCATTTGCAGGAACAGTTTGAATTTTTAGGTTTCACTTCATTTTCCCCTATGATGATACTTGCCTATAATGATAGGTATTCCAGTCACACTTGGTCCCCCAAATTTCATTCTTCTAGGTTGACGTGTTCAATTGCAGGATCAGTTCAAATTTTTATGTTTTACTTCGTTTTCCCCTGTAGGGTTAGATACAGTTGGATCCCTAAATCAAACATGCTTTGTGCTAACTGCTTGAAAGTTTACACAATGATTTATTTCTCTCTGCTATCTCTATGCTTTGTTTCTTATTGATGTAGCCAAATCAGAGGCCTGAAAAAAACACTTTCATTTGAAAGCCTTTGCCAAGCTTTCACAGAACTTTATATTTACTGAAATCTCAACAAATATTTTTTCACTCGATTTTGTTGAAACTTGGTAGGACTGATTGATACTCCAGTCACACTTGGCCCCCCAAATTTTGTTTTTCTAGGTTGAAGTTTTTGATTGCAGGATGAATTTGAATTTTTAGGTTTCACTTCATTTTCCCCTATGGGGATAGAGACATTTGGAACCGTAAATCAAACACACTTTGTGCTAGCTGCTTGAAACTTGACAAACTCAATTAATTATCAGTGTGATACCTATGCTGTGTTCCCTCTTGAAGTAGCCCTTAGCAGAGCAAAGAAGAACACACTTTAATTTGAAAATGTTTACCAAGCTTCCACAGAATTCTGAGTTGACTGAAATCTCAGCAAACCTTTTTTCACTTGAACTTATTATTAATTAGCAAGAATATCAGTACTCCAGTCACACTTGGGCCCTCAATGTCGTTCTTCTAGTTTGAAGTGTTCATTAACAGGAATACTGTGAATGTTTAGGTTAAACTTTGTTTCCCCTATAGGGATAGATGTAGTTGGAACTCTAAATGAAACACGGTTTTTGCTAGCTGCAAAACTTGACACACTCAATTAGTTTTCAGTGTGATCTCTATGCATTGTTCCCTCTTGAAGTAGCCCTATGCAGAGGCAAGGAAAAATACCCTAAACCTAAACATAAACATATCCCTAAACAGAACCTTATCCCTTACTGTAACACTAACACTAAACCTATCCCTAAACCTAACCATAACCCTAAACCTAACACTAAACTTAACTGTAACCCTAACCCTAACACCAACCCTAACACTAACCCTAACCGAATATTCATCCTAAACCTAACCCTAACCCTAAGCCTAACACTAAGACTTACCCTGAACCTAACCCTAACATTAATTCTAATCCTAAAGCTTATGCTAAAACTAACACTAAACCTATACCAAACCCTAACCTAACACTAACACTAAATAAAACACTAATCCTAACACAAAACCTAACACTAAAACTAAACTTAAACCTAACCCTAACCCTAACCCAAACCCTAAGCAGAACACTAACCCTAACACAAACATTAACCCCAACCCTAAGCCTAATCCTAACAATAACCCTAACTTTAACCCTGACCCATACCCTAATACTAAACCTAATCCAAACCCTAACCTTAACACTAACACTAATACTAATCCTAACCCTAAATCTAACCTTAACCCTACACCTACACCTAACCCCAACATTAACCACAACCCTAACACTAATACTAACACTAAAACTAAAGTTAACTCTTACCCTATCCCTAACACTAACACTTACCCTAACCCTAAAAATAACACTAACATGAAACCTAACCCTAACCCTAACACTAACCCTAACCCTAAATGTAACACTAAGCCTAAACTTAAAACTAACAATAATTCTAAACTTAATCCTCACCCTAAGCCTAACAGTCACCTTAACCCTAACTCTAAACTTAACAAGAACCCTAACCCAAACCCTAATCCTAACACTAATAGTAATCCTAACACGAACTCTAACACTAACACAAACACTAACAAAAACCCTAAAACTATGATTAAACCAGAACCTAAAGTTAACCATAACCCTAACTCTAAACTTAAACATTAAAACTAACCCTAACACTAACCCTAAACCTAACACTAACCC
This sequence comes from Urocitellus parryii, assembly GCF_045843805.1. Lineage (NCBI taxonomy): Eukaryota > Metazoa > Chordata > Mammalia > Rodentia > Sciuridae > Urocitellus > Urocitellus parryii. Next base: position 123,399,823 of record NC_135534.1, read on the forward strand.
TAAACCTTACCCTAACCCTGACACTAACCCTGAAACTAACACTGATCATTACCCAAATCCAAACCATAACACAAATCCTAAACCAAAGCTTAACCTTAACACTAACAAAAACCCTAACCAAAACATTAACCCTAACCATAACCCTAACCCAAATCCTAAACCTAACAATAACCCTAACCTTAACACTAACCTTTACCCTAAACTGAACACTAACCCTAACCCTAACACTAAACCTAACTCTAAACCTAAAATTAATCCTAACCCTAACCCTAATGCTAACCCTAACAATAACTTAACACTAACCCTAATTCTACTTCTCCTCAGAATCCTAACACTAACCATATTCCTAATCCTAACACGGACCATAGCAAACACCCTTACCTTAAAACTAAATCTAATCCTACCTAATCCTACCACAAACCCAAACATTAACTGTTACTCTAACCCTAAACCTAGCCAACACTAACCTTGACCCTAACCATAACCCTAACCCAAAACGTAACACTAACACTCACCCTTAATGTAAGCCTAACACTAATGCTCATCCTAAACCTACCCATAACCCTAACACTAACCCACACACACCATAACCCTAAACCTGAGACTAACACTAACATAAATTTTAAACATAACCCTAAACCTTACCCAAATACTAACACTAATCCTAACCGTAACCCTAACCCTAACCCTAAGACTAACACTCACCCCAAAACTAACCATAACCGTAATCCTAATGCTCACTATAAACCTAACATTAAACCTAAACCTAACCCTAATCATAACACTAAATATAACCATAACCCTACCCCTAAACCTAACCCAAATACTATCACTAATCCTAACCCTAACCCTAAACCTAAACATTAAACTAACAGTAATTATAACCCTAAGCCTAACCCTGATCCTAACACTAACCCTAACAGTAACTCTAACTCTAACACAAACCCTAAAAAAACCCTAAGCCTAATTCTAATCCTAACCCTAAATATAACACTAAACTTAACACAAACCTGAATCCTAACACTAATTCTAACCCTAACACTAAAGCTAACCCTAACACTAACCCTTAGACTAACATTTACCCTATCCCTAACCCTAACCCTAATGTTAACCATAACAATAACCTTAACCCTAACCCTAACTCTAACTTAACACTAACCCTATCCCTAACACTAACACTAATCCTAATTCTAACCCTAAAACTATTAACCATAACTCTAACACTAACACTAACTCCAATCCAAACCCTAAACCTAACACTAACCGTAAAGCTGAAATTAACACTAAACCTAAACTAAACGTTAGCTAAATCTAACCCTAACACTAAACCTAACCCCAAACCTAACACTAACCCTAACCCTAAACCTAATACTAACCTAACTCTAACTCTAACAATCACCCTAAAACTAACCCTAACTCAAACACAAACCCTAAACTTAACCCTAACACTAACAATAACCATAACTCTAAAACAAACCCTAGTACTAATCCTAACCCTAACCCTAAACTTAACACTAACCCTAGTGCTATCCCTAACCCTTACGCTAACCTAACACTAACCCTAACCTAAACATAACCATAACCATGACCCTATTTTTAAGCCTCCCCTTAACCCTAACCCTATCCCTATATCTAAACCTAACAATAACCCTAACTCTAAGGCAAACCCAAACCCTATTGCTTACCCTAAACATAACCCTATCCCTAATTCTTCCCTAACCCTAACCATATCCCTAACCCTAACCCTAACACTAACCCTAACCCTAACCAAAATCCTAAACCTAACCCTAACCCTAACACTAAATCTAAACTAACTCTAACACGAACCCTAACAAAACCCAACCCTAAACCTAACCCTAATCATAAACCTAACACTAATCCTAAACCTAAACCAAACCCTAACACTAACCTAACACTAACCCTCACCCTAATTCTAACCCTAACATTAACAATAACCATAACCATAACCATAACCCTCAAACTACTGCTAACCCTAACCCTAAACCAAATACTAAATCTAACCCTTACCCAAACCCTAATTCTAACCCTAACACTAACCCTAAACCTCACGCTAACACTCATCCTAATATTATCCCTAACCCTAACTGTAACCCTAACTCTAACACTAACACTAATCCTAAATTTAACCATTACTCTAAAACTAACACTAACCCTAATAAAAACCGTAACCCTAACCCTAAACCAAACACTAACCTAACACTAACCCTAACCCTATCCCTTACCGTAACACTAACACTCATTCTTAAACTAACCCTAACCCTAACCCAGCCAAATCAATAATGCTAACCCTAAAACTAACAAAAACCTAACACTTACACTAACCCTAACTCTAACCATAATCTTAACACTAACCCTAACCCTAACATTAACCTAAAACTAAACCTAACCCTAACACTAACATTAACCATAATCCTACCTTTACCCCTCCCTTAACTCTAACCCTAAACCTAACCCTAAAACTAAATCTAACAATAACCCAAAGTTCAACACAAAACTTACCCCCACGCTAACCCTTAACACTAATTCTAACACTAACCCTAACCCTAACTCAAAACTAACCATACCCCTAATACTAACCATAATCCTATATCCAACCATAACACTAAACATAACACTAAACGTAAACCTAACCCTAACCCTAACACTAACACTAACTCTAAATTTAACCCTAACCCATACCCTAACACTTACTATAATCCTAACTCTAACTTTAACCCTAACTCAAACTAATCCTAACCCTAACCCTAACCCTAACACAAACCATAATTCTAACCCTAACATATCACTAACCCTCAATCTAACCCTAAAACTAACACCAAACCTAAACCTATTCTTAACCCCACCCTAAACCTTAACCTAACACTAACCGTAATCCTAACCCTAATCCTAACATTAAATTTAACCCTAACCCTAACACTAACCCTAACCCTAACTCTAGCACTAAACCTCACAAAAGCCTTACCCTAACTATAACCCTAACCCTAACACTAGCTCTAACACTAACTCTAACACTAACACACTAGCAAAATCTCTAACCCTAACCCTAACTCAAACCATAAACCCAACACTAAGCCTAACCCTAGCCGTAACACTAACCCTAACACTAAACCTAAAACTAACCCTATCACTAACTTTAATACTAACCCTAACATTAACTCTAACCCTAACTTTAAGTGTAAACCTAAGTCTACCCCTAACCATTACCAAAACTCTAACACTTATCCTAACCTTAACACTAACCTAAATCTTAACCCTAACCCTAAACCTCAAACTAACACTAACATTTATTTGAACCCTAACCCTAACACTAACACTAACCCTAAACATAACACTATCCCTAACCCTAAACCTAACCCTAATCCTTAACCTAAGCTTAAACCTAACACTAACACTCACCCTATCACTAAAATTATCCCCAACCCTAATGCTCACAATAAACCTAACACTAACCCTAATCCTAAACCTTACCGAAATACTAACCATAACCCTAAACCCAACCCTAAACCTAACTCAAATGCTAACACTAATCCTAACCCTAACTGTAACTCTATCCTTATCCCTAACATTGACCCTAACCCTAACCCTAACCTGAAACATAACATTAATCCTAACCCTAACTTTAAACCTAACCCTATAAACTAAAGCAAACCCTACCTGGACCCTGACCCCAATAATTCACCTAGCTCTAAACTTGGTCCTTACCCTACATCTAACCCTTAAACTAGACTTAGCCATATCCTTATTTTAAAGCTAAACTTAACCAGAAAACTAGTCCTCACATTAGCTCTAGATTTAATTCAATCCCTAGCCCTAATACAAATCTTCCTTCTAGCTTTAATTTTAGCCTTAATCCTAACCCAAACCCTAAACCTAGCCTTAAAACTAGCTATAACCCTATCCCTTTTCCTAAATCTGACTCTAACCCTAAACCTAACACTAACCCTATATCTACACCTAACACTAGGCCCAACACTAACACTAAACCTAGCACTAATCCTAGCCCTAATTTAGCCCTAACCCTAAACTTAACCCTATCCATAGCCCTAAGACAAACTTTGTCACCATAGCCATATCCCTTAATTTAAACCTATTCCTTTAAATAACAAAAAACCTAGCCCTATCCCTATCCACAACCCTAGCCCTAATATTCATCCTTTCCCTAACCCTGGGTGTAACTCTAAACTTTACCTAACTAACATTAACAATAACCATAATCCTATAACCAACCCTAACACTAAACCTAACACTAAACCTAACCCTAACCCTAACTCTAATAATAACCCTAAATTTACCTACCTTTACCCCTTCCCATAACCCTAACCCTAACCCTAAGCCTAAACGTAAGCCTAAACCTCACCCTAACACTAGCCTTAACCCTAATACTAATTGGAAAACTAGTCTAACCTTACCCTAGCCCTAAACCAAAACTGAGTCATAACCATACACCTAACCCTTAACCTAAACCAAACTCTAACCCTACACCTAGTCCTAAACCTAGCCCTAATTTGAGTCCTAATTCTAACCCTAGGAAAAACCGTTACCCTGACTCTGACCCTGACACTAAACCTAGCTTTAAACAATGCCATAATGCTAACCCTAGAACTAGCCCTAATTGGAATCCTAGTTCTTATATTAGCTCTAGCCCTAATTCTACACAAATACTAAACCTAATCTGAGCCATAAGCCTAGGTTTAACACTAACCCTAATCCTAACCCTAACCCTGACCCTAATCCTAACTCTAACCATATATCTAACCCTAATTTTTTCCTAAGCCAAACCCTAACCCTAATGCTATCCTAGTCCTAAACCTAATCCTTAGCTAACCCCAAACTGTAGCTCTATTACTAGCCCTAACCCTGCCCTCATTCAAGCTGTAACCCTAACTCAAACCCTATCCCAAGGCCTGAACCTTATTCTTACCATAACACTAGCCCTAAGTCTAAACCTGACCCTAACCCTAAAGCAAACTATAACCCTACCCTACTGGAAAACCTATACCTAAACCTAACAGTAACACTAGACCAAACCTAATCCTTAATAGAATCATAAATCTAGCCTTAACCCTAAAGAGAAACCTAGCAGTAGCCCTAAAATATTTTTTAAACCTAACACAAAGACTAACCCTATGCCTAAACCCAAAGCTAGTCCTTAATGTAACCCTAAAGTTTTACCTAACCCTAACCCAAACAAGGACACTTACCATAACATAAACCCTAGCTCTAATCCTTATGCTAACCCAAAACCTAACCCTAACATTAGACTTATCCATAACCTGAACCCTAAAACTAGCCATAACCATAACCCTAGCTCCTACATTAGCTATAGCCCTAACACTAGCCATAAACCTCACACAAAACCTAGCCCTTAAGCTAGCCCTAAACCTAGCCCTAATCATAACCCTAACTGTAACACTAGAGCTGACACTAACCCTAACCCTCGCCCTAGCTCTAATCCTAGGTTAAATATTAAAACTTACCCTAAGTCTAATCCTAACACTAACCCTAGGCCTAACCCTAATGCTAGCCCTAATCCTAAAATTAACCCTAGCCCTAACCTTAGCTTTAACATTACCCTAAAGATAAGCCTAACCAAATGCTAACCCTAGGCCTAATGCTAACTCTGTCCCTATCACTAACCCTATCCATTATACTAAACCTAACCTGAACTCTAAACCTAACCCTATCCATTACCCTAAGCCTAACCCTAACCCTAATGCTAATTCAAGACTTAACCCTAAACCTTAATCTAAATCAAACCCTTCCCAGATCCTGACTCTGACCCTAATAATATACTTAGCTCTACTTTGTTGTTACACTAAATCTAACCCTTACACTAGACTTAGCCATAACCTAATCCTAAAGCTAAACTTAACCATAAATCTAGACCTGACATTAGCCCTAGTCATAATCCAAGTCCCAGCCCTAACAGAATCCCTCATACTAGCTCTAAACCTAGCCTTAATCTTAACTTGAAACCTAACCCTATCCCTAAACCTAGATATAACCCCAGCCCTTCCCCAATACTAACTCTAACCCTAACCATAACACTAACCCTACATATAGCCCTATCCCTAGGCCTAACAATAACACTAACCCTAGTGCTAATCCTAGCACTAATTTAGTGCTAACACTAATTCTAACCCTATCCCTAGCCCTAAGACTGACTCTAAATCTCGCCCTAGCCATATCCCTAATTTTAAACATATCCCTTATGATAACGAAAAACATAGCCCTATCCCTAGCCCAATTTTTAGCTCTAACATTCCCCAGCCCTAAACCTGGATGAAAGCCTAAATGTAAGCCTAAAACTCACCATAACACTGGCGTTAACCTTTATACTAATTGGGAAACTAGCCCTAAACCTACACTAACTCTAAAACAAAACCAAGACATAACCCTACACCTAACCCTTAAACTAAACCAATACCTAACCTGACACCTAGCCCTAAACCTAGTCGTAATTTGAGTTCTAACCCTAACCCTAGGAAAAAACCATGACACTGACTCAAACCCTAACACTAAACCTAGCTCTGAACATTGCCCTACTGCTAACCCTAGAACTAGCCCTAATTAGAATCTTAGTTCTTATATTAGCTGTAGCCCTAATGCTAACACAAATCATAGCCCTAATCCAAACACTAACCCTAGGTTTAACCCTAGCCCTATCCCTAACCATACCTCTAACCTTATTTTTTTACCCTATGCCAAACCCTCACCCTAATGCTACTGTAGTCCTAAACCTAATCCTTAGCCTACCCAAAACACTAGCTCTATTACTAGTCCTAACCCTGCCCTCATTCAAGCTCTAACACTAATCCAAACCCTAACCCTAACTCTGACCCTTATTCTGACCCTAAAACTAACCCTAACTTTAAACCTGACCCTCATCCAAAAGTGCACCCTTTTGCTACCCTACCAGTAAGACTATAACTAAACCTAACAGTAACATTAGCACTAGATCAAACCTAATCCTAAAGAGGGTCGTAAATCTAGCCTTAGCCCTAAAGAAATACCTAGTACTAGCCCTGACAATAACCCTTAACCTAACACAAATACTAACTTTATTCCTAGACCCAAAGCTAGTTCTAAATCTGGCCCTAAAGTTAAAATTAACCCTAAACTGAATAATGACACTTACCCTAACTTAAACCCTAGCTCTAAAACTTATCTTAATCCAAAACCTAACCTTAACACTAGACTTATCTATAACCTTAATCTTAAAACTAGCCATGACCTTAACCCTAGTTTCTATATTACCCATAGCCCTAATGCTAGCCATAAACCTCACACAAATCTAGCCCTTATCCTAGCCCTAAACTTAGCCCTAATCATAACCCTAGCTGTAACCATAGTCCTGACCTTAACCCTAACTCTCGCCCCATCCCTAAACTTAGCTCAAACTCTAACCTTACCTAAACCTAACAGTAAGCAAAACCCTAGCCTTGACTCTAGCCCTAACACTCGCTCTGGCCCTAACCCTAGCTCAAATGCAAAAACTTACCCTAAGCCTAACACTAACACTAACACTATGCCTAACCCTAATCCTAGCTCTAATCCTAACCTTACCTTATCCTTAACCTTAGCTATAACATTACCCTAACTATAATCCTAACCAAATGCTAACCCTAGGCCTAATGCTAACACATTAGCCATCACTAACCCTATCTATTACACTCAAACTAACCTGAACCCTAAACCTTACCCTATCCATTATCCTCAAACTAATCCTAACCCTAATGCTAATTCAAATCTTAACCCTAAACCTTAACCTAAAGGAAACCCTACCTGGACCCTGAACTTAATAATACACCTAGCTTTAAATTTGGCCCTTACCATAAACCTAACCGTTACACTAGACTTAGCCATTACATAACCCTGAAGCTAAAATTAACCCTAAACCTAGACCTGACATTAGCCCTAGTAATGATCAAATCTCTAGCACTAACACAAACCTTCATCCTAGCCTTAAATTAACCCGTACTCTAACCCTAGCCCTAAACATAGTTATTACCCCATTCTTTCTCCTAAAATTAACTCTAATTCTAACCGTAACACTAACCATCTTTCTAGTCCTAACCCTAGGCCTAACACTAACACTAACCCTAGCACTTATTCTAGCCCTAATTTAGCCCTAAACCTAAACCTAACCCTACTCCTAGCCCTAAGACTAACTCTAACTCTCACCATAGCCATATCCCTAATTTAAAACCATCCCTTCTGATAACTCAAAACCTAACCCTATTCCTAGCCCCAACCCTAGACCTAACCTTCTTCCTAGCCCTAAACCTGGATCTAACCCTAAACATAAGCCGAAATCTCACCCTAACACTAGTCTTAACCCTAACGCTAATTGGAAAACTAGCACTAACTCTACCCTAGCCCTAAAACAAAACCGAGACATAACCCTACACCAAACCCTTAATTTAAACCATACCCGAACCCTACACCTAGCCCTAAACCTAACCTTAATATAAGTCCTAACCCTAACCCTAGAATAAACCATGACCCTGACTCAGACCTAACACTAAACCTACCTCTAAACATTGCCCTAATGCTAACCCTGGAACTAGCCCTAATTGGAATCCTAGTTCTTACATTAGGTGTATCCCTAATGGTAACACAAATCCTGGCACTATTCTGAGCCATAACCATAGGTTTAACCCTAACCCTAACCCTAGCCCTAACCTTAACCCTAACCCTAACTGTACATTTAACCCTATTTTTTACCCTAAGCCAAATCCTCACACTATTGCTACAGTAGTCCTAAACCTAATTCTTAGCCTACCCCAAACACTAGCTCTATTACTAGTCCTAACCCTGCCCTCATTCTCGCTCTAACCCTAACCCAAATAATAACCCTATTCCTGACCCTTATTCTGACCCTAACACTAACTTTAGGTCTAAACCTGTTCCCAACTCTAAGGGAACCCTAATTAAATGGTAACCTATACCTAAACCTAACTGTAACACAAGGAATAGACCAAACCTAATCCAAAACAGAGTCATAAATCTAACCTTAGCCCTGAAGAAAAGCCTCGCACCAGCCCTAACAATAACCATTAACCTAATTCAAAGACAAACCTTACCACTAGACCCAAGCTAGTCCTAAGTCTGGCCATAAACCTAAACCTAAACCTAACCCAAACAATGACACATACCCTATCATAAAACCTAACCCTAAACCTTATCCTAACGCAAAACCTAACTGAAATACTAGACATCCCTAACCTTACCCTAAAACTAGCTATAACCAAAAACCTAGCTCTTACATTACCCATAGTCCTAATGCTAGCCATAAACCTCACATAAAACCTAGCCCTTATCCTAGAACAACATAGCCCTAATCATAACCCTAACTGTAACTCTATACCTGCACTAAACATAACCTTTGCACTAGCCCTAACCCTAGTTCAAACTCAGACCTTACCTAAACATAACCCTAACCCTAAACCTAACCCTTGACCTTACTCTAGCCCTAACCCTTACCCTATACCTAACCCTAGCTAAAATGCTAACACTTACCATAAGCATAAGCCAACACTAACCCTAGGCCTAACCCTAACCCTAGCCCTAATGCTAAATTTAACCCTAGCCATAACATTATCTCTAACTTTACCCTAAAGATAAGCCTAACCAAATGCTGATCTTAGGCTTAACACTAAACCTATGACTTAGAGTTACTTTTAGGGGTAGTGATGGGTTTATAGCTAGGCTCATGGCTAGGAAGAGCTTTAAAATTTAGGATAGGGCTAGGGTGAAAAAATTGGATAGGATTAAGGCTAGGATAAGGGCTAGGATAAGGGCTAGGTTTTGTGTTCGGTTTAGGGCTAGGATTAGGGCTAGGGCTAATATCAGGTCTAGGTTTATTGTTAGGGATAGTGTTAGGGTTAGGTTTATGGCTAAGTCTAGTGTAAGGGTTAGGTTTAGTGTAGGGGTCATGTTTAGAGCTAGGTGTATTATTAGGTTCAGAGTCAGGTTAGGGTTTGTTTTGGATTAAGGTTTAGGGTTAGGGCTCAAATTATTGTTAGTGTTAAAAACTGGCTTTAGAATTAGGGTAAGTTTTATGGTTAAAGTTAAGGTGAGTTTTAGGGTTAGAGTATTGGATAGGGTTAGGTTTATGATTCAGGTTAGGTTTAGAGTAATTTATAGGGTTAAGTGTTAGGGATACGTTTAGCATTTGGCCTAAGTTTAGCATTTGGTTTAGGTTTATGTTTAAAATAATGGATATTGTTAGTGATAGTGTTAGGGCTTGTTTTAACCTTAGGATCAGGGCTAGAGTTATGGTTAGGCATAGTGTTAGTGTTAAAGTTAAGGTTAGGTTTAGGGTAAGTGTTAGGGGTTGAGCTAAATTTAGGGCTAAGGCAAGGTTAGGGTTAGAATTTTGGTAGGGCTATTATTAGCATTAGGTTCAGGGCTCTGTTTAAGGTAGTGGATAAAGTTAGATCTAAGATTTGGGCTATGGTTAGAGTTAAGATTAGGGTTAGGTTTAGGGTAAGGGTTCGGGCTAGATTTATGATTAGGGTAAGGGTTAGAGTTTGAGCTAGGCTTAGGGCTAGGGCAAACATTAGGGTTATGGTTTGGGCTAGGGTTTTGGTCAGGTTTATGCATATGGCTAGGGTTAGGGCTAGGTTTTGTGTGAGATTTATGGCTAGCGTTATAGCTATGGGTAATAAATGAGCCTGGTTTATGATTATGGCTAGTTTTAGGGTTAGGGTTATGGATAGGTCTATAGTTAGGGTTAGGTTTTGGGTTAGGATAAGTTTTAGAGCTAGGGGTTGTGTTAGGATAAGGTTCAGTGTTCGGGATAGCATTGGGTTAGGGTTAGGGCCAGAATTAGAACTAGAGTTAGGATTAGAGGTAGAGTTACTATTTGAGTTAGGTTAATGGTTATTGTTATGGCTAGGGCTAGGATTTTTTTAGGGCTGGGGTTAGGGTTATGGCTTTATTTAGATTAGGTTTAGGTCTATTGCTAATTTTATGATTAGGTTAGGTACAGGTTTACAATAGGGCTCGTGTTAGGGTTCAGTTTAGATGTAGGGTCAGGCTTAGACCTAGGGTTAGTGTTAGGTCAGAATAAGGGTCAGTGTTAGGCTTAGGCTTTGGGATAGGTTTATAGATAGAATGAGGGCTAGGGTTAGGACTAATAATAGTGTTAGGTTTGGGGGTAGGCTAAGGATTACAGTTAGAACTAGGGTAGCATTATGGTGAGAGTTTGGCTTAGTGTAAGACATAGGGTAAGAGCAACGGTTAGGGTTTTGGTTAGCGTTAGGGCTCGGATTATATTTAGGGTTTGGGTTAAAATAGGGTTAAGCCTCAGATTAGAGTTAGGTTTTGTGTTAGAGTTAGGGCTATGGCTAATATATGAACTGGCTTTAAAATTTAGGCTAGTTTTATAGTTAGGGTTAGGGCTAGGTCTAATGTTTGGGTTACATTTTGGGTTAAGGTGATATTCAGAGTTAGGGTTAGTTTTAGGGTCAGAGTAAGGTCAGTATTAGTTGTAAGGGTAGGGGTAGGACTAGGTGTAGCATTAGAATTTGGTTTAGGTTAAGGGTTAGGATTAGGGCTATAACTTAGTTTTGTTTGAGGGCTGTTTTCAAATTAGCATTAGGGTTAGGGCTAGTGTTAAGGTGAGGTTTTGATTTAGGATTAGGGTTAGATTTACAGTTAGTGTTAGATTTAGATGTAGGGCTAGGGCTATGTTTTAGGCTAGTTTTGGGCTAGGTTTAGGGCTAGGCTTTGGGTCATGTTAAGGAATAAGGTTAGAACTAGGGATAGGGCTAAGGCGAAAGTTAGAGTTAGTCTTAGGGCTAGTGATATGATTAAGTTTAGGGTTAAGGCTAAATTTGTGCTAGGATTACAGTTAGGGTTAGTGTTAGGGTTAGGCCTTGGTGTAGGGCTAGGGTCATGATTAGGGTTAGGGTATGGTATGATGTTATAGGGAGGTTTTGACCTAGGGCAAGGGTAAATTTAAGGTTAGGACTAGTGTTAGAATTAGGATTAAAGCTAAGTATAGGCATAGGTTTAAGTCTAAGGTTTTTGTTAAGGACACGGCTAGCATTAGGATTAGGGCTATTGTCAGGTCTAGGGTTATGTTTAGGGATTGTTGAGAGCCACAGCCAAAGGAGCCCCAGCAAACTTCCAGCTGCCAGCAAACTTCCAGCTGCCAGCTGATGATTGGCTCACAGCGGCCCCAGCAACATCTAGCTGATTGGCTCCTCTGTGGTGATGTTCATTGGGCTGTTTCCCTGCCCTTCAGACTGCCAGCTGATGATTGGCTCACAGCAGCCCCAGAAACATCTAGCTGATTGGCTCCTCCATGGAGCTGCTCATTGGGGAACTTCTTTGGCTTCACCCACACAACCCAGCCAATGGGCCTCAAGAGCAGGAGGATTGTGGGAGGTGGAGAGGCTTGTGTGGGTGAGAGGCTTGTGGAAGCCGGTGGTGGCAGTTGGGCTCTGAGGGTTTTTTCCTGAGGAGCTGTTTTGTTTGGTGTTTGTAGTTCTAAAAATAAAGTTAGTTTCTTTTGACAAGTGGCTCCTAAATTGTGCCCAGCCAGACTGCGGCAGGGATAGTTTTAGGGTTAGGTTTTGGCTAGGTATAGTGAAATTTTTGGTTGAGGGTTTGGGATCAGCTTTAGAGCTACAGGTATCATTAGAGTCAGGGTCAGAGTCAGGGTTTGTTTAGGTTGAGGTTTAGGGTTAGGGCTCAAATTAGCTTTAGGTTTAGATTTAGGGTTAGGGTAATGGATATGGTCAGATATAGGTTTCATGTTAGGTTTAAGATAATGGATAGGGTTAGGATTATGGATAGGATTAAGGTTATGCTAGGGTTAGGATTAGGGATAGAGTAAGGGTAAGCTAATGGATAGGATTAGAGCTAGAGTTAGGGCTTGTGTTATGGTTAAGATTAAGGCTAGAGAAAAAGATTAACATTAAACAGAGACATGAGGTGGGAGGGAAAAGAGGAGAAAAGGAAAATTGCATACAAATGGAAGGAGACCCTCATTGTTATACAAAATTACACATAAGAGGTTGTGAGGGGAAAGGGAAAAACAAGGGAAAGAATTGAATAACAGCAGATGGGATAGAGAGAGATGATGGGAGGGGAGGGGAGGGGGAATAGTAGAGGATAAGAAAGGTAGCAGAATACAACAGTTACTAATATGGCATTATGTCAAAATGTGGACGTGTAACTGATGTGATTCTGCAATCTGTATACAGGGTAAAAAGGGGAGTTCATAACCCACTTGAATCTAAAGTATGAAACATGATATGTCAAGAGCTATGTAATGTTTTGAACAACCAATAAAAAAAGAGGAAAAAAAAAGATTAAGGCTAGGTTTAGGGTTAGGATTAGGGTTAGGGTTAAAGCTAGGGTTAGGGCTTGGATTAAGGTTAAGTTTTAGATTAGCTTAGGGCTATGGTAAGGGCTATGGCTAAATTAAAAATAGGATTACGATTAGGGCTAGTTTTATGACTAGGGTTAGGGCTAGGTCTAGTATTAGTGTTAGGTTAAGCTTTAGGGTGATGTTTTGAGATGAGGTTATTGTAAGGATCAGAGTGAGGGACAGTGTTAGATTTAGGGTTAGGAATAACATTCGAATTAGAGATAGGGTTAAGGCTATGTGTCAGGTATAGGGTTATGGTTAGGTTAGGATTAGCGTTAGGGCTATGGCTCGGTTTTATTTTAGGCCTAAGGCTTGGGTTAGGGCTGGTTTTATGATTAGTGATAGTGTTTGCGCTAGTGGTATGGTGAGGTTTAGGCTTAGGTTTAAGTGTTAGATTTTAAATTATGGTTAGAGCTAGGGTTAGGGCTAAGGTTAGGGCTAGTGTTAGGGTTATGGTAACAGATAAGGTTAGTACTAGAAATAGGTCAAGGGTGAGAGTTTGTTTTAGTACTACGGTTAGAATTAGTTTACATTTAGTAATAAATTATGGCTAGGATTAGAGCTAGGGTTAGTGTTGTGGTTAAGCCTAGGGTTAGGGCTCAGGTTAGAGTTAGTGATAGTGTTAGGGTTAGTGTTTGAGGAAGGGGAATGAATGTGGTTATTATACCTAGGTTCAGAACAAGGTGAGGGTTGAAATTAGGAATTGGGTTAGGATTAGGTTTCAGGTTAGGATTAAGGCTAGGTTTAGGGCTAGGATAAGGGATCTAACCATAGATCTAACCATAATTGAAAATCTAACACTTAAACCTAAGCCTAAACCTCACCAAACACTAGGATAAGGAATTGGGTTTGTGTTAGGTTTAGAGCAAAAATTAGGTAGAGGGATAATATCAGGTTATAGTTATGGATACTGTTAGGGTTGGTTTTATGGCAAGGTCAGGTTTCAACCTAGGGTTATAGTTGTAAGGGTTATGTTAGGTTTAGAACCAGGTTTAGAGCTAGGTGTATTATTAGAGTCAGTGTCTTGTTTAGAGTTTGGTTTAGGTTATGGTTTAGGTTTATGGCTCAAATTAGCATTAGGGCTAGGGTTAAGGTTAGAGTAATTGATTGGTATAGTTTTAGTGTTTAGGTTAGGTTTAGGTAATGAATAGGTTTAGTGTTAGCAATAGGTTTGGGGTCAGGCCTAAGGTTAGCATTTGGGTTAGGCTTATATTTAGGGTAACAGATAGGTGTAGGGCAAGGTTTATGTTTAGGATTATGGGAAGGGCTAGGGTTAGGGTTAGGGTTAGGCCTAGGGTTGGTGTTAAGGTTAGGTTTAAGGTAAGTGTTAGGGTTTGAGCTATTGTTAGGGCTAGGACAAGTATTAGGTTTAGTGTCAGGTCTAGGTTTAGGATTAGTGTTAAGTTTAGGGGTAAAGTTAGAATTAGGTTTAGGGTTATATTTAGGGTAATGGATAGAGTTAGAGGTAGGTTTTGGCCTTGGTTATGGTTTGGATTAGGGCTAGGATTAGGGCTCGGGTTAGGGTTATGTTTATGGTAAGGTTTAGTGTTTGAGCTAGGGTTAGGTCTAAGGTGAGAGTTAGGGTTACACTTAGGGATAGAGATAGGGCTAGGATTAGGGCTAAGTTTTATGTGATTTTTAGTGATAGAGTTAAGGCTATGGGTAATCTAAGAGCTAGGTTTAGGATTATGGTTAGGTCTAGGGTTAGGATCATGGCTAGATTTTGAGTTAGCATAAAGTCTAGAGCTAGGGTTTTTGTAAGGAGAAAGGTGAGACAGATTCGGGGTCAAGGTTAGATTTAGGGTAAGGGTAGGACTGGAATAAGGGCTAAAATTATGCTAGGTGTAGGGTTAGGTTTTGGTTTAGGTTAAGTGTTAGGGTTAGGGCTATCACTGTTATTTTTTATTTTTTTAGGGTTAGGAAGAGGTTAGGGCTAGTTTTAGGATTAGCGTTAGTGTTAGGGCTAGTTTTAGTGTGAGGTTTAGGCTTAGGTTTAGGGTTAAATTTAGAGTTATGGTTAGATCAATGGTTAGGGCTAGGGCTATTGTTAGGTATAAGGTTAGGTAAGTGTTAGGGTTATGGTAAAGGACAGGGTTAGCTCCAGGAATACTGCTAGAGCAACAGTTAGAATTAGTCTTAGTGCTAGTGTTAGGGTTAGGGTTAGCAATAAATTAGGGCTAGGATCAGATAGGTCTAGGATTAGTGTAAAGATTAAGTCAAGGATTAGACTTAAGGTTAGATTTAGAGGAAGCAATGGGGTAATAGCAAGGTTCAGAACTAGGGCAAGGGATAAAATTAGGGATAGGTATATAGTTAGGTTTTGGGTTAGGATCAAGGCTAGGATTAGGGTAGGATAAGGGCTTGCATTTGTCCTAGGGTTATGGCAAGAATTAGGGATAGGGCTCATATCAGGTCTAGAGTTATGGTTAGGGATAGCTTTAGAGTAAGGTTTATGGCTAGGGCTAGTGTCAGAGTTGGGTCTAGGATAAGGTTCAGGTTTAGAGCTAGATGTATTAAAATGTTCAGGGTCAGGTTTGGAGTTTGGGTTAGATTGAGGTTTGGGGCTCAAATTAGCTTTAGGTTTAGAATTAGGGTTTGGGTAATAAATAGGGTTCAGTTTAGGCTTCAGGTTAGTTTTAGGGTTCAGTTTAGGTTTAGGGTAATGGATAGGTTTAGATTTAGGCATAGGGTTAACATTAGGTTTATGGTTATCAATAGAGTAATGGATAAGGTTAGGGCTAGGATTATGTTTAGGATTAGGTCTAGAGTTAGGGTTAATGTTAGCGTTTAGCCTAGTGTTAGGTTTAGGGTGTGGGTTAGGGTTTGAGCTAGGGTTAGTGCTAAGGCTATGATTAGATTTAGCGTTAGGTATAGGATTAGGGTTAGTATTAGGGTTAAGACTAGGGTTATTATTAGAGTAAGGGTAGTGGACAGAGTTAGATGTCGAGTTAGGGTTAGGTTTAGGTTTAGCACTAGAGTTACTGTTAGGTTTAGCATAGCTGTTAGGGTTTGACCTAGGGTTAGGACTACAGTAAGGGTTAGGTTTATGGTTAGGTCTAGATTTAGGTATTTGGTTATGGTTAGAGTAGGTTTAGGAACAGGGATAGTGTTACCATGAGGTTTATGGTTAGAGTTAGGGTAATGGTTGGGGTTACATCTAGGGTTAAGACTAGGGTTAAGTTTCGGATTAGGGCTAGTTTGAGGG
This sequence comes from Urocitellus parryii, assembly GCF_045843805.1. Lineage (NCBI taxonomy): Eukaryota > Metazoa > Chordata > Mammalia > Rodentia > Sciuridae > Urocitellus > Urocitellus parryii. The sequence continues at coordinate 123,416,436 of NC_135534.1, forward strand.
TTTGGTTTATGATTCGGCTTTAAGCTAGGATTAGGTTAAAGGTAAGAGTCAGGGATTGAGAAAGTATTAGGGCTTGGTGGAGGCTTCAGGTGAGAATCAGGGCTAGGGAAAGAGTCAGGGTTAGGATTATGGCTAGGTGTAGTATTAGGTTTAGGGTTATGGTTAGGAAAATGGGTAGAGTTTGATTTAGAGTTTGGGCTATTGTTACGTTTAGGATTAGGGCTTGGATGAGGGTTAGGCTTTGGCCTAGGGTTATGTTTAGGTTAAGGGTTAGGGTTTGAGCTAGATTTAGGCCTAAGGCTAGGTTCAAGATTTGGTTTAGTGATAGGATTATGGTAGGTTTAGGGTTAGGGTTAGAGTTAGGGCTAAGCTTATCATTAGGGTTAGGATAAGGGTTAGGGTAATAGATATGTTTAGGTGTAGGTTTAGTCTTAGGGTTAGGGTTAGATTTATTTTAGGGTAAGTGTGAAGGCTTTGGTTATGTTTAGGTTTATTTTATGGGTTATGGTTTTAGCTAGTTTTAGGGCTATGGCAAGTTTTAGGTTTAGAGTTAGGTGTAGGGTTAGTTTTCCAGTTATGGTTAGGGTTAGGTTTAGGGTTATGAATAGGGTTAGGTTTACAGTTAGTATAATGTTTAGGTTTAGAGCTAGCTTTAGAGATAGGCTTAAGTTTAGGGTTTCAGCTAGGGTTAGGGTTAGAATTAGGAATAGGTCTAAGTTTATATTTAAGGTAAGAGTTAGGCTTTGAGTAAGGTTTAAGACTAAGGCTACAGTTAGGGTTAGGATCAGGGCTAAGGTTAGGGTTCGGGTTGTGTTTAGGGCTAGGTTTAGGCCTATGATTTTCTCTAGGCTTTTTGTTAGTTTAAGCCATAGGGTTAAGATTATGGGTAATGTAAGAGCTAAGATTATGATTAGGGCTAGTTGTAGGGTTAGTGTTATGGCTAGGTCTAGTGTTAGGTTTAGGTTTTCAGTTATGGTCAGTTTTAGAGATAGCTTAGTGTTAAATGAAGGGTCAGTGTTCAGGTTAGATTGAGAGTTAAGTTTAAAGCCATAATTAGGACTAGATTTATGTCTAGGGTAGGCTTAGTCTTTGTGTTAAGTTAAGGGTTATTTCTAGGACTAGGGCTAGGTTTTGTTTAGGACTAGGGCTAGAGTTAAGGCTAGATTTAGGATTAGGTTTAGGTCTAGGGCTAGTGGTAGGGTCAGGTTTATGTATAAGGTTACTGGCAGGTATAGTGTTAGGGTTGGGTCTTGGGTTAGGGTCAGGTTTAGACCTACAGATAGTGTTATGGTCAGAATAAGGGTCAGGGTTAGGGAACGGTTTGGTATAGGGATAGAACTAGAATGATGGCTAGCGTTAGGACTATTTATGGGGTTAGGGTTTTGATTAGCCTAAGGATTAGGAATAGGTCTAGGTTTACCATTAGGGTTAGGGATTTGCTTATCGTTAGGGATAGTGTTAGAGCTAGTGCTAAGATAGGGTTAGGGTAAGGGTAACATATGATGTTACAGCTAGGTTAGGGCTAGGGTGAGGGTTAAAATTAGGGTTAGGGTTAAGCGTAAGGTTAGGATTAAAGCTAGTGTTAGGCCTAGGATTAGGACTAGGGATTGTGTTAGAGTTAGGTTAGCATTAGTGTTAGGGATAATGTGAGGTATAGGGTTATGGTTATGGATAGTTTTGGGGATAGGTGTTTTACTAGATATAATATAAGGGTTAGGATGAGGGTTAGGGTCAGGTTTAGAGGTAGGGATATTATTACAGTCAGGGTCAGAGGTAGGGTTTGGTTTAGGTTAAGATTTAGAATTAGGGCTCAATAGCGTTTGGGATAAGTTTAGGGTAAGGGCAATGATATGGTTAGGGTTAGGGTTCAGGTTAGGTTTACAGTAATGGATAGGTTACGGTTAGGGATAGTGCTAAGGTAAGGCTGAGAATTAGCATTATGATTAGGTTTAGTGTTAGGGTAATGGAGAGTGTTAGATCTAGGGTTAGGGCTAGGGTTATGGGTAGAGTAAGGGCTAGGGTTAGAGTTAGGTTTAGGTTTAGTGATAGAATTAAACTTAGGGTTAGGTTAAAAGTAATGGTTAGGACTAGGTTTAGGGTTCGAGTTAGGGTTAAAGCTAGGGTTGGGTCTTGGACTAGGGCTGGGTTTCGGGTTACATTAGTGCTTTTATCAGGGATATGGCTAGTGTAAGACCTAAGGTTATGATTAGGGCTAGTTTTGGGTTTACATTTAGCACTAAGTCTAGTTTTAGGATTACATTTAAGTTTAGGGTGATGTTTTGAAATAGGGTTATTGTTAGTGTCAGAGTCAGGGTAATGGTTTATTTTAGGGTTAGGGATAGGACTCGAATTAAGGGTAGGCTTAGGGATAGATGTAGGGTTAGGATTTAGTTAAGATTACAGGTTAGGGTTAGTCCTATGGCTCTGTTTTGTTTTAGGGCTAAGGCTAAATTTAAGGATAGTTTTATGATTAGCATTAGTGATATTGCTAATGGTAGGGTGAGTTTAGGCTAAGGAGTAAATTTAAAGTTATTGTTTATTCTAGGGTTAGGGCTATGGCAAATGGTAGAGTTAAGATTAGGGCTTGTGTTTGGGTTATGGTAAAGGATAGGGTTAGAACTATCAATAGGGCTATGTCAAGAGTTAGAGTTAGTCTTATGGCTAGAGTTATGGTTAGGGCTAAATTAGGGCTAGGAATAGGTCTAGGGTTAGTGTTAGGCTTAGGCCTAGGATTAGGGATATGTTTCTGGTTAGATTTAGGGTTAGGTTAAAGGAAAGGGATGCCTCTTTGATTTCCACTTACCCATAGGTGTAAAAATGAAGTGAAACCATAAAATACAAAGTGTTCATGATAGTGAACCATTGAATTGAGAACATACCTTGGGAGCATACTAAGGCTATATTAAAGATGAATCCAGCCCAGTATAAAAGACATTTGAACAAAACTCTCACCCCAACATTACCTCTAACCCTAGCCCTAGCCTTATCTCTAAACCTAACGGTAACCCTAATCTGAATAGGGAACCATTGATCCTAGATGTCCCACACTTGGGAGCCTTGTGGGGCAGGCTAAGTAATGAATCAGACACAGCATCAAACAAATCTGACCAAATATTTATGGAAGGTATTTCAGTACATGCATATTTCCCTGTTTTCTCCTAGAGGGCCCCTGGATATACTTGTTTTTGCATTCTTAAGCTTTGGTCTATTTTCACAAGGAACATACTGGAGTCCCTACAGAGAAGTGATGGAGTGAGTGAAGTTTCAAGCAGCTAGCACAAACCTGTTTGTTTTTCAACCCCAATAACTTTCCAGTATAGGTCAAAATGAAGTGCAATCTTAAAATACAAACTATTCCTGACAGCGAACCTATGAACAGACAAGGCCTAAACCTGGGGAACAGAGCAAATCTAGCTAAAAGATTAATCCTACCAAGTATCTAAGAATTTTGAATATAACTAACTCTAAACCTAACACTAACTATAACCCTAGCTTTTCCCCTAACCCTAACATTTTTATGGAACCTTTGACCAGAGAATTTCCAAACTTGGACAGCCTAGTGGGGCAAACTAAGGGATGAATTCTGTGCAGTATAAAAGAAATCTGACCAAAAAGTTGATGAAGTATATCAGTACATGATTATTTTACTGTTATCTCCTAAAGGACTCTTGGATAAAGTTGTTTTTACATGCTTCAGCTTAGGCCTACTTTTGCAAGAACAAACCAGGGATTGCTCACAGAGAATTGATTGAGTGTGAAGTTTCAAGCAGCCAGCACCAATGCTGTCTGAATTCCAGCTCCATATCCATTTACCTATATAGGAAAAAATGAACTGAAAGTTTAAAATACAAATTGTTCCTAACAGAGAACCACTGAACCTAGGAGGCCCAAACATGTGGAGTATAGTAATGATAGGAGAAAACTGAATCCTGCCCAGTATCAAAGAAATTTGAACAAAACTAACTCTAACCCTAATACTAGCTCTAACACTAGCCCTAACACTTACTGTAACACAAACCCTAACCAGTTTGAAAAACTGTTGATCTTAGAAGTCCCAAATTTGGAGAGCCTAGTGGACTAAGCCATCAGATAAATCCTATGCAGTATCAAAGAAGTATGACCAAATAATTGAGGTGGTGTTTCAGTTCATGTATATTTCTCTGTTTTCTGCTAAAGGGCACTCAGATAAAGTTGTTTTTCGCCATAGTCATCTTAGGGCTACTTTCACAAGGAGCGAACCACAGAGTTCCCACAGAGAACTGATTCAGTGTTTGAAGTTTCAAGCAGCTAGCACCAACCCGGTTTCATTTCAACATTCATTTTCATTTACCTAAATAGGTCAATATGAATTAAAACTTTAAAATACAGAGTTTCCCTGTTAGCAAACCATTGATATGAGAAGACCAACACCTGCAGAGCATATTAAGGCTAGGTAAAAGATGACTCCTTCCAAGCATCAAAGAAATTTGTACAAAAATTTATCTTACCGTAACACTACATCTAACACTAGCCCTAAACCTAAACCTAACACTAACCCTAACCTGATTAGATAACCATTGATCCTAGAAGTCCCATACTTGGAGAGCTTTGTGGGGCAAGCAAAATAATAAATCCTACTCAGTTTCAAACAAATCTGACAGAATAATTATGGGAGAAATTTCAGTGAATGCATACTTCCTGCTTTCTCCTAAAGGGTTCTCAGATAAAGTTGTTTTTGCATGCTTCAGCTTAGGTCTACACTCACAAGGAACCTACAAGAGTGTCCCCACAAAGAATTGAGGGTGTGTTTGCAGTTTCAAGCAGCCAGCATAAACCCTGTATGATTTCCAGGTCCATTTACATTTACTCGTATACGTCAAAATGAAGTAAAATGAAAATACTACCTATTCCTGACATCCAACAGTTGAACCAAAAGGCCTAAACCTGGAAAATAGAGTAAGGTTAGTTAAAGATGAATCCTGGATTGTATCAAAGAAATTTGAATAAAGTAATTCTAACCCTAACACTGCCTCGAAACTGAGCCCTAATCCTATGTTTTGCCCTATCCTTAGTCCCATTTCTAATGCTGACTCATATCCTAACACTCAACCTAGCTCTAAACACTGCCCTCACCTTAAACCAAATGCTAAGTATAACCCTAACAATAATTCGAGTCCTATAACTAACTCTAAAAGGAACCCTGACCTGACTCTTATCCTAACACAAACTATAAATATAAATATCAACCTAAAGTTAAACCAAACCAAAACACTAAATCTTATAATATAATAACACTAAAAACTAATGTAAGTTCAAAGCTAGTTCTTACATTACACATGGCCCTAATCCTATCCCTAACCCTAACACATAAACTAGTCCTAATCTGAGCCCAAAACCTAGATTTAACTCTAACTATAACCCTATCCATAGCCCTAAACGTAGCTCTAAACCAATCCCTTACCCTAAGTAAACCCCTAAACCTAAGGGTAACCCTAGACCTATCCCTAATCCTTAGGTTAACCAAAACCCTAACTCTATTAATAGCCCTAACCCAAGCTCTCATTCTAAGTCTAACCCTATCCCAAATTCTAACCCTATCCCTGACCCTTATACTGACCCTACCACTAATCCTAGGTAAAACTCTAACGCTAACTCTAACCTAAAACCTATGGTAATTCTATCCCTAGACCTTTCCGTGAAGATAACTCCCAGCCTAGCCCGAACTATAGCTCAGAACCTACCCCTTATACTGAACATAACCCTAAACCTAACCCTAGTTCTAACCCTCACCCTAACCTTAACTCAAGACATAATCCTAACCATAACCCTAGCCACAACCTTAACTTGAACTGTATCCATTACCCTAAATATTACGCTTACACTCTTGTAGCCCTAGGCCTAACCCTAACCCTATCACAATCCCCCAAACTCTCAATTACCCTAAACCTAACCTGAACCCTAAACCTAACCTTATCATTACCCTAATGCTAATCCTAATACTAATTAGAGCCCTAACCCTAAACTCAAAGCCAAACCAAAGCCCAACATTGACCCTGACATTAATAACTCTCGTAGCTTTAAACCTCACTATTACCCTATACCTAACCCTTACACTAGACTTAGCAATAAACCTAAACCTAAAATTATTCCTAACCATTATCCTAGACCTGACTTTAACCCTAGGCATAATCCTAGCCCTAACCCTAGCACAAACCCTAAACCTTATCATAGCCCTAGACATAGCCTTAATTATTACTCTAACCCTAATTCTAGGCCTAACCCTAACACTAACCATAGCCTTAATCTTAGCCCTAATTTAGCTCTATCCCTAACCGTAACCTTAACCCTAGCCCAAAGACTAACTTTAACTCTCACCCTAGGCCTAACTCTAGTTCTAACCCTATACTTTACTAGAAGCGTATTCCTAGCCTGAACCATAGGTCTAACCCTAGCTCTATTTATATCCCTGGCCATAACCCTAGATCTAACCCTAACTCTAAATCTAACTCTAACAATAAGCCTAAAACCAAACCTAACCCTAGCCCTAACCCTTAGGCTAATCATAAAACTAGCCCTAACCTTATCCCTAGCTCTTAAATAAAACTGAGCCATAGACTTAATCCTTAAAATAAACCAAGCCCTAATCCTACACCCAGCCCTAACCCTAGTAATAATTCGAGCCTTAAGCCAAACCCTAAAACTAACCCTCACCCGTACTCTGACCTTCACTCTAACTCTACGTCTAAACATCACCATAACACTAAACCTAAATCTAACACTAGACCTAGTCCTAATCCCTAATATTAAAATTAGCCCTAATCATAACCCTAGTACTTACATTAGCCCTAACCCTAACCCTAGCCCTAATTTCACCCAAATCCTAGCCTTATTCTTAGCGCTATCCCTAGCTTTAACCCTAATCCCAACTCTATTCCTATCATTAATTGTAACCTTAACCCTAGGTGTAACCCTAACTCTAACACTATCCATTACCCTAACCATAACCCTAACCCTAATGCTAACCCTAAGCCTAAACCAACCCTATCCCTAATCTTCACCCTATGCATAACCAAAATCTAACCTGAAACCTAAACCCAACCCTATCATTATGCTGAGCCTAACCTTAATGCTTATTCGAGTCCTAAATATAAACCTTAACCTATCCAAAACACTAATCGTGACCATGACCCTAATAATATCCTTAGCACTAAACCTGACCCTAATCCTAAACCTAATGCTTACACAAGGCATAGCCATAAACCTAAACTTAAACTATCATTAACCATAACCCTAGACCTGAAAATATCCCTAACCATAATCCTAGCCATAAACCTAGCCTTAAGCTTAACCTGAATCAAATTCTGAGCCCTAACCCTAATTTTAATGCTCACCGTAGCCCTAAACCTACCTATAACCTCATCCCTTACCATAAACTAAATCATAACCCTAAATCTAACCCTAATCCCCGGCATAACCCTAAGCCTAATACTTACACTAAGCCTAGCGCTAATCCTAGCCTTAATTTAATCCTATCCTAACCCTAACCCTAGCCCTAAGACTAACTATAACTCTTGCCCTAGCCCTAGCCCTAGTTCTATTCTTAACATGAGTTCCAACTCTAGATCTAAACATAACTCTAAATCTAAACATAACTCTAAATTTAACTGTAATCATAAGCCACATCACACCGTGACACTACCACTAACCTAATGCTAATCCCAATACTTGCCATAGCCCTGGCCCTAGCCATAAAACAAAACCAAGCCATATACATAACCCAGACCCTTAACCTAAACCAAACCCAAACAGTACACCTAGCCCTAACACTAATTCTAAAAATTTCTCTGACCCTGATGCTGAGCCTAACAAAAATCCTAGCTCTAATCATTACCGTAACTTAAATTAACCCTAACACTAGACCTAGCCTTTACTGTAACCCTAAAACTAACCTTAATTATAACCCTAGTTCGTACGTTAGTCATTATCCTAATCCTAGCATTAACCCTAACACAAATCCTACCCTGGATCCAAGCCCTAAATCTATCTTTAACCTTAATTTAACCCTAATACTAGCCCTAAACCTAAGGCTAGCCCTAGCCCTAAACGTACTTCTAACCCTATCCCTTACCCTAAGCCAAAACCTAAAGCAAATGCTAACCCTAGTCCTAACACTAATCCTTAGCCTAATTTCAACTCTAAACATAATAAGTCTTAACCCTAGCTCTCATTCTACCTCTATACCTAAACCTGACCTTCATCTGATGCTAAAAGTAACCCTAGGTCTAAACCTGAACCTAAACCTAAACCAAAACGTAACACTAGACCTACTGATAAACCTATACTTATACCTAAGCCTAACACTACACCTAGACCCAAAGCTAAACCTAAATATAGCTATAACTCTATCCCTAGAGCTAAATAAAATCCTAACACTAGACCTAACAATAACCCTTAACATAAACCAAACACTTAGCCTATCCCAGGACCTAACCCTACTCCTAATTCTGGCTCTAACCCTAAATTTTACCTTATCCCGAACACTGACCTGATCCTAACACTTAAACAAGCTTTAAACCTGACACTAACCCAAAACCTTGATCTAACACTAGATCTAGCCATAATACTAAATCTAAATCTAGCCCTAAACATAACCCTAGGTTTTACATTACCCATAGCCCTAGCCCTACCCTAAACCTAACACAAAACCTAGAGCTAATCCTAGGCCAAAACTTACTTCTAAGCATAAACCTAAGCCTAGCACTAACCCTAACCCTAACTGTAACCCTAACCATCTCCTTAGACCTAACCCTAGCTCAAAACCTTACACTTGGGCTGGGAATATGGCTTAAGTGGTAGTGCGCTCGCCTGGCTTGCGTGCGGCCCGGGTTCGTACCTCAGCACCACATACAAACAAAAAATGTTGTGTCCGACAAAAAATAAAAAAAAAATATTAAAAATTCTCTCTCTCTCTCTCTCTCTCTCTCTCTCTCTCTCTCTCTCTCTCACCCTTATACTAAACATAACCCTAGCCCTATCCTAAATCCTAATGCTAAATCTAGCCTTAATCCTAACCTTAATCCTAACCCAAACATTAGCTCTAACCATATCCATTACCCTAACCCTAACCCCAACCATAATTAAAACCCTATCCCTAACACTAAACCTAACTCTAACCATAATCTTGAATGTAGAACTAAACCTTAACCTAACCCTTGAACTAGCCCTAACCATAGCTCAAACATTAACACTTATCCTAACCTAACCATAAACTAAGATTTATCCTAAACCAAACTCTAGACCTATTCTAAACTTAACCCTAATCCTAGTTTTAATCCAAACCATAACCTAGCCCTAACCCTAGCTCTAAAAATATGCATTACACTAAACATAACCCTAACCCTAATGCTAACCCTAAACCGATCACTGAAACATAACCCATCCATTACCCTAAACCTTAAGTAAAACCTAAATTAAACCCTTCCATTACCTTAACTTTAAATCTAACCAGAATGCTAATTCAATCCCTAACCCCTTAACCTTAATGTAAACCAAATGCTGACCCTGACCCTGACCATGACACTAATATTATATCTAGTTCTAAATCTGACCTTTAGCCTAAACCTAACCCTTACATTAGATCTAGCCATAACCTAATACTAAACCTATCCTTAAGCATAATCCTAGAATTGATATTAGCCCAAGCCCAAGTCCTAGCCCTAACACTAACAGAAAACCTACCCTTCATCCTAGCCCTAATACTACCCTTTATCTAAACTGAAAGATAACCCTAGCCTAATCCTAATTCTAACCCTTACCCTAGACCTAAACCTAGCTATAAGCCCACCCATTTCCCTAAACTTAATCCTAACCCTAACCCTAGCCCAAACTCTAGGCTTCACCCTAACACTAACCCTAGTCTTAATCCTAGCCCTAGTTTAGCCCTAACCCTAACACTCACCCTAAGCCTACTCTTAAGAATTAATCTAATTCTCATCCTAGATGTATCCCTAGTTCTAACCAAATTTTTCACCATAACATTATCACTAGCCCTAATCCTATCCACAATGCTAGCCCTAAACTTATCTCTAACCCTATCAATTTCTCTAAACATAGCCCTAATTCTAATGTTAACCCTACGTCTAAATCTAAACCTATGCCTAACTGTAACCCTATCCATTATGCTAAACCTAACCTGAACACTAAACCTAACCCTATCATTATCCTAACCCAAACCCTAATGCTAATTTGAACCCTAACCCTAAACTCTAACGTAAACAAAATCCTAAATCTGATCCTGACCTTTATAATACCCTAGCTCTAAATTTGACGCTTACCCTAAATCTAACACTTACACTAAACATAACCCTAAAACTATCCATAACTGTAATCATAGAACTGACATTCATCCTAACACTAATTCTAGCCCTAAACAAAACACATCCTAGCCCTCATCCTAGCCCTTAACCTAGCCTTAATCATAAGTCTAATGAAACTCTAGCCCGAACCCTAATTCTCACCTTCGTCCTAGCTCTTAACCAAGCTCTACCCAATCATTTACACTAAACCTAACCCAAAGCCCAATACTAAACCTAGGACTAAACATAAACATAAACCTAGCCCTATTCCTAGCCCTAATTAAGCCCTATACCTAACCAAACCCTAAGCCTAGCCCTAAGACTAACTCTCACTCTTCCCCAAGCCCTATCCCTAGTTCTAACTCTATTTTTATCATAACCCTAATCCTAGCTATAAACCTAGAACTAACGCTAGCCATATTCTTAGCGCTACACCTAACACTAGATCTAATCCTAACTCTATATCTAACTCTAAACCAGAGACTAAACCTAACCCTAACACTAGTCTTAAACCTAACGATAATCTTAAAACTAGCCCTAACCAAGCCATAGACTTAACTTAAAAGCTTTACATAAACAAATACCTAACCCTACACCTAGCCCTAAACTTAGCCCTCATTCGAGTCCAAACCTTACCCCTAAAACTAATTCTGACCTTAATTTTGACCCTAATAGTAACCCTAGCTCTAAACATCACCCTAATGTTAAACCTAACCCTAACACTAGACCTAGTCTTAACTCCAATCTTATAAATAGCCCAAATCGTAACTCTATGGCAAACATTGGCAATAACTCTAAATCTAGCCCTAAATGTAACCAAAACCTATCCCTAATCTGAAACCTAACCCTAGCTTTAACCGTAAACCTAATCCTAACACTAGTAATAACCCTACCCTAAATGTAGCCCAAACCCTGGGTCTATCCCTATCCCTTACCCCAAGGCAACCATAACCCGAATGCTAACCCTAATCCTAACCTTAATCATATTACTAGTCCTAACCCTAGCCCTCATTCTAGCTCTAACCATAACTCAAACCTGAAACTTATTCTGACCCTAATGGTAACTGTAGGTCTAAACCTGACCCTAACATAATACTGAACCCTAATACTAGCACTAGAATTAAACCTATTTCTAAACCTAACACTAACACTATCACTAGACCTAAACCTAATTCTAAATCAAGCCATATCTCTAGTCCTAGAACTAAACATAAACCTAGCCTTAGTTTTTATAATAAACCTTAACCTAACCCAAACACCTACCTTATATCTATACCTAACCCTAGTGATAATTCTGGCTTTAACCTTAAAGCTAACTCTAACCTGAACACTGACCCTGACCCTAACACTAACAATACCTCTAAACATCACGCGAAAATTAACCCTAACCCTAACACTTGACCTAGCCATAACACTAACCTCAAAACTGGCACTAAATAGAACCCTAGTTCATATATTAGCTCTACCCTAACACTAGCCCTAACCTAACTCAAAACCTGGCCCTAATCCGAGCGTTCAACCTAGCTTTAACCCTAACATTAATCCTAGGCAAAAGCCAATCCCTAACTGTTGCCATAACCCTAGATCTAATCCTATTTTTTACCTTAAGCCAGACCGTAAACCTAATGTTAACCCTAGTCCTAACCCTAATCTATAGCATAACCCAAATCCTAATTCTATTTCTAGTCCTAACCTTAGCCCTCATTCTAGCTCTAACCATAACCCAAACCCTATTCCTAACTCTGAAACTTATACTGACATTAACACCAACTATACTTCTAAACCTGACCCTAACCCGAACCCGAACACTAACATTAGCCCTACTGGTAATCCTATACCTATACCTAAACCTAACACTAGTTCTAGACCTAATCCTAACCCTAAATCAAGCAATAACTTTAGCCCTAGACATGAAAAACAACCTTGCCTTAGCCCTAGCGATCACCCTTAACATGACCCAAACACTAACACTACTTCTAGACCTAACCCTAGTCCTAATTCAAGCACTAACCCAAACACTCACTCTAACCTGAACAGTGACCCTGACGCTAACATAAACCTAGTTCAAAAGCTCACCCTAAATTAAAACCTAATCGTAACACTACACCGGGCCATAACCCTAAACCTAAAACTAGCCCTAATCATAACCCTAGCTCTTATATACCCATGGCCCTCTCCCTAGGCCTAAAATAACACAAAACCTAGCCCTAAGTGTAAGCCTAAACTAACCGTAGCCCTAACCCTAACCCTAACCCTCCCATTATACCTAACCCTAGCTCAAAGCCTAATCTTTACCCTAAACATAACCATACCCTTATCCAAAACCCTAACCTAACCCTAGCCCTAAACCTAACCTTAACCATACCACTAACCATAGCTCTAATTCTATCCCCTACCCTAACCCTAGCACTTATCCTAACCATAACCCTATCCCTAAAACTAGCTCTAATCCTATCCATTACCCTAACAATAATCCTAACCCTAATTCTAACCCTAGGCTTAACCCTAACCCTATCACAATCCTGAAACCTATCCATTACCCTAAAACTAAACTATACCCTAATCCTAAGCCTATTCATTACCTTAACCCTAACTCTAACCCTAACACTAATTAAAGCCTTAAACCTAAACCTTAACCTAAACTAAAACATAAGCCATACCCTGACCTTAATAATACATCTAGCTCGAAACTTGACCCTTACCCTAAATCTAAACCTTACACTAGACCTAACCATAAACATAACCCTAAATCTATCTCTAACCATAACCCTAGACTTAACCCTAGATACTTACTCTAACACAACCCCTAGCTCTAAACCTTATCCTAACTGAAAAACTAACCCTAACACTAGACAAACCCTAAATCTAACCATAACCATTGTGCTAGGTTTTATATTACCCATACACAAAACACTAGCCCTAAACCTCACAAGAAATTTCGCCCTAATCCTAGCCTTAAACCTAAACCTTAGAGTAACTCTAACCCTACCCTAGCACTAACCTTAACCCTAACATTGGCCTTGGCCCTAACCCTACTCAAACTCTAATCCTTACCCTAAATGTAACAATTGCCCTAACCCTCAACCTAACCCTAAATCTAGACCTAATCCTAACTGTAACCATAGCACAAACCCTAGCACAAACTATCAATTTCGTTAAACATAACTCTAACCCTAATGGTAACCCAATCTATAACCCTAACCTTAGCCCTGACGTTAACTCTAACCCTCACCCTAGCCCTAACCCTAGCTCAAACCCTAACACTTCTGCTAAACCTAACACTAACACTAACCCTAGGCCTATCTCTAAACCTAGCCAAAATCCTAATGTTAACACAAGCCCTAACACTAGCACTAACCCTATTATTTACCCTAAACATAAACCTAACCCAAACCCTAAATCTAACAATATCCATTTCTTAACCCAAACCCTAATGCTAATTTGAGCCCTAACCCTAAACCTTATCCTAAACCAAACCCTAAATCGGACTCTTACCATAATAATACACTGAACTCTAAACCTCACCTTTATCCTAAACCTAACTTTCTACTAGACCTAGCCATAAACCTAACCTTGACACTATCCATAACCATAACCCTAGACCTGACATTAGCCCTAGACCTAATCCTAGCTCTAAACCTAATACAAACCCTAGCCCTCATCTTAGCCCTAAACCTAGAATTAATCCTAACCTGCTCACTAATCCTATTCCTATACCTAATTTTAACCCTCATCCTAACCCTGAACCTAGCTATAACCTTATCACTTCCCCTAAAACTAATCATAACCCTAACACTAACACTAACCCTAATTCTAGCCCTAATCATAGGTTACCCCTAACATTAAACCTAGCCCAAATCTAGCCCTAATTTAGCCTTAACCCTAAGCAAACCCCTAAGTCTATACCTAAGACTAACTCTAATTCTCACCCTAGCCCTATTTCTATTTCTAAACCTGTCCATTACTGTAACTCTAACACTAGTCCTTATATAAGCCCTAACCTTAGATCTAACCATAACTCTAGATCTAACCCTAACCTTAAGCTTAAACCTCACCCTACCACCAGCTGAACACTATTGCTAATCCTAAAACTAACCCTAACCCTAGCCCTAGTCCCAAAACAAAACTGAGCCATTACCCTAACCCTAAACCTAACGTAAACCAAATCCTAACCCTACAACTAGCTATAACCCTAGCTCAAATTCGAGTACTAGGACTAAAACTAACCCCTACCCTGACTCATATCCAAACACTAACTCTAGCTGTATATATCAACCTAACCATAAAGCAAAAGCTAACACCATTGCTAGCCCAAACCCTAACCCTAAAACTAACCCTAATAATAACCCTAGTTCTTACATTAGCCATAGTCCTAACACTAGCCCTAACCCCAAAACAAAATAGCCCTAATCTGATCGCTAAAACTAAATTTAACCCTAATCCTAACCCTAACCCTAGCCCTAAACCTAATCCTAACCCTAGCTCTAAGCCTACCTGTAACCCTATCCCTTATCCTAAGCCAAACCCTATCCATAATGCAAACCCTAATCCTAATTGTAACCCTTAGCCTAAATCAAACACTAACACTATTAACTAGTCCGAACCCTAGCTCTTATTCTAGCTCTAAATTTAACCCAAATTCTAACACTAACCTTCACCCTTATTCTGACCATGACACTAATTATATGTCTAAACCTGACCCTAACCCTAAACTGAACCATGACTCTACCCCTACCAGTAAATTTTTACCTATACCTAACCCTAACACTACCCCTAGACCTAAACCTAATCCTAAATCTAGTGATAACTCTAGCCCAAGACCTAAGAAAAAACTAGTCCTAGCCATAACAATAATCCTTCACAAAAAAACAACAAACAAACAAACAAAGAAACAAAAAAAACAATAACACTACCCCTAGACCTAACCCTACTACTGATTCTGGCTTTTACCTTAACTCTAATCTGAACATTGACCTTGACCCTAAGACTAAGCCTATATCTAAAACTGACTCTAAACCAAAACCTAAACCTAACACTAGACCTATCCATAAACCTAACCCTAAAACTAGCCATAATTAGAACCCTAGATATTACATTACAAATAGCACTATCCCTACACCAAAACCTAACACAAAATCTAGCCCTAATCCAAGACGTAAGCCTACCATAAGTTTAACCCTAACCCTAAAACTAGCCCTAACTCTAAGCCTAACCCTCACCTTAGACCTAACCATAGCTCAAAGCCTAACCTTTCGCTTAAACAAAACCTTAGCCTTATCCCTAACTATAACCCTAAATCTAGCCCTAACCCTAACCTATATATTACCATTATAATAACCCTATTCCTAATTCTAACCCTAGGCCTAACACTAACCCTATAAAAAGCCCTAAATCTCTCCATTACCCTAAACCTACCCTGAAACCTAAACCTAACCTTATTCATTACTGTAAACTTAACTCTTACTCTAATGCTCATTTGAGCTCTATCCCTAAATCATAACCTAATACAAACTATAACTCTGACCCTGAATCTAAAAATACCCCTAGCTCTAAAACTGACCCTTACCCTAAGCTTGACACTTACACTAGACTAAGACATAGACCTAATCCTAAATCTACTCCTAACTGTAACACTAGACCTGACATTATCCCTGGCCCTAATTCTAGACCTAACTCTACAGCAAACCCTAGCCCTCATCCTAGACATAAACCTAGCCTTAATCATAACCCTAACACTAACTCGAGCCCTAATCCTAATTCTAACTCTCACTCTACCTCTAAACCTAGGTATGTCACATCCCTTTCTCTAAGCATAACCCTAAACCTACCCTAATGCTAGGCCTAAGATGAGCACTAACCCTAGTTCTAATCCTTGCCCTCATTTAGCCCTAACCCTAAAACTAATCATAACCCTAGCCCTAAGAGTAACTTTAACTCTCAACCTAGGCTAATCTCTAGATGTAATCCTATCATTTACCATAACCCTGTACCTAGCCCTAACCATTGCCCTATCCTTAGACCTAGACCTAAACCTAGATCTAACCCTAATTGCAAATCTTAACCTAATCCTAAGCCTAATCCTAACACAAACACTAGCCCTAACCCTAACGTTGATCATATAACTAGCCCTAACCCTACACCTAGGACTAAAACAAAACTGAGCAATAAGGGCTGAGTATTTTGCTCAAGGGGTAGGACATTTTCCTGACATGCATGGGGTGCTTGGTTCGATACTCAGCAACAATAATGATATAATTTTTTTTAAAAAGATGTTGTGTCCACCAAAAACTAGAAATATAAAAAATATTTTAAAAATTCTCTCTCTCTCTCTCTCTCTCTCTCTCTCTCTCTCTCTCTCTCTCTCTCCCTCCCTCCCTCCCTCCCTCTCTCTCTCTCACTGTCTCTCTCTTTCTAAAAAGAAAACTTAGCAATAGTCCTAACGTTAAACCTTAACTAAAAACAAACCCTAACACTACACCTAGACATAACCCTAGCCCTAATTCGAATCCTAACCATAATCTTAAACTAACCCTCACCCCGAATCGTATCCTAACATTCACCCTAGGTTCAAACACCACCCTAAAATTAAACCAAACCCTAACAGTAACTCTAGCCTTAATTCGAGTCATTACCCTAACCTTAAAAGTAACCGTGATGCTGACTCATATTCTAACAGTCATCCTAGTTCTAAAGATAGCCCTCACCTTAAACTGAACCCTAAGAGTAATTTTAGCCCTTATTTCAGTCCAAACCCTAAACCTGAAACTAAAACTGTCTCTGAATTATATCCCAATAATAACCTAGCTATAAATATCACCCTAACATTAATCCTAAACCTAACACTAGACCTACCCCTACCCCTAACCCTAATTGTAAACCTAGTTCTTACATTATCCATTGCCATAACATTAGTCCTAACCGTAACACAAAAAATAGCCATAATCGAAGCACTAAACAAAGATTTAACCCTAACCTTAACCCTAACTGTAGCCTAACCCTAGCTATAAGCCTATCTCTTACCCAAAGTGAAACCTAACCCTAATGTTAACCATATACCTATCCCTAATCCTTAAGTTAACCAAAAGCCTAACCCTATTAATAGTCATAACCCTACCCTCATTGTAGCTCTAACCATATTCCAAACCCTAATGTTAACCCTGACTATTATTTTGACCCTAACACTAACTCTTGGTCTAAACGTGGCCCTAACCCTAGACCAAACCATAACACTAGCCCTAGAACTAAATGAGTTCCTAAATCTAGCCTTAACTCTAGCCCTATACCTAAACAAAAACCTATCCCTGGCCCTTAAAGTAACCCTTAACCTAAAACAAACACTAACCCTACCACTAGACTTAAACCTAGTTCTAATTATATCTGTAACCCTAACTCTAACTCTAACCCAAACACTGACCCTGACTTTAAGACTAAACCTACTTCTAAAACTAACCCTAACCAAAAATCTAAACCTAATACTAGATCTAGTGATAATCCTAACCCTAAAACTAGCACTAATCATAACCCTAACTTATAGATTACCCAGAGACTTTACGCTAGGTCTAAACCTAAAACAAAACCAAGAGCTAATACTAGCCCTAAGCATAACCCTAACCCTAACCCTAACCAAACACTTGATTAGTCATAAATTTTGCTCAAATACTAACATTTACCCTAAAAATAAACCTACACCTATCCCTAAATATACACCTAACACTAGCCCTGATCCTAAACTTAACCTATCCCTAAACCTAGATCTAAACATAACCATTACCCAAAAACTAACCCTAAATCTATTGATATACCTGGGCGTAACACTAACCCTAAAAAAACCAAAAAACTAACACTAGACCTAACCCTAAACCCCACACTTATCATAAACCTAAACATAACCATAGCCCTAACCCTAACCTAAATCTCAATCTAACACTAACCATAACCCTATGCCTACCTCTAACCATATCCATTACATTAACCCTAACCCTACCCCTAATGATGATGCTAGCCCTAATCCAACCCTAACCCTAACCATACTCTAATCTTATCCCTAGACCTAACTCTAAACCTAACCCTCGCCCTAGCCCTAACCATAGCTCAAAACCTAACCCTTATGCTAAACATAACCATAACACTAACCCTAGTTCTAACCCTAATCCTAACCCTAACTCAAAACCTATTCCTGACCACAACCATAGCCCTAAACTTAGCTTTAACTCTATCCTTTATTCTAACCATTACCCTTACCCTAATGCTAACCCTAGGCCAAACACAAACCTATCGCTAAACCTAACACTATCAATTAACATAAATCTACCTGAACCCTAAACAAAAACCTATCATTACCCTGCCCCTGACCCTAATGCTTATTTGAGGCCTAAACCTAAACCATAACCTCAACAAAGCTTTAACCTGACTCTGAAACTAATATTTTTTCTAGCTCAAAACCTGACCCTTAATCCTAAACCTAACCCTTACACTAGACCTAGCCATAGCCTAATCCTAAAACTGTCCTCTCCTTAACCGTAACCCCACAACCGACATTAGCCCTAGCCCTAATCCTAGCCCTAACCCTAACAAAAACCCCAGCCCTTATCCTAGCCCTAAACCTAGATTAATCCTAAACCTAGCGATAACCCTTACTCTAAACCCAATACTAACCCTAGACCTAATCTTAGCCCTAATTTCACCCTATCTTTAAACCTAATCCTAACCCTAGACCTAAGAATAAATCTAACTCTCACACTACCCCTATCACTAGTTCTAAACATATCCCTTAACATAAACATATACCTAGCCCTAAACTTTGTCCTAACACTTCCCTTATCCATAGCCCAAGCACTAACATTAGATCATAATCTATCTCTAAATCTAACCCTAACCCGAAGCCTAAGCCTTAGCCTAACACTAGCCCTATCCCTAACACTAATCGTAAAACTAGCCATAATCCTAGCCCTAGCCCTAAAACAAAACCAAACCATAAGCTCTATCCCCAATGCTTAAATTAAACCAAATCCTAACAATAAACCTACCCCCAACCCTATCCTTAATTCGAGTTTTAAGCCGAACACGAAAACTAACCCTGAGACTGACCCTGACACTAACACTAATTCTAGCTCTAAACATCACCCTAATCCTAACAATAACCCTAACACTGAACCTAGCCCAAAATCTTAACCCTAAATTTAGCACTAATTGTAATCTTTGTACTGATATTAGTCCTAATCTGAGCCTTAACACCAGCTTTAACTCTAACCCTAAACCTATCCCTAACCCTGATCATAACCATAAATCTAGTCCTAACCCTATACATTCCATAACAATAACCCTAACCCTAATGCTTACCCTAGTCCTAAACCTAAACCTATCTCTAATCCTATCCCTATCCACGTACCTAAACCTAACATGAACTCTAATTCTAAGCCTATCATTACTCAAACCTTTACCCTATTGCTAAATTAATCCCTAACTTTAAGCCTTAACCTATTCCAAACCTAACCTAGACCTTCACCTTAATAATACCCCTGGCACTAAACCTGATCCTATCCCTAAACCTAAACTTTACACTATACGTACCCATAATCCCAACCATAAAACTATCTTTAAACATAATTCTATTTCCCATACATTTCCCTGCAAATAGAGCAGATTATGCTTAGTGAAGCTAGCCAATCCCTAAAAAACAAATACCAAATGTCTTCTTTGATATAATGAGAACAACTAAGAATAGAGCAGGGATGAAGAGCAGGAAGAAAAGATCAACATTAAACAGATACATTAGGTGGGAGGGAAAGGGAGAGAAAAGGAAAATTGCATGGTAATGGAGGGAGACCCTCATTGTTATACAAAATTACACATAAGAGGTTGTGAGGGGAATGGGAAAATAAACAAGGAGAGAAATGAAATACAGAAGATGGGGTAGAGTGAGAAGATGGGAGGGGAGGGAGGATAGTAGAGGATAGGAAAGGTAGCAGAATACAACAGTTACTAATAGGGCATTATGTAAAAATGTGGATATGTAACAGATGTGTTTCTGCAATCTGTATTTGGGGTAAAAATGGGAGTTCATAACCAACTTGAATCTAATGTATGAAACATGATATGTCAAGAGCTTTGTAATGTTTTGAACAACCAATAAAAAAAATAAATAAACATAATTCTAGACGTGAAATTAGCCATACTCCTAATCCTAGCCCTAACCCTAAAACAAAATTTAGACCTCATCCTAGTCCTAAACATAGCCTTAATCATAACCATAATCCTAACCCTTAATCTAAACATCACCCTACCTCTAAAACTAGCTATAACACAATCCCTTACCCTAAACTAAATCCTAAATCTAACCCTAATTCTATGCTTAAGATGAAAACTAACCATAGACCTGATCCTAGCACTAATTTAGCCCTATCCCTAAACATAACCCTAACCTTAGCACTAAGACTACAGTAATTATCACACTAGCCCTATCACTAGTTCTAATCCTAGCCTTTACAATAACCCTAACCCTAGCCCTAACCCTTGCTCAATCCCTAGCCCTAGCCCTAACCCTAAGCCTAAGCCTCACACTAACACTAAACCTAATCCTAATGCTAATCATAAAGCTAGTCCTAACTCTAATAAAACCAAGCAATAGCCGTAACCCTAAATGTAACTTAAACCAAACACTAACACTACACCTAGACCTAAACATAGCCTTAATTCGAGTCCTAACCCAAACCTTAAAAATATACCTGACAGTGACTCATATGCTAAACTCACCCTAGCTCGAAACACCATGCTAACCTTAAAGAGTAACCCTGGCCCTTATTTGAGTCCTAACACTAAGCCTGACCCTGACTCATATCCTAAAACAAACCTACCTCTAAATATCACCCTAAACTTAAACTTAACCCTAACACTAAAACTACCCCTAACCCTAACCTTAATTGTAATCCTAGTTCTTGTATTAGCGATTGCCCTAAACCTAGTTCTAACCCTAACACAAAACTAGCCATAATCCAAAACCTACACCTAACTTTAACCCTAACCTTACCCTAACTCTAGCCCTAACCATAGCTCTAACTCTCTCCCATACCCTAAGTGAAACCCTAAACCTAATGGTAAACCTAAACCTATCCTTAATCCTTAGGCTAACCAAAATCCTAACCCTATTAATAGTCCTTACCCTAGGCCTCATTCTAGATCTAATTGTATCCCAAACCCTTATGATAACCCTGACCCTCATTTTGACCTTAACACAAACCCTAGGTCTAAAACTGTCCCTAAACCTAGAGCAAACCCTAACACTGGCCATAACACTAACTTATACCTAAACCTAACCCTAACCCTAGACCTAAGACTAACTCTAACTCTCACACTATTTCTTTCCCTAGTTATATGCCTATCCATTACCATAACCCTAACCCTAGCCCTAACCCTTGCCCTATCCTTACTCCTAGCCCTAACCATATATCTAACCATAACTCGAAATTTAACCCTAACCTTAAGCCAAAGCCAAACACTAAAACTAGCCATAACCCTAATGCTAATGGTAAAACTAGCCCTAACCGTAACCCTAGCAGTAAAACAAATTGAGCAATATCCCTAACCCTAAACCTTAACTTAAACCAAACCCTAACACTACTCCTAGATCTAACCATAGTCTTAATTCAAATCCTAACCCTAACCTTAAATCTAACCCTGACCCTGACTCATATTCTAACACTCACCCTAGCTCTAAACACCCTCCTTACCTTAAACAGACCTAAAAGCAAATCAATTCCTAATTCGAGTCCTAACACTAACCCTGAACCTGACTCATATCCTAAAACTAAGCCTAGGTCTAAATATCATCCTAACCTTAAAACTAACCAAACACTAGACCTACCCCTAACTCTAACCCAAAAACTAACCGTCATTTTAACCCTAGTTCTTATATTAGCCATTGCCCTAACATTAGCTCTAACCCTTACACAAAAACTAGCCCTAATCCAAGCCCTAAACCTAGAATTAACCATAACCCCAAATCTAGCTCTAACCTAACTCTAAGGCTATATTAAACCTTAGAATAACCCTAACACTAAAGGTAGCCCTAGATCTATACCTTATATGTCGAGTAACCAAAATTCTAACCTTATTAATAGTCCTGACTCTAGCCACCATTCTAGCTCTAATCCTATCCAAAACTCGAACACTAACCCCAAGCCTTATTCTGACCCTAACACAAACCCTAGTTCTAAACCTGAACCTAAAACTATACTAAAACTTAACACTAGCCCTAGACCTAAAACTAATCCTAAATCTAGCATTAATTCTAGTACTAGACCTAAACAAAAACCTAGCCCTAGGCCTAATAATAACCCTTAACCTAACAGAAATACTAACCCTACACCTAGACCTAAACCTAGTCCTAATACTGGCTGTAATCCTAACTTGAACTCTAAACAAAACACTAACTCTGCCTTTAAAAGTAAACCTAATTCTAAACCTGACCCTTACCCTAAATCTAGAACTAACATTAGATCTTGGCATAACCTGAACCCTAAAACTAGCCCTAATCATAACCCTAACTCTTACTTACCCACAACTTTAACCCCAGGCCTAAACCTAACACAAAACCTAGAGCTAATCCTAGGCCTTAACCTAGCACTAAGCATAACCCTAACCCCAACCCTAGCCCTAACCCAAACCTAACCCTCGCTTTAGTCCTAACCCTAGTTCAAAACCTAACCCTTACTATAAACATAAACCTAGAACTATTCCTGAATCTAACCCTAAACCTTGTCCTAATTCTAACATTAACATTAGCCCTAACCCTAGCTCTAAACCTACCCATTACCCTAACCCTAACCCTAACCCTAATTGTAACCCTAGCCTTAACTCTAAACATAATTCTAACTCTAAACAGAAAACTAAACCTAGACCTAACCCTAAACTAATACTTGCTATAGCCCTAACCATAGATCAAACTCTAATCCTTACCTTAAACCTAAAAATAACCTTACACCTAGCCCTAACCCTAAACTTAAATCTAACCCTGTCTCTAACCCTAAACCTACATCTACTCATATTTATTACACTAACCATAACCCTAAACTTAATTATAACCATTCCACTAACCCTAACCCTAAACTTAAACCTAATATATTTCTTTCCCTAAACATTAACCTGAACCTAACCCTTGCTGTAACAATTATCATAGCTCAGAACCTAACTCTTACAGTAAACATAACACTAACCCTAACCGTAGTTCTAACTCATACCCTAACACTAACTCAAGACCTAATCCTAACCATAAGTCTACATTACATTAGCTTACATTAGCTCTAACTGTATCCATTACCCTAATCATAACAAATACACTAATGCTAATTCTAGGCCTAACCCTATCTCAAGACCTAATCCTAACAATAACCCTAGCCCTAACATTAACTATCCATTACCCTAAACATAATCCTTTCCATAATGCTAACCCTAGTCCTAACCCTAAACCTATCACTAACCCCAACACTATCATTTACCCTGAACCTAACCTGAACCCTAAATCTAACCCTATCATTACCCTAATCATAACCCTAATGCTAAATTGAGCCCTAAGCCTAAACTCAAACCTAATAGAAACCCTAACATGACACTGACCCTAATAATTCCCCTACGTGTAACCTAACCCTTACCCTTATTCTAATCCTTACATTAGACATAGCCAAAAACTAACCCTAAAACTATCCATAACCATAACCCTAGACCTGCTATTAGCCCTATATATAATCCTATACCTAACCCCAACAAAAACCCTAGCCCATATTAGCATTAAACATAGTCTTAATCATAACCCTAACCATAAACCTAGGCCTGACTTAAAACCAAACCTACCCCTAATCTTACACTTACTTTAACCCTATCCTTAACCCTAACCCTAATCCTTACCCTAGCCCTAAAACTAAATCTAAATCTCTCCCTAGCCCTAAAACTAGTTCTAAACCTATCCCTTACTGGAATTCTAAACATAGCCCTAACCCTTGGCCTAATGCTAGCCATTTCCTTAGCCCTAGTCCTAACCCTAGATCTAACTTTAACTCTAAATCTAACCCTAATGCAAAGCCTAAGCCTAAACCCAACACTAACCCTAAACCTAACCCTATCACTACTCCTAAAACTTGCCGTACCTCTAACCATAGCCCTAAAACAAAAACAAGCCATAGCCATAACCCTAACCCTTATCCTAAACCAAACCTTAACCCTACACCTAGCCCTAATTCGAGTTTCAAGCAGAACCCTAAAACTAACTGTAACCCTTGTTCTGATGCTAACACTTACTCTAGCTTTAAACATCACCCTAAACATAACACTAGACCTAGCCCTAACCCTAACCCTATCCCTAAACCTAAAACTAACCCTAAATTTAAGCCTAATACTTACATTAGGAATAATCTTAACCCTAGCCCTAACTTAACCCACCACCTAGCCTAATCTGAGCCCTAAACTGAGCTTTAACTCTAACCTTAAACTTAACCCTAAACCTAGCACAAATAATAACCATAATCTTAGCTCTAATCCTAGCTCTAACCCTATCCATTACCCTAAACGTAATCCTAACCCTAATGCAAACCCTAGGCCTAAACCTTATCATATCCCTAATCCTAACCCTATCTATTACCCCAAACCTAACTTGAAACCTAAACCTCACTATATTCTCACCCTAATCCTAACTCTATGCTAATTTGTGCCCTAAATTTCAGACCTTAAACTATCCAAAACATTAATCACGACCCTGAACCAAACAATACCCTTAGCTGTAAACATGACCCTAATACTAAACCTAACAGTTACAGTACATCTAACCTAACCCTAAGACTATCTTTAACTGTAAAGCTGCACTTGAAATTAGCCCTAGCCCTATTCCTAGCCATAAACCTATCCTTAATCCTAACCTGAAACATAACCGGAGGTTTAAGCCTAATTCTAAGCCTTTCCCTAGCCCTAAACTTAGCTATATCCCCATGACCCTGACCCTAATCATTCCCCTAGGTCTAATCTAACCCTTACCCTAAACCTAATCCTTACATTAGACCTAGCAAAAACCTAACCACATCTCTTACCATAAACCTAACCATAACACTAAACCTAACCATAATCTTAAACCTAACCTTAACTGTTGCCCTAACACTAGGCCTAACAGTAACACGAAGCTTAGCACTAACCCAAATTTAGTCCTTTCCTAACCCTTAACCTAGCCTTAAGACTAAATCTAACTCTTACCCTAGCCCTATTCCTAATTCTATCTTTCGCCTGAGCCCAGCCATGGATCTAAACCTAACTCTAAATTTAAACCTAACTCTAAATTTAAACATAAACATTATCCTAATCCAAACCCTAACACTAGCCCTGACAATAATACTAATACTAAAAATTGCCTTATGCCTACCCCTAGCCTTGAAAAATAAAAAAAAAAAAACATATCCCTAACCCTAACCCTTAACCTAAACCAATCCATAAACCTACACCTAGCTCTAAACCTAGCTCTAAAAATAACCCCGATCCTGACACTGATCCTAACAATAATCCTAGATCTAAACATCACCCTAACCTTAAATTAACCCTAACACCATAACTAGCCTTAACCCTAAGCCTAAAACTAGCCCTAATCATAACCCTAGTTCATACACTAGTCATTGTCATAATCCTAGACCTAACCCTAACACAAATCTTACCCCTAATTTAAGCCCTAACCTTAGCTTAAACCCTAATCTTAACCCTAACACTAGCCCTAACCCTAGCCCTAACCCTAGCTCTAACCCTATCCCTTACCCTAAGCCAAACCCTAAACCAAATGCTAACCCTTGTCCTAACCCTAATCCTTAGCCTAACTTAAACACTAACAGTATTACTACTCCTTACCGTAGCCCTTATTTTACTTCTAACTCTAAACCTGACACTTACTCTGATTCTAACAAGAACCCTAGGTCTAGACCTGAACCTAACCCTAAACCAAACCCTAACACTAACCCTACCGGTAAGCCTATATGTATACCTAAAGTTAACACAAGATCTAGACCCAAAACTAAACCTAAATATAGCTATAATTTTAGCCCTAGACCTAAACAAAATCTTAGCTTTAGACCTATCAATAACCCTTAACTTAAACTAAAAACTTACCCTACCCCTAGACCTAACACTAGTCCTAATTCTGGCTCTAACCCTAACCCTAATCCTATCCAGAACACTAACCCTGACCCTAACATTAACCTATTTCTAAACCTGACCCTAACCCAAAACCTAATCCAAACAGTAGACCTAACCATAACTGTAACATTAACACGAGCCCTAAAAATTACCCTAGCCCTAAACCTATTTTAACCCTAATCTTAACCCTAACAGTAGCCCTAACACTAACCATAGTCCTAATCCAAGCCCTAAACCTAACACAAAACCTAGCCATAATACTGGGCATAAACTCAGCCTTAAGCATAACCCTAAACCTATCCCCAGCCCAAACACTAATGCTAACACTAACCGTTGCCTTAGACCTAACCCTATCTCAAAGACAAACACTTACCCCAAACATTACCCTAGCCCTATCCTAAACCCTAACCTTAACGCTAGTTCTTATCCTAACCTTAATTCTAGCTCAAACTTTAGTTCTAACCCTGTCAATTTTCCTAACCCTAACCCTAACTATAACCCTATCCCTAACACTAAACCTAACCCTAACCGTAAACGTATCCCAAGACCTAATCAGTAACCTAAACCTCACCATAAACCTAACCCTAGTGGAATCATTAAGCCTTACACTAAACCTAATCTTAAGACTAGCCCTAATCCATACACTAACCCTAACCCTAAGCCTAAATCTAACACTACCCATTACCCTAAACCTAAACCTAACTATATTGTAAACTCTAGCCATAACCCAAACCCTAAACCAAACCCTAACCATAAACATATCCCTATACATAAATGTAAACCTAAACATCGGCCTAGCCCTAACCCTAACTCAAACACTAACCCTTATGCTAACCCAACCATAGGCCTAGCCCTAAACCTAACACTTCCCGTAAACCAAACCCTATCCCTATCCCTAATCTTAACTCTAATTTTAGCCTAAATCCAAATCATAATCTAGCCCTAACCGTAGCTCTAAATCTATCCATTAAACTAAATATAACCCTAATCTAATGCTAACTTTTACCCTAATGCTAAACCAAACCTATCGATTACTCTAAACCTTAACTGAAACCTAACCAAACCCTATCCATTACCCTAACCCTAAGCCTAAACCTAACACTAACTGAAACCCTAACCCTAAACTTTGACCTAAACCAAATGCTAACCCTGAACATAACCCTAATAATACCCCTAATTTTTAACCTGACTCTTACCCTATACATAGCTCTTACAGTAGACCTAGCGATAACCTAACCCTAAAACTATCCTTAATTATAACCCTAGATTTGACATTAGCCCTATCCCTAGTTCTAGCCCTGAACCTAAAAGAAACCCTAGCCTTAAACCAAGCATTAATCCTAACCTAAACACTAACCCTAGCCCTGATCCTAATTCTAACCCTCACCCTATCCCTAAAGCTAGCTATAACCCCACCCATTCCCATAAACTTAATCCTAACCCCAAAGCTAATCCTAAATCTTTCCCTACCCCTAGGCCAAACCCTAACACTAACCCTAGCCCTAATCCTAGCTCTAATTTAGCTTTTACCCTAACACTAAGCCTAATTCTAGTCCTAAATCTAAATCTAACTCTCGTCCTATCAATTTCCCTAGTTCTAACCCTGTCCCTTACCATAACACTATTCCTAACACTTACCCTAACCCTAGATCTAACCCTAACTCTAAATCTAACCCTAAACCTAAGCCTAAACTTCACCCTAACACTATCCCTAACCCTAACACTAATTCAAAATCTAGCCCTAATACTAGCCCTAGCCTAAAAAAAAAAAAAAAAAAAAAAAAAAATGAGCCATAGCCATAACCCTAACCCTAACCCTTAGAAGTAAAGTTGAAGTGAAATTTTTAAAGCACAAACTGTTCCTTTCAGTGAACCTTAAACTGAAAAGGCCCAACCTGGGAAATATGGTAATGCTAGGTAAAGATGAATCCTCACCTGTATCTAAGAAATTTGAACAAAATTAACTCTAACCCGAGCATTAGTTCTAACCCTAGCCCTAACCCTAATTCTAAAACTAATCCTTTCCTGTTTATAGAGTTTGATCATAAAAGTCAAAATCTTGGGGTGCCTAGTAGGGAAAGATAACAGATGAATCCTGCCCAGTATCAAAAATTCTGACAAATACTTGGGGAAGGTGTTTCAGTACATGCCTATTTCCCCTGTTTTCTCCTAAGGTGCTCTTGGATAAATTGTTTTTTCATGCCTCAGCTTAAGGTACTTTCACAAGGAATAAACCAGAGCATGCCCACCACGAAATGATTGAGTGTGTGAAGTTTCATGCAGTTATCACCAATTCTGTTTGATTTCCACCTCCATTTCCATTCACACCTATAGGCCATAATGTAGTGAAAACTAAAAATTCAAACTGTTCCTGACACTGAACAATTGAACATTGAAGGCCCATACTTGGAAGCCTAGCAAGGTTGGTCAAAGATAAGTCCTGTACAGTATCAAAATAATTCAAGCAAAAAAATTCAAAGCTCTTTCAGTACATGTTTATTTTGCTTGCTCCTAAAGCACTCAGAGATAAAGCTGTTTTTTCTACTTCAGCTTAGCGATATTTCACAGGAAACAAACCAGAGAATGCTCACTGAGAACTGATTGAGAGTATGAAGTTTCAAGCAGCTAGCACAAACCCTGTTTGATTTGCAGCTTCATTTCCACTCATCCCTATAGGGCAAAAAGAAGAGAAAAATGAAAATTTAAACTGTTCCTGAGAGGAAAACTCTTTTACGTAGGAGGCCCAAACATTTGGAGTATAGTCAAAATGTTATAGTTAAAGCTTCGTCCCAGGGTTTCATAAACTGACTTCCAGAACACTTGATTAACTAACCCTAACCAACCCTAAATCTAACATTACCCATTACCCTAAACATAACCCTAACTGTAATGAAAACTCTAGCCATAATCCAAACCCTAAACCAAACCCCAACCATAAACATATCCCTAGACCTAAACGTAAATCTAAACCTTTCCTATCCCCAACCCTAACCCTTACCCTAACCCAACCATAAGCCTAGCCCTAAACCTAACACTTACCGTAAACCAAACCGTAGCCCTTACCACTTGATTCATATAATCCAATCAAGCCTTTATTGAAGCACACAGGTGGCGGCTTACGAGAACATAAAGCTGTTTCTCTGTTCAGCCTCGAACCATTGCAAGAGAACTCCTTATAAGCCTGAAAACCGTAAAAGGGATGTTTGTTGGCCTTGCCAATGCAATAAAGCCAGGTTACAGAAGTGAGATGTGCACTCAAGCTGACGGAAGCCTAACAATTACAGTTAGCCCAGTCATCCCAGTTACAGAAACAGAGTGCAGTTACCCTTGTTACAGAAACAGTACCCATTAGGTAGTTTTGTGTTCCAAAATGTTTCTATAGCAAAAGTAAAGAAACATTTTGCCCCACTTATGACTCTTCCACTTGGCATGGTTGTTTTACAGGATGAAGTCTTAAAACAAAATGGTGTCACATTAGCTCCTACTATCATATTTCCCACTTGCTTTAGTAGGCTTGATGTCAATCTTGCACATCATTAGGCCTCAGGTTTTGTTTTTTGTTTTTTTTTTTCCATCCTTCTGTATCTAAAGGATTATGCTGGGTTGGAAAGGCCATAACTCTGACCTCACCTACATTCTTGTATATATGGTTAAGGAGGGTTTTGAAGAGGCAGGGTCCTACAATAATTCTAATCAGGAGAAGGACTAAGGGCCCAACTATGGCTGAAATGATGGTAGTCAATCAAGGGGATCATGAGAATAGGTTTTGGAACCAATCGCCTGAAATTTCAGTGCTTAATCTCTTTCCTTTAACATGTTTCCACAAGCACCAAATTGTTCTTTATTATCCCAGAATGGTTTGCATAGAAACAAGTTTCTTCTGGAGCCATACAAAGTCCTCCTTCTTTCAGAAAGAGACCATATAGACCTCATCTGTTTTGTAAGACTATTTCTGTCAGAGAGTCTAGTGAAACCTTTAGTTTGGAGATTGGTCTTTCTAGTTTTCCTAAATTTGTATCTATTTGATGGCTGAGGGACTTCCCAGACCAGCCAGGAGGGGAATTAAAATGGGGGCAGCCAGTCTATTTTGATAAATCACTGGGCCCTGGCCTTTTAATAAGTCCAGGTGATATTTTCCTTTTTCTCCATCAAAATAGTAGGTTACATAGTTTAGAGTTATTGACAGTTTGGAGATATAGTCAAGGAGTTCAAAGTGGGACCCTAGAAGCACAAATTTTGGTGAACGGGGAGTTGTCCCACTTATAAGTTGGGTTGTGGAAGCAAGTGTCTCTTTATGGGAGATCACCCAGGTTGATCTTGGGAGTAGTTTCCCAGGTACATCTTACTGAGCTAGACATATTGGTGAACATCTATGTTGACCATAATTTTTCCTCTAATATTAGGGATCTCCAATTGCCATAAGAAAAAAGGGTGATGACCGTACTTGCTACTTCCAGCAGAAAGGGGGTGATGTGCAGTGGACAAGCAGTTTGGAGTCCCTTTTAGAAACTGAGTGGGTAAAGGAGTCCATGGTAAATATCTCGCTTAGTGAAAAAAGGATGTATGTCCTCCTCTGAGAAGTGTCTGTTCAGGTCCTTGGCCCATTTGTTGCTTGGGTTATTTGTTATATTATTGTCTACATTCCTGATAATTCTGACAATGTTAAAGATCTATGTTCCCTAAAAATGTGCCTTATTAGGCTTTGTTAGGCTTTGTTATGGGGACATAATCTCAGGTCTTCCACATCCTGGTAAACAATTATTAATTTCTGTCATTTTCATGATATTCATGGACAGGTTCCAGATGCTATTAGTGCTATTTTGTTATTAATCTTACTTCGGAACTCATGTCTTTTTGTTTCTCTCATAGAAGTGCCCACCCCAGGTGAATTTACAGTTGAGGGAGTTGAGAGAGAAGAGGGGAGGGGAGGGGAGTAGGGATAGTAGAGGTTAGGATAGAGAGCAGAATTCATCAGACACTAGAATGGCATACAATCAATCAATAAGTACATGAAAAAATGCTCAACATCGCTAGCAGTCAGAGAAATGCAAATCAAAACCACCCTAAGATACCATCTCACTCCAGTAAGATTGGCAGCCAATATGAAGTCAAATAACAACAAGTGCTGGCGAGGATGTGGGGAAAAGGGTACACTGGTTCATTGTTGGTGGGACTGCAAATTGGTGCAGCCAATGTGGAAAGCAATATGGATATTTCTTGGAAAGCTGGGAATGGAATCACCATTTGACCCAGCTATTCCCCTTCTCAGTCTATTCCCCAAAGACCTAATAAGAGCATGCTACAGGGACACTGCTACATCGACGTTCATAGCAGCACAATTCACGATAGCTAGATTGTGGAACCAACCTAGATGCCCTTCAATAGATGAATGGATTAAAAAAATGTGGCATTTATACACAATGGAGTATTACTCTGCATTAAGAAATGACAAAATCATAGAATTTGGAGGGAAATGGATTGCATTAGAGCAGATTATGCTAAGTGAAGCTAGCCAATCCTTAAAAAACAAATGCCAAATGACTTCTTTGATATAAGGGGAGTAACTAAGGACAGAGTAGGGACGAAGAGCAGGAGAAGAATATCAACATTAATAGGGATGAGAGGTGGGAGGGAAAGGGAGAGAGAAGGGAAATTGCATGGAAAGGGAAGGTGATCCTCAGGGTTATAAAAAATTACATACAAGAGGAAGTGAGGGGTAAGGGAAGAATAATACAAGTGGAAGAAATGTTTTACAGTAGAGGGGGTTGAGAGAGAAGAGGGGAGGGGAGGGGAGGGGGGATAGTAGAGGTTAGGATAGAGAGCAGAATTCATCAGACACTAGAATGGCAATATGTAAATCAATGGAAATGTAATTGATGTAACTGATGTGATTCAGCAATCTGTATATGGGGTAAAAATGGGAGTTCATAACCCTTTTCAATCAAACTGTGAAATATGATATATCAAGTTAGATGTAATGTTTTGAACGACCAACAATAAAAACAAGTCAAATATTTGTTTCTTTGGCCCCTTTATTTTAACCTTAATATTTAAATTTGGCCTTAAACATCCAGCAAGTCAGTTTTACCAGTTTTAAAGTAAGAATGCTGTGCTTTAACTTTAATGTTCATAACTTTACAGTTAATTTTTACATTACAAAATATCATTATTTTATCTAATAATTTATGTAATGCTGAAGATCTTCCCAAAGGCAGAAGATGACACCTTAACATGTAATGTATGATCCAATCACTGTATGCAAACATGGCAGCTTGAAGACCCAGAGACCCCATTATATTTTGGCTATAAAAACACTCTCTTGTCAGGTGTTACTCTCTTGCTCTCTCCTTTTTCTCTAACTTTCACTATCTCTGGTTCTCTCTCTCACTTTTTATTTTTCCTTTTCTCTCTCTCTCTCTCTCTCTCTCTCTCTCTCTCTCTCTCTCTCTCACACACACACACACACACACACACTTTTCTTTCTCTCTCTTTCTCTCTCTCTCTATCTCTTGCATTGTCCTCTCTTTCTCTCTCTTGCATTTTCTTCTCTGTCTCTTGCACTTTTCTTTCCCTCTGTCTCTCTGTCTCTCTGTATTTCTTTTTCTCTCTTGCATTTTCTTTTCTCTCTCTCTCTCTCTCTCTCTCTCTCTCTCTCTCTCTCTCTCTCTCTCTCTTTCTCTCCCTCTCTCTCCCTCTCAATATCTTGTGTTAATCAGACATTGTCACAGTAAAGGTCTCCTGGTTGCTCTGAGTGTAGTGGTGACATTTTTAGTTATAATGAAAATACAAAATGAAATTAACTATAGTAAAAACATATTTAACTTGTATATAATTTTGAACTTTGGATGAGTTATTCATTATATTTTCCATTTGACACCACAGTAATATTTTCAATAAAACAAATCTTTGAATATAACTTTAAGTTAACTAAAATCTGGCATTCTTTGAAGTTATTTTGACATGCTGTAAAGTGGGAGGCAAATCCTTATCTCAGGTAATGCAGGGCTCTTTACAAATCCTAGGTAAAGTGTTTTAGTTTTAATGTTGATCTTTGTCACTTTTTTTAGATATCATTTTAGAAAGTTTACATGTATTGTTTCCTGACTCTGTATGAATGATAGTAGCACAATATGACATAATCTGGAATATTAATTAAGGAAAGGCTGAGTTTTTTTATGTGTTAAGTGGCAAAATGTTTTATCATATTAATCTTTAAATAGGTTAGGCTCTTATTACTTTTTAAAATATCTTTAAACTTTTATATTTTAGTGTTAAAGGTAACATAAGATTTGGTTACAAATATCAAACAATATAAACAAATCTCCAACAAAATCTATTATCTTTATAAATTGAAATTACCATTACAAACAATTTTAGTTTTGAGAATACCAGCTTGATAAAATGTTTCTTTAAACTTTTTACCTTAAAGATTTGTATATCTGAAAGATAGTGAACACATTTACCACACTTTTATTGATGTTTTTATATTAACCAAGGTTAGCTTTTAAAGGAAACCTAGACTTCGAAATGTAGAACAATACTTTAAAATAACAGTTGCTGTTTAGCCACAGATGTACAAAATTTATGTTTTTTAAGATTATTTGTTCTAGGAGATAAAACTTAATAGACACAATTTAACAAATATTTTTTAGAAGTTTTTGTCATTTTAACATATAAATAGATCAGTACATTAATATTTGTCCTAAAAAAAAACCTTGAATATTTTTAACTATTTGTGTAACATATATAACCAACTAAGTTAAATATTAATTTCTAATATTTGTCTTTTGTTTATAGACCTTTATATTACTTAATTAAACCCTTTTGTTTTTTACTTAAATGTATTATAATTACATAAAGATTTTTTTACCGGGAAACGTTTTTCATTAAATATATTTTTATATTTAGAGTATTTTAACAATTTTTAATCAATTGATACTATTTTTACCTTGAAATAACCATTATAAATTTTTGAATTTAGATAAATTAATCTATTTTCATAAGATGAAATATTTGTTATTTACAGTACTTTAATTGAAATACATTGAAACCTCTTCATTCCTTGTATGTAGAATTATACCTGTTGGGAATTTGTAATGTATAGTAACCTTGTTTTAATAATAACACAAGATGATTTTAAATTTTCTATTTAGTTTACCAATTTATGAAAACACCAATATAGTGTATGAAAACCAAATACTGTTTAAATGTTTTACCTTCTGGAATTTAAGTAGTTAAGAGTACTTGATATTTTATTTAAAAGTCAAGATTTTAACTTTGTAAACAAATTCAATGTCTCTAAGAAACACATCCAGGATTAATTTCATATATGTATAGATGAAATTTATGTATCTTTTATTTAAAAAAAACAAGGTATCAGACAAGTGCATTGAATGGTATTACTAATATTTTTTTTTCTGTGTTGTTGAATAAAAATCCTAGAGACAATGGATGTCAGACACTTTATAGACATTAAAATTTTAACAGCTGTTTATGTATGTAGAAACAAAAGTATGCATTAGTAATATTAAAGACATTTGTACTTTTATCTATTATGCCAATTTGAATTGAATGATTTAAATCATATTAATCAAAAGTATTTGGATCCATTTTTTAAAATTTTAATTTATAAGGTCATATGTCAATTTTTTATACCAAATATATGCAGACATGTAAATCCATGTAGACAGACAGTACACTGTGTGCACCCACAAAAAGCAAACAGAAAAACAGAAACCTTGTAGCTTATTTTTTAAAACCTATTACATTGAGAGTTAACTCTTGTATATTGGCCTTAGAATAAAGAAGAGCATAATCAGAAAAAACATATTAAGTTAAGCATTCAAGTTTAACAAATATAAAATTTTAAAAGTTTTCTAACATTTTTCCTGAGGTGGTCTTTTTAATGAAAGCTAAAGAGATTTGAGGGAACATAGACAAAAGAAGAGGGCTTATTTTTCCCTGGAGAAACTTCCCAAAGACGCAGCTCCCTTGGTCTCCTTGGGAGAGTCTCCCAGGTTGGGGTCCCATTTTAAATGTTTTTTTTCTGGTTTCTTGGATAGCAGCCACCAACTTTTAGCCTGAAGTTGAAATTTTTTTTTCTTTCTTTCATTGGTTGTTCAAAACATTACAAAGCTCTTGACATATCATATTTCATACGTTAGATTCAAGTGGGTTATGAACTCCATTTTTAACCCCAAATACAGATTGCAGAATCACATCGGTTACACATCCACATTTTTACATAATGCCATATTAGTAACTGTTGTATTCTGCTATATTTCCTATCCTCTACTATCCCCCAACTCCTCCCCTTCCATCTTCTCTCTCTACCCCATCTAGTGTAATTCATTTCTCTCCTTGTTTTTTTTTCCATTCCCCTCACAACCTCTTATATGTAATTTTGTATAATAATGAGGGTCTCCTTCCATTTCCATGCAATTTCCCTTTTCTCTCCCTTTCCCTACCACCTCGTGTCTCTGTTTAATGTTAATTTTTTTCTCCTGCTCTTCCTCCCAGCTCTGTTCTTAGTTGCTCTCCTTATATCAAAGAAGACATTTGGCATTTGTTTTTTAGGGATTGGCTAGCTTCACTTAGCATAATCTGCTCTAGTGCCATCCATTTCCCTGCAAATTCCATGATTTTGTCATTTTTAATGCTGTGTAGTACTCCATTGTGTATAAATGCCACATTTTTTATCCATTCATCTATTGAAGGGCATCTGGGTTGGTTCCATAGTCTTGCTATTGTGAATTTTGCTGCTATGAACATCAATGTGGCACTATCCCTGTAGTATGCTCTTTTAAGGTCTTAAGGGAATAGTCCGAGAAGGGCAATAGCTGGGTCGAATGGTGGTTCCATTCTCAGGGTTCCCAGGAATCTCCATACCGCTTTCCAAGTTGGCTGCACCAATTTGTAGTCCCAGCAGCAATGTACAAGAGTACCCTTTTCCCCATATCCTTGCCAGCATTTGTTGTTGTTTGACTTCAGAATGGCTGCCAATCTTACTGGAGTGAGATGGTATCTTAGGGTGGTTTTGATTTGCATTTCTCTGACTGCTAGAGATGGTGAGCATTCTTTCATGTACTTGTTGATTGATTGTATGTCCTCCTCTGAGAAGAGTCTCTTCAGGTCCTTGGCCCATTTGTTGATTGTGTTATTTGTTATCTTATTGTTTAATTTTTTGAGTTCTTTGTATACTCTGGATATTAGGGCTTTATCTGAAGTGTGAGGAGTAAAAATTTGTTCCCATGATGTAGGCTCCCTATTTACCTCTCTTATTGTTTCTCTTGCTGAGAAAAAAAAAACTTTTTAGTTTAAGTAAGTCCCATTTGTTGATTCTTGTTATTAACTCTTGTGCTATGGGTGTCCTTTTAAGGAATTTGGAGCCCGACCCCACAATATGTAGATCAGAGCCAACTTTTTCTTCTATCAGATGCAGAGTCTCTGATTTGATATCAAGCTCCTTGATCCATTTTGAGTAAACTTTTGTGCATTGTGAGAGGAGGGGATTCAGTTTCATTTTGTTGCATATGGATTTCCAGTTTTCCCAACACCATTTGTTGAAGATGCTATCCTTCCTCCATTGCATGCTTTTAGCCCTTTTATCAAATATAAGATAGTTGCAACTTTGTGGATTAGTCTCTGTGTCCTATATTCTGTACCATTGGTCCACCCGCCTGTTTTGATACAGTACCATGCTGTTTTTATTAATATTGCTCTGTAATATAGTTTAAAATCTGGTATTGCTATACCGCCTGATTCACACTTCCTGCTTAGAGTTGCTTTTGCTATTCTGGGTATTTTATATTTCCATATGAATTTCATGATTGCTTTAACTATTTCTACAAGAAATGTCCATGTTGATTGGCATTGCATTAAACCTATAGAGAACTTTTGGTAATATCACCATTTTGATGATGTTAGTTCTGCCTATCCATGAACAGGGTATATTTTTCCATCTTCTAAGATCTTCTATTTCTCTCTTTAGGGTTCTGTAGTTTTCATTGTATAAATCTTTCACCTCTTTTGTTATTGTTAGGTTGATTCCCAAGTATTTTATTTTTATTTTTTTGAGGATTTTGTGAATGGGGTGTTTTTCCACATTTC
This sequence comes from Urocitellus parryii, assembly GCF_045843805.1. Classification (NCBI taxonomy): domain Eukaryota; kingdom Metazoa; phylum Chordata; class Mammalia; order Rodentia; family Sciuridae; genus Urocitellus; species Urocitellus parryii. Next base: position 123,454,034 of record NC_135534.1, read on the forward strand.
CATTTCAGAAGATTTGTCGCTGAAATGCCTTTGATTTATGCGTGTTAATTTTATATCCTGCCACTTTGCTGAATTCATTTATTAGCTCTGGTAGTTTTTTTCTAGACCCTTTTGGGTCTTCTATGTATAGAATCATGTCTTCTGCAAATAGTGATAATTTAAGTTCTTCTTTTACTATTTTTATGCCTTTAATTTCTTTCATCTGTCTAAATGCTCTGGCCAGTGTTTCAAGAACTATATTGAATAGAAGTGGTGATAGAGGGCATCCCTGTTTTGTTCCAGATTTTAGAGAGAATGCCTTCAATTTTTCCCATTCAAAATGATGCTAGCCTGAGGCTTAGCATAGATAGCTTTTACAATGTTGAGGTAAGTTCCTGTTATCCTTAGTCTTTATATTTTGAACATAAAGGGATGCTCTACTTTGTTGAATGCGTTTTCTGCATCTATCAAGATGATCATATGGTTCTTATCTTTAAGTCTATTCATGTGGTGAGTAACATTTATTGAATTCCATATATTGAACCATCCTTACATCCCAGGGATGAATCCTACTTGATCATGGTGCACAATTTTTTTGATGAGTTTTTGTATCTGATTCACCAGAATTTTATTGAGGATTTTGGCATCTAGGTTCATTAGAGATATTGGTCTGTAGTTTTCTTTCTTTGAGGTGTCTTTGTCTGGTTTCGGAATCTGGGTGATGTTGGACTCATAGAATGAATTTGGAAGAGCTCCCTCTTTTTCTATTTCCTGAAATAACTTGAAAAGAATTCATATTAATTCTTCTTTAACGGTTTTGTAAAACTCCACTCTATACCCATCTGGTCCTGGGCTTTTCTTGATTGGTAGGCTTTTGATTGCTTCTTCTATTTCATCCATTGATATTGGTCTGTTCAAATTGTGTGTATACTCCTGACTCAGTCTGGGCAGATCATATGACTTAAGAAATTTATCAATGTCTTCATTATCATCTATTTTATTGGAATATAGGTTTTCAAAATAATTCCTAATTATCTTCTGTATTTCTGTAGTATCTGTTGTGCTGTTGCCTTTTTCATCCCGTATGTTAGTAATTTGAGTTCTCTCTCTTCTTCTCTTCATTAGCATGGCTAAGGGTCTGTCGATCTCATTTATTTTTTCGAAGAACCAACTTTTAGTTTTGTCAATTTTTTCATTAGTTTCTTTTGTTTCCATTTTGTTGATTTCTGCTCTGATTTTAATTACTTCTTGCCTTCTGCTACCTTTGCTATTGTTTTGCTCTTCCTTTTCTAGAGCTTTGAGATGAAGTGTGAGCTCATTTATTTGTTGTTTTTTTTTTCTTTTTTTGAGGAATGACCTCCAGGCAATGAATTTCCCTCTTAAAACTGCTTTCATTTTGTCCCATAGATTCCTATATGTTGTGTCTGTATTTTCATTTATCTCTAAGAATTTTTTGATTTCCTCCTTCATTTGTTCTGTAACCCATTGATCATTCATTAACATATTGTTCATTTTCCATGTGATGTAGGATTTTTCTTTCCTTCTTTTATCATTGATTTCCAGTTTCATTCCATTATGATCAGATAAAATGCATGGTATTATCTCCTCCCCTTTATATTTACTGAGGGTTCCTCTATGGCATAATATATGGTCTATTTTTGAGAAGGATAAATGTGCTGCTGAGAAAAAAGTATATTCACTTGATGATGGTTAATATATTCTATATATGTCAGTTAAGTCTAGGTTATTGATTGTGATATTGAGTTCTATAGTTTCTTTATTCAACTTTTGTTTGGAGGATCTGTCCAATGGTGAGAGAGGTGTGTTGAAGTCACCCATAATTATTGCATTGTGGTCTATTTGATTCTTGAACTTGAGGAGAATGTGTTTTATGTACATGGCAGCACCATTATTTAGTGCATAAATATAGATAATTTTTATGTCTTGTTGGTGAATCGCTCCTTTTAACAGTATATAATGTCCTTCCTTATCCCTTTTGATTAACTTAGTCTTGAAGTCAATTTTATTTGATATGAGGATGGCCACCCCTCCTTGCTTACGAGGACCGTGTGCATGGTATATTTTTTCCCATCCTTTCACCTTCAGCCTGTGTATGTCTTTTCCAATCACATGTGTCTCCCCGGGAGGCAGCATATTGTTGGATTTGTTTTTTTAATCCATGTTACCAGCCTATGTTGCTTTATTGGACGTTTAAGCCATTAATGTTTAGAGTTACTATTGGTATATGGTTTGTACTTCCAGCCATGTTTGATTATTTATCTTTTTTTTAAATTTAGTTTGTTTCTCCATAATTAGTTTTCCCCCTGCCCTCTGTCTTTACTGAGTCACTTCCCACTGATGGTTTTGGTTATTGTTTTTCATTTCTTCCTCGTGTAGTGTTTTGCTCAAGATGCTTTGCAATGCTGGTTTTCTGGCTGCAAATTCTTTTAACTTTTGTTTATCACGAAAGATCTTTATTTTGTTGTCGTACCTGAAGCTTAATTTTGCTGGATACAAAATTCTTGGTTGGCATCCATTGTCTTTCAGTGTTTGAAATACGTTGTTCCAGGATCTTCTCGCTTTCAGTGTCTGGAAAGTTTTCTCTTATTATTTCATTCAGCTGGTTGCTCATTCCCTTGGTTTGAACCTCTATACCTTCCTCTATCCCAATGACCCTTAAGTTTGTTTTTTTTTATGTTATCCCATATCTCTAGGATGTTTTCCTCGTGATTTTTTACCAGCGTTTCTGAGTTGGCTAGACTCTTTTCAAGATGATATATTTTGTCTTCATTATCTGACGTTCTGCCTTCTACTTGCTCCACTCTGTTAATGATACTCTCATTTGAGTTTTTAATTTAGTTTATAGTTTCCTTCATTTCTAGAATTATTGTCTGATTTTATTTTAATAATCTCTATCTCCTGATAAAGATGCTTAATTTCTTCTTTTATCTGGTTATGTAATTCATTTTCAATGTGTTCTTTCACTGTTTGAATTTGCTGTCTCATATCCTCTTTAAGGTTCCATTCCATCTGTCTTAGGTATTCCTTGAGTTCTTCATTTGACCATTTTTCTGATGCCCCTAGGGCCTCCTGAATATTTAGGCTGTCCTGTATTGTTTGTACTCCTTTTCTTCTTTGCTTTTTCATGCTGCTCATGCTAATTCTTGTTCTGTTTGACTGCTGAGTTACTATTTACTCCTATAAATTTATTTGATGCTTGGGAGGAAAGATATTAGAAGGGAAGGGAAGAAGTCACTAAATAGAATGAAAGTAAGCAGGTAGAATTCAAGGAAGGGGGAATAAGGAAATTGAAAAGAAATGAAAAGACAAAAGAAAAAAATTAAAAAAAATAATGAAAAGAAATAAAAATTAAAATTAAAAAAAATTTAAAAATTTTTAAAAAATAAAAAACAGCAAAAAAATGAAAATTAAAAAAAAACCCAAATTAAAAAAAAATAATAAGTGCAGTCTTAGAGTTTGATTAACTTCTCTTCCAGTAGGTGGAGCTGTGCCCACCGAGCCAAGCTTCTCTCAATACGAAAGAACCAATCATTGTGCAGCATCTCCTCCTCCCAGACAGGGCGGGTCTCCAATCCTGAGTGCCAAGGGCCTTCTCTTGTGTCTAGTCACTTCCCCACTTTTCCTCAAGCCAGGCCCTGCTCACCAGTGACGTTCACCACAATACTGGCTACAAGCCAGGTCTGCTGCTCCTGGGAGCCCTATTTTCATGAATGACTGGGCACACTCTCCCTCTTTGCCATTCCCTCAGACCCTAAGTTGGTTGAGCATGGGGCTGAGAACTCTCAGCAAATTTTTCTTGCCCCTGGTAGCTGGTGCAAGAGACCTCAGTTGTCAGCACTGGTGGGCGCCGTAGCGGGAGTTCTGCGCTGCAGTCCCGCACCACTCCTGATTTCCTCAGTCTGGCTATCGAGCTCACGGGAGAGCTGGGAGGGGCCCTTATGGGAGAGCTGGGTCGGCCCTTAAGGTTTCCCCGCTCTGTGGAGAGGGAAGGCTAGGGGGTTACACACCTGTCACCGCTGGTTTCAATGAAGATATCTCCTCCGCCGCATTCTGGTGATGTCACTTCTCTGCCATTGTGGTATCCCATGCAAATGTAGACAGTTCCTTCCCTTTGCTGGGTGACCAATGCAGCGGGTGGGTCCTGACTGGCTCTCCCAAGCCTCGTTTCAATCCTGTGGCCACTGCCTATGAAGGCTTGGTTGGCATTAACCTCCTTAGGTTCAGAAGGGCCAACCAGTTGTTTCAGCGGGATCACTTAGTGCTGAGTAACCGCAGTTTGTCTCCGAGAAGCAGGCGAATGGGAGCTTGAATTCAGCCAATCCGGGCTCAACGTGTGTTCTGAGAGGCCCAGACGGTTCGCTCAGATCCACGTCAGCTCAGCATTGTCTAGTGATCCTGAGTAAACAGCACTTAGATGGTTTACGACTCCATATGCCCAAGTAGCTGAAGAGGTCAGAGACTTGATCTCTCTGCTCCTGCCGCCATGTTCCGCCCATTGAGTTCAAAATTGAAAAATCTTTAGACCATTTTTTTAATAGTTTAAACTTATTCATGCTTGTAAATACTGAGAGATAAAAGCCACATTTTTTAGACAAAATTATGCTTTTTGTTATATATTTTATGGATAATAATTTATAAAACCCTTTACTCTATGGGAACTGACATGATTTACACAGTTGGCCACCTGGCGCACTTCCTAAATGAAGACAATCTCTAGAATATATTTTTCTTTTTACCTTTAGCTTTTACTTTTGACAATTATTTTAGTCCTGTTGGCAGCACTTTACATTTTAATGAAAGCTTTTGTGAGTACATTTAAAACCGTTTTAACCATTTTTTTCCAATTAGAAACAAACTGAGGTAGAAATTAACACAGAATACAAAGGGAACAAACAAAAACAAACTAACAGACAAAGTCCTGAAAATTGTTTAGAAAATAAGTTAAAGGGGTACAGGTAGAGATCTCTGTAGTACTTCCCTTTCTCATGATTTCAGTGGAGTGAAATAGTCCTGATTAAAGGTGAGTGGTTATGAGAACAAGAAAAGGGCCCACACACAAGACAAATGGCCGGCAAAGAGAAACGGGAAAAATGACAAATAGCAAGAAGATGCTGGAGAAATGACAAACATCAGAACAGACACAGGACAAGCAATAGTCGCTGAGATCACACAAGGAGACCTCTAATGGGCAGAGAACATGCAAACAGAACAAATGGCCAGTGAACTGACACTGAAAAAATAACCAATAGCAGAAGACACTGGAGAGATTACAAACAGCAGAACAGACACAGGGCAAGCAACAATCACTGAGGTCTCACAGAGAAACCTCTAATGGGCAGAGACCATGTTTGTCCAGACAGATGAGGCCCCACAGGGAGGCCTCCAGTGGGAAAGAGAAGAAATCTCATCTTGCTGCCAGACAGATGAGGCCTCCCAGGGAGGCCTCAAGTGGGTCCCAGATACAGATAAATGACGTCACACAGGGAGTCCTTTAGGGAGACAGTGACAGTCTCATCCTGTCCCAGGGAAGGTGTAAGCGACTGCCTCCAATCTGATCTTTTCCTCCAGAGAAGAGTCGAGTCACCAGAAATGACAGGTCACCAAGAGGCTTTTCAGAGGATCCTAGGATGGATTGGAGTCATCCTCAGAGTGAGGCTGAGGAACGTCTCTCAGGAGTTTCCCTCTACTCTGGGGCCGAGGTCCAACGGTCGGTCATTTGAGGTATGTTAAGTGTGAGGATAGGAAAGAAATGGATGCCAGATGAGCCCCCAGATGTTATAGTTAAAGATTCATCTCATGGTTTTATAAACTGACTTCTAGATAACTCACATATAATTGAATCAAGCCTTTATTGATGTACACAGGTGGTGGCTGACTAGAACATAAAGCTGTTCCCCTGATCAGCCCAAACCATTGAAAGGGCACTCCTTATGAGCCTGAAAACTGCAAAAGGGATGTTCAGGGAGTCTAGCCAATGCAAACAAGCCAGGTTACAGAAGTAGGACAGTGCAGTCAAGTGCAGGGAAGCCTACCCAATCACAGTTAGCCTAGTCACCCCATTACAGAAACAGATCCCCGTTACCCTAATTATAGAAACACTACCCCATTAGGTAGTTATTTTGTTCTTAAAGAATTCTCTAGCAAAAGAAAAAGAACATTTTTGCCCCAGTTATGACTCTTCTACTTGGCACGGTTGTTTTACAGGATGAAGTCATAAAACAAAATAGAGTCAGATTTGCTCCTACTATCACAAAATAGGAAAAAGGTGAATCTTTCTCAGTATCATATAAATTAAAAAAAATAACTGTAACCCTAACACTCGGACTAAACCTAGTCCTACACTAAGTCTAACCCTAAACCTAATCTGTTAAGAGAACCTTTGATCATAGAAGTTTTGAAATCAGGGAGTCTAGTGGGGTAAGCTTACAGATAAATCATGGGCAGTTTTAATGAAATCTATCAAAATGGTTGGGGGAGCTATTTCAGTACATGTATATTTCCCTGTTTTTTCCTAAAGTGTTCTCAGATAAATTTGTACTGCATGCTTTAGCTTATTACTAATTTCACAAAAAACAAACCACAGAGTGCCCACAGAAGACTGATTGAGTGTGTGAAATTTCAAGCAGTTAGCACCAACCTTGTTTTGTTTCCAGATAAATGTATTTTCCCATGTAGGTCAAAATGAAGTGAATCCATAAAATACAATTTTTTCCTGTCAGCAAAGAATTCAACCGAGAAGGCCGAAACCTGGGAAACATAGTAAGGCTAGGTAAAAATATATCCTGCCCAGTATCAACAAAATTTTAACAAGACAAACTCTAACCCTAACACTAGACCTAACTCTAACCAAGCCTAATGTTAACATGTTTAGAGAACCATTGATCATGGAAGTCTCAAGGTTGAGGAGCCTAGTAGGGCAAGCTAACAGATGAATCCTGCCCAGTATCAAAGAAATCTGACCAAATGTTTGGGGGAAGTAGTTCAGTACATGCATATTTTCCTATTGTCTCCTATGCTCTTGCAAAGTGCTGTTTTTGCATGCTTCATCATTGGGATATTTTCACAAAGATAAAACCAGAGTGTCCTCAAAGAAAACTGATTGAGTGTGTGAAGTTTCAAGCAGCTAGCAAAAACCCTATTTGATTTCCAGCTCCATTTCTATTTACCCATATAGGTCAAAATGAAGTAAAATCTTAAAACAAAAGCTGAAATAATGACAGCAAACCAGTGACCTATAAGGCCCAAACCTGGAGAACATAGTAAGTCCAGGTAAAAGAAAACCCTGCCTGGTATCAAAGAAATTTGAATGAAACTATTGTAAACCTAACACTAGATTTATCCTTCATCCTAACCCTACAGCTCATCCTAGCCTGTTTAGAGAACCTTTGATCATAGAAGTCCCAAACTAAGGGAGCCTAGTGGGGCAAGCTAACAGATGAATACTGCTCAGTATTCAAGAAATATGAGCAAATATTTGGGGGAAGTGATTCAGTATATGCATATTTCCTTGATTTCTCCAAAAGTCCTCTGGGATAAAGTTGCTTTGCATGATTCAGCTGAGGGCAACATTCACAAGGAACAAACCAGAGAATGCCCACAGAGAACTGATTGAGTGTGTGCAGTTTCAAGCTGTTATCACCAACACTGTTTGATTTTATGCTTCATTTCTCTTCCACAAAATACTTCAAAATAAAGGGAAACCTTAAAATACAAACTGTTCCTGACAGCAAACCATTGAATGGGAAGGCCCAAACCAGGGAACATTGTGAAGCTAGGTAAAAGATGAATCCTTCACAGCATCAAAAATACATGAAAAAACTGACTCTAAACCTAACACTAGCTTTAAACCTAGCCCTTACCCTAACCATAAACCTAGCCCTAATCTGTTTAGAGAAACTTTTATCATGGAAGTCCCAAATTAAGGGAGCCTAGTGGTGCAAGCTAACAAATGAATCAAAGAAATCTGAGCAAATAATTTGGGGGGGTAGATAAGTTCATGTATATTTTCCTGTTGTTTCCAACAGTTCTTTCGTATAAAGATGTGTTTGCATGCTTCAGCTTTTTGAAACTTTCACAAGAAAGAAACCAGAGTGCCTACATAGAACTGATTGTGTGTGTGCATTTTAAGCAGCGAGCACAGCCCTGTTTGATTTCAAGTTCCATTTCCATTTACCCATATAGGTCAAGATGAAGGCAACCTTAAAATGCAAACTGTTCCTGAGTGCAAACCATTGAAGAGATAAGGCCCAAACCTGGGGAAAATACTAAGGCTAGGTAAAAGACAAATTATGCCAAGTATCAAATCTATTTGGACAAAATTCACTCTAACTCTAACACTAGATCTTACCCAATCCTAAACTAACTCTAACCTGTTTAATGTACCTATGATCATAGAAGTCCCAAACTTGGGGAGCCTAGTGGTGCAACTTAAAAGATAAAACTTGTGCAGTATCAAAGAAATTTAATGAAAAAATTGGGGAGGTATTTTAGTACATTCATATTTTCCTGTTTTTTTTTTCTTAAAGTGATCATGGATAAATTCTTTTTCATACTTCACCTTAAGGAACTTTCACAAAGAAAAATCAAAGAGTGCCCACATTGAGCTGATTGAGTGTGTGAAGTTTCATGCAGCTAGTACCAACCCTGTTTGATTTCTAGCTCCATTGCAATAACACCTATAGGCTATAATGAAGTGAAACTAAAGATTTAAATTCTTCATGACACTGAACCATTGATCCTTGAAGGCCCAACCTTGGGGAGCCTACTAAAGCTAGGTCAAGTATGAATCCTGTACAGTATCAAATTAATCCAACCAAAAAAATTGAAGCTCTTTCCATACATGGGTATTCTGTTGGCTCCTAAACACTCAGAGTTAAAGCTGTTACTTTCTACTTCATCGTAGGGCTACTTCCATGGCAAACACCAGATTATGCTCACTTAAAAGTTATGAAGTGTGTGAAGCTCGCACAAACTCTCTTTGATTTCCAGCTTCATTTTCATTCACTCCTATAGGGCAAAAAAAAAAAAAATAGAAACATGAAAATTGAAACTGTTCCTGAAGGTAAACCCTTTATGTAGGAGGCCCAAACATTTGGAGTATAGTTAAAATAGAAAAAAAGATGAATCCTGTACACTATCATAGAAATTTGAAAACAAAACTAACTCTTACCTTAATACTAGGTCTAATCCTAGACCTAACACTAACCCTAACACTAACCTTATCCTCCTTAGAGTCCCTTTGATCTTAGAAGTCCCACGTTTGTGGAGCTAAGTTGGGTAGTCTTCCAGATGAATCTTTCACAATATCAAAGAAATCTGACCAAATAATTGGGGAGATAGTTCAGTACATGCATGTTTCCCTATATTATCCTAAAGTGCTCTCATATAAACTTGCTTTGCATGCTTCATTTTAGGGCTACTTTTACAAGGAATAAACCAGAGAATGCCCATAGAAAACTGATTGAGTGTGTGAGGTTTGAAGTAGCTAGCACCAACCCTGTTGGATTTCCAGCTCCATTTCCATTTATACACATAAGTCAAAACGAAATGAAAACTTAAAAATACAAACTGTTCAGGAGAGCAAACCCTTGACTCAAGAGGCCCAAACAGAGAGAATATAGTAAGGTTAGGTAGAAGTTGATTCCTGCCCAGTATCAAAAAATTTGAACAGTACTAATCTAACAAAACACTAGTTTTAACCTTACCCCTAACCTAATATTAAATCTAAACTAACCTGTTTAGAAAACCATTGATCATAGTAGTCCCCAAATAAAGGAGCACAGTGGGCAAGAATGAATCCTCTGCAGTATCAAAGAAATCTGACCAAGTAATTGGGGAGGTATTTCAGTACATTCATATTTCCCTGTTTTCTCGTAATGTGCTCTTGGATAAATTATTTTTTCATGCTTCAGTTTAATGTACTTTTATAAAAAAACAACCAGAGAGTGCCCACAGAGAGCATATTGAATGTGTAAAGTTTCAAGCAGCTAGTACTAACTGTTTGATTTCCAGCTCCATTTTCTTTCACATATATAGGCCATAATAAAGTGAAACCTAAAAATTCAAACTTTTCCTGACAGTTAACTGGCAAACCTTGAAAACCCAAACATGGGGATATTACTAAGACTAGGAAAAAGATTAATCTTATGCAATATCAAAGTGATTCATGCAAAAAAAAAAAAAAAACTGAAGCTTGCTCCTAAAGTGCTCACAGATAAAGCTGTTTTTTTTTTTTTCCTAATTCTGCATTGGGCTACTATCACAAGAAACAAAATAGAGAATGTGCCCTGAGAACTAATTGAGTGTGTGAAGTTTTAAGCAGCTAGCAGAAACCCTGTTTGAGTCCAGCTCCATTTTCATCCACCACTATAGGGCAAAATGAAGTGAAAAATGAAAATTAAAACTGCTCCTGAGAGCAAACACTTTTACCTAGGAGGCCCAAACATGGGGAGCATGCTAATAATAGAAAAAAAGATAAATACTGCCCAGTATCCAAAAAGTTGAGAAAAACTAACTCTAACCCTAACACTAGTTCTAACACTTGCCCTAACTCTAACCATAACCATAAACCTAACTTGTTAAGAGAACCTTTGATCTTTGATATTTGACCCTTTTTAAACTTGGGGAGACTAGTGGGGCAAGCTTACAGATGAATCCTGCACAGTATCAAAATATCTGACAAAATAATTGGGGGAGGTATTTCAGTGCATGCATTTGCCCTGTTTCCTCCTAAAGTGATCTTGGATGAAGTTGTTTTGTATGCTTCAACTTACGGCTACTTTTACAAGGAAGAAACCAGAGAGTGCCCACAGACAACTGATTGAGTGTATGAAATTTCAACCAGCTATCACCAACCCTTTGATTTCCAGCTCCATTTGCATTTACCCATATAGGTCAAAATGAAGTGAGACATTAAAAACATACTATTTCCAACAGTGAACCACTGAACCAAGAAGACCCAAAACTGGGGCACATAGTAAGGCTAGGTAAAAGATAAGTCTTCCCAGTATCAAAGAAATTTGAACAAAACAATTTCTAACCCTAACACTAGCTCTAAAACTAGCCCTAACCCTAACGGCATCACTAATCCCTACCTGTTTAGAGAACCATTGATCATAGAAGTGCCAACCTTCGGGAGCCTAGTGGGTAAGTTAAAGATGACTACTGCACAGTATAAAATAAATCCGATCAAATTATTGGGAGAATTATTTCAGTACATACATATTTCTCTCTTTTCTCCTTAAGGGCTCTCAGGTATAGTTTCTTTTGCATGCTTCCTCTTTGGCCTACCTTCAAAAGAAAGAAACCAGAGTGTGTCCACTGAGAACTGATTGTGTGAAGTTTCAAGCACCTCTTGCCAACACTTTTTGATTTCCAGCTCAAATTTTATTCACATCAATAAGCCATAATCAAGGGAAACCTTAAAATACAAAATGTTCCTGACAATGAACCATTGAACCGAGAAGGCCCAACATGTGGAGCATAGTAAGTCTAAGTAAAAGATGAATCCTACCCAGCATAATAGAAATTTGAAAAAAAGTAGGGCCACATGGGTGCCCTCACTGAAGATGGAAGTCTCAGCTGCACAGTTTCTTTGGACACAGCCAGCAGTCTCAGCCACACAGGAGCTCTATGTGCAGAAGAAAGAAAGCACAGAACACAGAGGCTTTGCTTGTGGGTCTCCAAACAGAGCTCTGGACACAGAATAAGGTAACTCCAGAACCACCCATCTTACCAAACACCATACATGGGTAAAATATGGAATCTATCTTGCAGTATCTTACTCGCTATCTATCAGTGTGCGTGGCTACCAGCTTCGTTCTGCAGCTTATCAGGTACCCGGTTTTCACCTCCCTTACATCCAGCTGTGATAACTCAAGATTTTTCTCATTTGCTTTTGGGGAGGTGTAGCTATCAATGCGGAACAGCAACTGTACAGGCACCTGGTTTCCAATTCAGAGATAAGAGTAGGGAGGCTCCAGGTAGAAACTCAAGCCCTCTCACCCTGGCTACATCCACCACCCTGAGCACAGAGACTCAAGCAAGGAATATAAAACTCCACCTACTGCAAGAAAAGAAAACAGAGTTCTGAGAGATTTTTTTTTTCTTTCTTACTTTTCTTTTCTTGCTCTTCTCATTAATTATCCTCTACTATTCTCCCTCCTGTCCTCACAACCTCAACATATGTGAAACCAAGAACTTTCCATGAAATTGGACTTTAAAAATTGAATCATTAGAATAGTATAATATAGTTGAATTGCATAGGCCACACCTCACTACCTCTTTATTTGCTCTTATTTTCTCTCTCACTCTCTTTCTTTCCTTGTTATTTTTTCTTCTTTTTTCTTTCTCCCTCTATCCCACTTTCAGCCTCCTAATTTTTACTATTCATAAATTGGGTAATTTTATGAATACAGATAAGAAGATTGAATTTATAACTTCTTCCATAAATTCCCCCTGTATATTCATTAGAGTTCTCCTCCAAAGTTGCTAAGTTAGAATCATCACATACCCTCACTCCTTTCTCCGTTAACATAGCATCCTACCCCTGACCGCAGTTCTCTATACACCACAGAAATGGTATGCCTTTTATGAAACTAATTACTATGTTCTAAATAAAAATTGAAGCAAACATCTGTAGGCATAATATCTAAATATAAGTGTATTTATAATGGTTAGGCTTAGGCTTCGGGTTAGGTTTAGATTTAGAGTTAGGTTTTGATCAATGGCTAGGGCTAGGGCTAAGGATAGGGCAAGGATTAGGTCTAGGGTTTGGGTTAGATTTAGGATTATGGTAAGGGATAGGGTTAGAACTAGTGATAGGGCTAGTATGAGAGTTAGAGTTAGTCTCAGGGCTAGGGTTAGGGTTAGGGTTAGGGATAGGGCTAAATTAGGGCTAGTGTTAGTGTTAGGTTTAGGCCTTGGGTTAGGGTTAGAGTTAGGATTACATTTAGGCTAAGATATTGGGTTATAGCTAGGTTGAGGGCTAGGGCAAGTGTTAGTATTAGGGTTAGGTTTAGGGTTATGATTAAAGATAGGTTTAGAGCTAGGATGAGGGCTAATGTTTGTGTTAGGGTTAGGGCTAGTATTAGGGCTAGGGCTAATGTCAGGTCTAGGGTTAGAGTTAGGGATAGATTTAGTGTTATGTTTATGGCTTGGTCCAGTGTAGGTGTTAGGTTTATAATAAGGGTCAGTTTTAGAGCTAGGGTTATTATTAGGGTCAGAATCAATGTGAGGGTTTGGGTTAGATTAGGTTTTAGGTTTAGGGCTTGAATTATCATTAAGTTTAGAATTAAGGTAATGAAAGTGATAGGTTTAGGATTTAGGTGTGTTTTAGTGTAACCAATAGGGTTATGTTTAGTCCTAGGTTTAGCATAAAGGTTGGGTTATCATTATGGTAATGGTTAGGGTCAGACCTAATATTTGGAGTAGGGTTACTTATAGGATTAGGGCTTTTATTTGGGTTAGGGTTAGGTTTACATTTATGGTTAAAGCTAGGATTAGGGGCTAGGGATGTTCCTCAAGAAGGAGCATGCTCACCTGGCATGTGTGGGGCACTGGGATTGATCCTCAGCTCCACATACCAATGAAATAAAGATGTGTCCACCAAAATCTAAAAAAAATAAATATTAAAAAAATAGGTTTACGACTTGGATTGAGGCTAGTTTTTGAGTTAGGTTAGTGCTAGGTTTAAGGCTAAGACTAATGTATAAAGTAGTGTTATGATTAGAGCTATCAATAGGGTCAGGGTTAGGGCTACGACTAGTGTTATGGTTATGTTTACGGTTACAATGATGTTTAGAGCTAGGTTTAATTTTAGGGTCAGAGTCAGGTTCCGGATTAGTTTTCAGGTTAGGTTTAGGACTAGAACTAGAGATAGGATTAGGGCTAGGTGTAGGGTTATGGTTTGGTTTAGGTTAAGTGTTAGGGTAAGGGTTATCATTCTGTTTTGTTTTAGGGCTAGGGTTAGAGTTAGGGCTAGTTTTAGGATTAATGTTAAGATTAGGGCTAGTGTTAGTGTGAGGTTTAGGCTTAGGTTTAGGGTTAGATTTAGAGTTAGTTTTAGATCTAGGCTTTGAGCTAGGGAAAGGAAAGGGCTAGGATTAGGGCTAGGTTTAGAACCAGGTATAGGGTGATGGTAAGGGATAGAGTTAGAACTAGCTATACGACTAAGGCGAGAGTTTGAGGTAGTCTTAGGTTTAGGGTTAGAGTTGGGTTAGGAATAGGACTAAATTAGGGCTGGGATTAGGGCTAGGGTTAGTGTTAGGGTTAGGCCTAGGTTTAAAGCTAGAGTTAGTGTTAGGGTTATGGTTAGGGTTAGGTTTAGGTTAAGGGATGGGATTATAGCTACTTTTAGGTCTATGGTGTGGTTTAGAATTAGGGTTATGTTTAGGGGTAGGTTTATGATTAGGGTAAGGTTTATGGCTAGGATGTGGGCCAAAGTTTGTGTTAGGATTAGGCCTAGGATTAGAGCTAGGGCTAATATCAGTTCTACGGTTTTAGTTAGGGAGAGTTTTAGGGTTAGGTTTATAGGTAGGTCTATTGTAAGTGTCAGGTTTCTTGTTAGGGCCAGGTTCAGAGCCATGGGTATTATTAGGGTCAGGGTCAGGTTTAGGGTTTTTATTAGATTAAGGTTTAGTTTTAAGGCTGAAGTTATCATTATGGTTGGGGATAGGTTAATGATAGTTTTAGGTTTAGAGTTCAGGTTAGGTGTAGGCTAATGGATAGGGTTAGGGTTAGGGATAGGATTAGGTTTCAGCCTAGGGTTAGCAGATGCATTATGGTTATAATTAGGGTAATTGATAAGGTTAGAGCTAATTATAGGCCTAGTGTTATGCTTAGGATTAAGTTTAGGGTAAGGCTCAGGTTTAGAGTTAGGGCTAAGTTTTGGGTAATTGTTAGCTTTAGGGTTAAATTTAGGGTAGGGCTTAGGGCTAGGTTTTGCAATAGGTTAGGGCTATGGCAAATGTAAGAAATTTGTTATTGGTGTTAGGGCTAGTTTTAGGGTTAATGTTAGAGCTAAGTATAGATTTAGGGTTAGGTTTAGGGTTAGGCTGATGTTTAGAGCTGGGGTTCGTGTTAGTGTGAGGGTCAGTGTTCAGTTTAGGGTTATGGTTAATGTGAAAGCCAGAATTAGGACTAGGGTTAAGTCTAGGGGAAGGATTAGTGTTTGGCTTTATGCTAAGGGTTATTATAATGGCTAGGGCTAGGTTTTTGCTTAGTTCTAGGGCTAGAGTTATGGATGGATTAGGATTAGTTTTGGATCTATGGCTATTGTTAGGGTTAGGTTTAGGTATTAGATTACCAGTAGGGCTAGTGTTAGGGGTCGGTTTAGGGTTAGGTTCAGGTTTAGACCTATGATTAGTGTTAGGGTCAGAATAAGGGTCAGGTTTAGGGTTAGGGTTTGGTTTATGGTTAGAGCTATAATGAGGACTAGGGTTAGGACTAGTAATAGGGTTAGGGTTTGGGTTATGTTAAAGATTAGAATTAGCATTAGGTTTAGGGCTTGGCATAGGGTTAGGGATAGGGTAAGATCTAGGGTTAGGGCTAGGATTAGGGTTAAGCTAGGTTCAAGGCTCATTTTAGGGCTAGTTTTTTGTTAATTTTATCGCTAGGTCTAGAGCAATCGCTAATGTAAGAACTAGGGTTTTTAGGTTTAGTTTTAGGGTTATGGTTAGGGGTTAAATATCTAGTGTTAGGATTAGGTTTATGGTTAGGGTGAAATTTAGTGCTAGTGTTAGTTTTAGGTTAATAGTCAGGGTCAGGTTAGTTTTAGGGTTATGGTTAGGACTCGAATTAGGGCTAGGTTTCCTTTAAGTGTTCTGATTAAGGTTAGGGTAGTGTTTAGAGCTAGGGTAAGTGTTAGGACATGAGTCAGAGTTAGGGTTACAATTAAGGTTAAGATTAGGACTCAAATTAGGACTAGGGTTATGTCTCTTTAGTCTTAAGGTTTGGTTTTAGTTAAGGTTTAAGGTTAGGGCTCTTGTTCAGTTTTGTTTTACTGTTAGGGTTAGCATTAGGGCTAGTTTTATGATTAGCGTTTGTACTAGGGCTAGTGTTAATGTTAGGCTTAGGCTTAGGTTTAGAGTTAGAGTTAGGGTTAGATATAAGGTTAAGACTAGGAATAAGGATTTGGCAATGTTTAGGTCTAGTTTTAGGGCCAGGGTTAGGGCTAGGTTTAGGATTATACTAATGGATAGGATTAGAAGTAGGAATAGGGCTAGTGTGAGACTCAGAGTTACTGTTAGGGCTAGGGATAGGGTTAGGGTCAGGGATTGGGTTAAATTGGGGCTAGAATTAGCACTAGGGTTAGTGTTCACCTTAGGCCTAGCATTAGGGTTAGGGTTAGGGTTAAGTTTAGGGTAAGGAATGGCGTTATAACTAGGTTTTATGATGGGGGGGTTAGAATTAGGGTTAGGGCTATGGTTAGGGTTAGGGTTATTATTAAGTCTATGTTTGGGGCTAGGATGAGGGCTATGTTTTATTTTAGGGTTAGGGCTAGGCTTAGGGCTAGTGCTAATATCAGACCTAGGGTTATCGTTTAAGATAGTTTTAGGGTTAGGTTTATGGCTACATGTAATGTAAGGGTTAGGTTTATGATTAGGGACAGGTTTAGAGCTAGGTTCAAGGTCTGGGTTAGAAGTTTGGGATAGGTTAAGTTTTAAACTTAGGGTTTGAATTAATGTTATGATTAGTATTAGTGTAATGATAGGGTGAGGTTTAGGGTTTAGGTTTTATTTAGAATAATGCATAGGTTTAGGATGAGGGATAGGGTTAGGTTTAGGCCTAGGGTTATTGTTATGGCAATGGATAAGGTTAGAGCTAGGTTTAGGGCTAGGGCTATTGTTTTGATTAGGGCTAGGTTTAGGATTAGGGTTTTGGTAAAAACTCAGGTTAGGTCTTGAATTAGGGCTAGGTTTGCG
Organism: Urocitellus parryii; assembly: GCF_045843805.1. Classification (NCBI taxonomy): domain Eukaryota; kingdom Metazoa; phylum Chordata; class Mammalia; order Rodentia; family Sciuridae; genus Urocitellus; species Urocitellus parryii. Next base: position 123,470,956 of record NC_135534.1, read on the forward strand.
GTTAAGTTAATGCTAGGGTTAGGGGTAAGGCTAATGTAATACCAGGTTTAAAATTAGGGTTAAATTTTTGTTTAGTTTTAGAGGTAGGTCTAGTGTTAGGTTTAGGTTTAGGGTTAGGGTTATGTTTAGACTAGGGTCAGTATTATGGGCAGAGTCAGGGTCAGTGTTAGTTCTAGTTTTCAGCGTAAAACTAGAATTAGAGCTAAAGTTAGGGTTACGGTTAGTGTTTGGTTCAGGGTAAGGGTTATGGTTAGGGCTATGGCTTGGTTTTGTTTTAGGGCTAGTGTTGAAATTAGATTTAGAATTAGGGTTAGGGTTAGGGTTAGGCTTAGGGTTAGGGTTTGATTTAGAGTTAAAATTAGATCTAGGTTAGGACTGGAGCTAATGATAGGTCAAGGGTTAAGGCTAGAGTTAGGGCTAGAGTTAGGGCTAGGATTGGGATTCTGGTGAGGGATAGGTTTAGAACTAGAGATGGGGCTAGCGTAAGAGTTAGAGTTAATCATAGGGCTAGGGTTAGGGCTAGGGTTATGTATAGGACTAAAATAGGTCTAAGATTAGGGCTAGGGTTAGTTTTTGTGTTATGTTTAATTTAGGGTTAGTTTTTGTGTTAGGGTTAGGGCTAGATTTGGGCATTGGCTAATGAAAGAGATAGGGTTACAATTAGGGTTAGTTTTAGGGTTAGGGTTAGGGTAGATCTAGTGTTAGGTTTAGGTTTAAGGTTAGGGTAATATTTAGAGCTAGGGTTATTGTTAGGATATGAACCAGCATCAGGGTTAGTATTAGGGTTAGGGTTAGGACTCAAATAAGGGCAAGGTTTACTGTTAGTGTTCGATTTAAAGTGAGGGCTGTGTTTAGATGTTAGGTTATCAGTCAGGGTCAGAGTTAGCTTTAAGGTTAGGCTTATGACTTGAATTAGGGCTAGGGTTACTTTTAGGGTTTGGTTTAAGTTTAGGGTGATCTTTAGAGCTAGTGTAAGTGTTAGGATATGAGTCAGGGTCAGGGTAAGTTTTAAGGTTAGGGTTATGACTCGAATTAGGGATAGGGTTATGTCTAGGTGTAGTGTTAAGGATGTTTTAAGTTAAGGTTTAGGTTTAGGGTTGTTGCTCAGTTTTCTTTTAGTCCTGGGTTTAGGGTTTTGGCTAGTTATAAGGTTAGCATTAGGTTTAGGGCTAGTTTTAGTGTTAGGCTTAGGCTTTGGTTTAGGGTTAGATTTGGATTTAGCGTTAGATCTAGGATTAGGGCTGGGTCTAACAATAGGACAAGGGTTAGGGCTAGGGTTATAGTGATGGTAACAGAGAGGGTTAGAACTAGGGCTAGGGCTAGGGTGAGAGTTAGAGTTAGTCTTAGGACTAGGGTTTTGGTTAGATTTAGGGACAGGGCTAAGTCAGGGCTAGGATTATGGCTAGGGTTAGTGTCCAGCTTAGGCCTAGTGTTAGGGATGGTGTTATAGTTAATTTTAGGGTAAGGTATCGTGTTATAGCTAGGTTTAAAGGTAGGGTGAGGGTTACAAAAAGGGTTAGGGCTAGGGTTAGGGTTAAGGTTATGATTAAGGCTAGGTTTGGGGCTTGGATGAGGGCTAGGGTTTATTGTAGGTTTAGGTCTAGAATAAGGTCTAGAGCTAATGTCAGGTCTAGTATTACAGTTTGGGGGTATATTTAGGGTTAGGTCTCTGTCTTTAGTGTATGTTTTAGAGTAAGGTTCAGGTTTAGAGCTAGGTGTATTTTTAGGGTCAGGATCAGGGTTAGGGTTTGTTTTAGCTTAAGGTTTAGGGATAGGGCTCAAATGAGCATTAGGTTTAGGGTTAGGGTTAGGGTAATTGATTGGGATAGGTTTAGTTTTCAGCATAGGTTTAGTTCAATGGATAGATTTAGGGTTAGCAAAAGGGTTAGGGTTAATCCTAGGGTTAGTATTAGGATTATGGTTATCATAAGGATAATATATAGGGTTTGAGCTATGGTTAGTTTTGGTTAGGTTAGGATTAGGGCTACAGTAAGGTTAGGTTTTGGGTTAAGGCTAGTAACCCTAGCTTAGAGTTCGGTTAGGGTTATATTTAGGGTAAAGGTTAGGTTTTTAGCTAGGGCTAGGTCTAGGATGAAGGTTAGGTTTAGTGTTATTGTGAGGGTTAGGTTTAGGGTTAGGGCTAAGTTTTTCATTAGGGTTAGGTTTTAGGTTTAGGGTAATAGATTGGGTTAGATGTAAGGTTAGCTTTATGGTTAAGGTTAGGTTTAGGTTTAAGTTCAGTTTTAGGGGTAGTTTTACTGTTTGTTTCAGAGTAAAGTTTAGGGTTTGAGTTAGGGTTAAGGCTCTGGCTAGGTTTAGGATTAGGGTTAGTTCTAGATTTAGGTTTATGGTTTGGGTTAGAGTTTTTGTTAGGGTTAGGGATAGCGTTATCATTAGGGTTAGGGTTAAAGTTATGGTAATGGCTAGGGTTAGAGCTAGTGTTAGGTCTACAGTTAAGGTTAGGATTAGGACTATAGTTAGGGTTATGGTTAGGAATAGTGCTAGGATTATGTTTAGGCTAAGGTTTAGTCTATGAGCAAGGGTTAGGACTAAGGTGAGGGTTTGGGTTAGGCTTAGGACCAGGGTTGGGGTTAGGGTGAGGGTTTTGCTTAGGGTAGTTTTAGGCCTCCATTAGGGTTATGTTTTTTTGTTAGGTTTAGGCCTAGGATTAGTACTATGTGTAATGTAAGATCTAGGGTTCTGATTAGAGCTAGTTTTAGGGTTAGGGTTACGGCTAGGTCTAGTGTTAGGTTTAGGTTTTGGGTTAAGGCCAGGTATAGAGCTAGGTTTAATGTTTGTTTCAGTGCCAGTGTTCAGGTAAAAGTCAGGGTTAGGATGAAAGCCAGAATAAGACTAGGGTTAGGTCTAGTAGTAGGGTCAGTGTTTGGTTTAGGTTTAGTGTTATTGTTAAGTCTAAGACTAAGATTTTTTTATGTCAAGAGCTAGAGTAATAGCTAGATTTAGGATTAAGTTTAGGTCTAGGGCTATTGTTAGGGTTAGGTTTTGTTTTAAGGTTACTTATAGGGTTAGTTTCAGGTTTCGATTTCGGTTAGCTAGGGTTTGTGTTTGGATATGAGTCAGGGTGAGGGTTAGTTTTAGGTAGGACTCAAATTAGGTCTTGGGTTATGGCTAGTTATAGGTTAGGTTTAGTTTAAGTTAAGGTTTAGGATTGGAGCAATGGTTCGGTTTTGTTTTAGGCCTAGCGTTTGGATTATGGCTAGTTTTAGGATTAGCAATAATGTTAGAGCTAGTTGTAGAATGAGGTTTAGACTTAAGTTTAAGGTTAGATTTAGAGTTATGTTTAGATCTAGGGTTAGGGCTATGGCCAGGGTTAAGGCTAAGGTTAGGGCCATTGTGAGGGTTACGGTAGTGAATAGAGTTACAAATAGTAATAGGACTATGGTGTGACTTAGAGTTAATCTTAGGGCTAGGGTTTTGGGTACGGTTAAGTTTAGGGTTCAAATTGGGCTAGGATTAGCACTAGGGTTAGTGTAAGGGTTAGGCCTATTGTTAGGGCTAGGGTTAGGGTTAGTTTTAGGGGAAGTGATGGGGTTATATAGCTAGGTTTAGTGATATAGGAATTTTATATTTAGGATTAGGGCTAGGGTGAGGATTCGGGTTAGGATTAAGTCTAGGTTTAGGGATAGGATAAGTGCTAGGGTTTGTTGTAGGGTTATGGCTAGGATTAGGGCTAGGGATAATGTCAGGTCCAGGCTTATGGTTAGGGATAGCATTAGGTATAGGTTTACAGCTAGCTCTAGTATAAGGGTTAGGTTTAGGGTAGGGGTCAGGTATAGAACTAGGTTATTTTTAGGGTCAAAGTCTGGGTTAGGATTTGGTTTGGGTTAAGGTTTAATGTTAGGGCTCAAATTAGCCTTAGGGTAAGGGTTAGGGTTAGAGTAATGGATAGAGTTAGGCTTACAGTTCAGATTAAGTTTAGAGTAATGTATAGGGTTAGTGTTAGGGGTAGGGTTAGGTTTAGGCCTAGGGTTAGCATTTGGTTTAGGCTTATGTTAAGAGTATTAGATAGGTTTAGTGCTAGTGTTAGGGCTTAGGTTAAGGTTAGGATTAGGGCTAAGGTTTGGGTTACTCCTAGGTTTTGTGTTAGGGTGAGCTTTAGGGTAAGTGTTAGGATTTGAGATACGGTTAGGGCCAGCACGAGGGTTAGGGTTAGAATCATGGCTATGGTTAGGGTTAGGGTTAGGGTGAGGGCTAGGGTTATTTTTAAGGTAATGGATAAAGTTATAGCTTGGATTTGGGCAATGATTACAGATAGGATTAGGGATAAGTTTATGGTTAGGGTTAGAGCTAGAGTTATGTTTAGGGTAAGAGTTAGAGTTAGGGCTAGTGTTAAGGCTAGGGCAAGCATTAGGTTTAAGGTTTGTGCTAGAGTTAGGGTTAAGGTTATGCTTAGGTTTAGTTTTAAGTCGTATATTAGGGCTAGGTTTTGTGTGTTTAAGTTTAGAGTTAAGGTTTAGAGTTAAGGTCAGGCTTTCAACTAGGGTTAGTGTTAGATTAGGAATAAGGGTAAGAGTTAGGCTTAGGCTTCGGGTTAGGTTTAGGGATAGCTAGCTAGGGTTAGGACTAGTAATAGAGTTAGGCTTTTGGGTAAGCTAAGGATTAGTGTTAGAACTAGGGTATCACTAGCGTGAGACTCTGGCTTAGGGTAAGGAATCGGTTTAGAGCTAGGGTTTGGGTTAGTGATAGGGTTAAGGTTAGGGTTTGGGTTAAATCTAAGTTTGAGGCTCAGATTAGCACTAGGTTTTGTGTTAAGGTTAGAGCTATAGCTAATGTAAGAACTAGCTTTATGTTCAAGCATAGTTTTAGGGTTAGGATTAGGGCTAGGTATAGTGTTTGTGTTAGGTTTAGAGTTAGGGTGATGTTTTGAGGTAGTTTTAGTTTAAGATGAGAGGCAGGATCAGTATTAGTTGTAGGGATGGAGTTATGACTAGGTGTAGCATTAGGATTTGGTTTAAGTTAATGGTTAGTGTTAGGGCTATAGCTCAGTTTTGATTGTAGGCTATGGCTAAGGTTAGGGCTAGTTTTCAAATTAGAATAAGGGTTAGGACTAGTGTTAGAGTGAGGTTTAGGTTAAGATTTAGGGTTAGATTTAGAGTTAGGGATAGGATAATTCTCGGTTTAGGACTATGGCAGGGTTAGGAATAAGGTTAGGGCTAGTTTTAGGGTTAGGGGATAGATAAGGTTGGTACTAGAAATAGGTCTAGGGCTAGATTTATGGTTAGTCTTAGGACTAGGGTAAGAGTTAGGGTTTCAGTTAGCTATAAATTAGGCCTAGGATTAGAGCTCTGGTTAGTGTTAGGGCTAGCGTTTGTGTTAATGATAGTGTTAGGTTTAAGATTAGGGTTTGGAGAAAGGATGTGGTTATACCTAGGTTCAGAACTAGGGCAAGGGTTGAAATTAGGGTTTGGGATAGGGTTAGGGTTTGGGTTAGGATTAAGGCTAGGTTTAGGTCTAGTATGAGGACTCATGTTTATTTTAGGTTTAAGGCAAGAATTAGATAGAGTGCTAATATCAGGTCTAGGGTTAAGGGTAGGGATACTATTATGGTTAGTTTTATGTCTACAGCCTATTTTAAGGGTTATATTTAGGATAAGGGCGAGGTTTCGAGCTAGGTGTGTTATTAGAGTCATGTCTTGTTCAGAGTTTAGGTTAGGTTTTGGGTTAGTTTTAGGGCTTGAATTAGCATTAGGGTTAGGGTTAGGGTTAGTGTAATTAATAGTTTTAAGTTTAGTGTTCAGGTTAGATTTAGGTAAGGATAAGGTTAGTGTTGGTGATAGTTTTAGGGCTAGGCCTAACTGGATAGGGTTAGATTTAGGTTTAGGACTAGGGTTAGTTGTAGGTTTAGCATAACTGTTAGGGTTTGAGTTAGGATTAGGACTATGGCAAGGGTTAGATTTAAGGTTAGTTCTATGGTTAGGTTTACAGTTAGGATTAGAGTAGATTTATGGTTAGAGCTAGTGTTATCATGAAGTTTAGAGTTAGAGTTAGGGTAATGGGTGGGGTTAGAGCTATGTTTGTGTTAGGCTTATGTTTGGTAATAGATAGGTTTAGGGCTAGGTGTATGGTTAGGATTAGGGCTAGAGTTAGGGTTAGGGTTAGGCCAAGGTTTAGTGTTAGAGTTAGGTTTAGGGTAAGTGTTAGGGTTTGAGCTATGGTTAGGGCTTCGGTGACGGTTAGTATTAGTGTCAGGTCTAGGTTTAGGATTAGGGTTAAGTTTAGGGCTAGGGTTAGCATTAGGGTTAGGGTTATGTTTAGGGTAATGGATAGGGTTACAGCTAGAGTTTGTGTTAGGATTATAGTTAGGAATAAGTCTAGTTTTAGGTTTAAGTTTAGGGCCAGTTTTACGGTTAGTGTTAGGTTTAGGGTAATGGTTAGGGCTAGGGTGAGGGTTAGGGTTAAAACAAGGTGTAGGCCTCATATTACGGCTAAGTTTTGGGTTAGGTTAGCACCAGGATTAATACTATGGCTAATGGAAGAGCTAGAGTTATGGTTAGGGCTACTTTTAGGGTTACGGTTAGAACTAGCTCTAGTTTTAGGGTTAGGTACACTTTTAGAGTTATGTTAGAGCTAGGGTTAGGGTTAGGTTAGGACTGAAATTAGGGCTAAGGTTTGGAATAGGTGTAGTGTTAGGTTTTGGTTTAGGTTAATGTTTAGGTTTAGGGCTATGGCTAAGTTTCAGAGCTTGAACTAGATAAGGGCTAGTTTTGGGATTAGTGTTAGTGCTAGTGTTAGTGTGAGGCTTAGTCTTAGGGTTAGAGTTGGACTTACAGTTATAGTTAGTTCTAGGGTTAGGGCTAGGGCTAGTGTTAGGGCTAAGGTTAGGGCAACTGTTAGGGTTATGGTAAGGGATAAGGTTAGATCTAGGAATGAGGCTAGGGTGAGAGTTAGAATTAGTCTTAGTGCTAATGGTAGGGTTTGAGCTAAATTAGGACTAGGATCAGGCCTAGGATTAGTGTAACAGATAAGTCTAGGGGTAGAGTTAGGTTTATATTTGGGGAAAAAGATGGGGTTATAGGAAGGTTCAGAACTAGAGTGAGGGATTAAATAAGGGATAGGGCTAGAGTTAATATTTGGGTTAGGATCAAGGCTAGGTATAGGGCAAGAATGAGGCTGGCATTTGTGTTAGGATTATGGCAAGAATTAGGGCTAGGGCTAATACCAGGTCTAGGGTTATGGTTAGGAATAATTTAGGGTAAAATTTATAGCTAGGTCTCGGGTCAGAATTAGGTTTAGGGTGAGGTACAAGTTGAGAGCTTGGGGTATTATAATAGTCAGTGTCAGGTTTTCGGTTTGGGTTAGGTTGAGGTTCAGAGTTATGGCTCAAATTAGCATTAGATTTTAGTTATGGTTCAGGTAATGGATAAGGTTAAGTTTAGGCTTCAGGATAGGTTTGGGGAAATGGATAAGGTTAGGGTAGGCCTAGGGTTAGCATTAGTTTTGTGGTTATCATTAGGGTAATGGATAGGATTAGAGCTAGCTTTAGGGCTAGGGTTTTGTTTAGGATTAGGGCTACAGTTAGGGTTAGTGTTAGGGTTAAAGCTAGGGTTATGTTTAGGGTATAGGTTAGCGTTTGACCTTGGGTTAGTGCTAAGGATAGGGTTAGGTTTAGGATAGGTCTAGGGTTAGGATTAGGATAATGATTAGGGTTAAGGTAATAGACAGGTTTAGATGTCAGGTTAGGGTTAGGGTTAGGTTTAGGATTAGGACTAGAGTTAGTGTTAAGTTAAGCATAATTGTTAGATTTTGAGCTAGAGATAGGACTATAGCAAGGGATAGGTTTATGGTTAGGTCTAGGGTAAGGTTTACCATTAGGGTTAGAGTAGGTTTAGGGTAAGGGCTAGGTTTATTATGACTTTTATTGGTGGGGTTAGGGTAATTGTTTGGGTTAGAGCTAAGGTGAAGTCTAGTTTTAAGATTAGGGTTAGGGCTAGGATTTGGGTTAGGGTTAGGCTTATCATTTTCATACAGTTAGGTTAAGGGTAAGGATCAGGCATTGAGTAAGTGTTAGGGCTGGGCTGAGGCTTCAGATTTGTATCAGGGCTAGGGATAGTGTTAGTGTTAGGGTTAGGATTAGAGCTATGTTTTGCCTTAGGTTTAGAGTTATGGTTAGGGTAATGGATAGAGTTAAAGATAAGGTTTTGGCTATGGTTATGTTTAGGATTAGGGCTAGGATTGTGGTTATGTTTGAGGCTAGGGTTATGTTTAGGGTAAGGGCTAAGTTTTGTGCTAGAGTTAGTGCTAGAAAAAGGCCAAGGATTTGGTTCAGCCTTAGGTCTAGAGAAAGGATTATTGTAGTCTTAGGGTTAGGGTTAAGGTTAGGGCTAGGGTTATCCTTAGTGTTAGGATAAGGGTTAGGGTAGATATGGTTATATGTAGGTTTAGGTTTAGGTTTAGGGTTAGATTTCGTTTTAGGGTTAATGTTAAGGCTACGGTTATTTTTAGTTTTATGGTATGTGTTAGGTTTTTAGCCAGGTTTAGGGCCTGGCGAGTGTTAGTTTTAGGGTTAGGTCTATTGTTAATTTTCTGTTGGTGGTTAGGGTTATGATGATGGTTAATGCTAGGGTTATCAATACAGTTAGGTGTAGGGCTGGGTAAGGTGTAGGTTTAGAGCTAGGTTCAGGGATAGGGTTAAGTTTAGGGTTAGGGTTTAGAGTAAGTTATACGTCTAAGTTTATAATTATGGTGAGGGTTAGGGTTTGAAGAAGGTTTAAGACTAAGGCTAGGCTTAGATTTAGGTTAGGGTTAGGTCTAGGGTTAGGTTGGGATTAAGCTTAGGGCTAGATTTAGTCCTAGAGTTTGCTCTAGGTTTTGTGTTAGGTTAAGGTGTAGAGTTAGGGATATGGATTATGTAAGAGCTAGGAGTATAATTAGGGCTAGTAGTGTTGTTATGGCTATGGCTATGTCTAGTGTTATGCTTAGGTTTTCAGTTAGGGTCAGGTTTAGAAATAGGTTTAGTGTTAAAGGCAGAGTCAGGGTTCAGGTTAGAGTTAGAATTAAGGTTAAAGCTAGAATTGGGACTAGGTTTATGTCTAGGGGTAGTGTTAGACTTTGTTAATTTAAGGGTTATTGTTAGGGCTAAGGCTAGGTTTTTGTTTACGTCTAGAGCTAGAGTTAAGGCTAGATTTAGGAATAGGTTTAGGTCTAGGGCTAGTGATAGGGTCTGGTTTAGGTATAAGTTTACTGTTAAGACTAGTGTTATGGTGTTGTCTAGTGTTAGGGTCAGATTTACACCTAGGTAAGTGTTATTGTCAGAATAAGGGTCAGGGTTAGGATTAAGGTTTGGGATAGGGTTAGAGCTAGAATGAGGGCTAGAGTTAGCACTATTAATATGGTGAGAGTTTTGATTAGCCTTAAGATTAGGGATAGGTCTAGTGTTACCATTAGAGCTTGGGTTTTGCTTAGGGTTAGGGATAGTGTTAGAGCTAGTGTTAGGGGTAGGGTTAGGGGTAGGGTTAGGGTTAGGGTTAGGCTAAATCTAGGTGTAAGACTCAGAATAGGGCTAGTTTTTGTGTTACTATTAGGGATAGGGTTAGGGCAACAGGTAACATAAGAACCAGGGTTACAATTAGGGTTAGCTTTAGGATTAGGGTTAGGGATAGTTCTAATGTTAGTGTTAGATTTAAGGTTAGAGTGACATTTAGAGCTAGAATTATTTTTAGGATATGAGACAGAGTCAGGTCTAGTTTCAGGGTTTGAGTTAGGACTCAAATTAGGACTAGGTTTGCTGTTAGCATTTGGTTTAAGGTTAGCATTACGTTTAGAGCTAGAATGAGTGTTATGATATGAGTCAGGGTCAGAGTTAGTTTTAAGGTTAGGGTTAGGACTCGATTAGAAGGAGGATTAGTTCTTGTTGTAGTTTAGGGTTTGGTTTAAGTTAAGGTTTAGGGTTAGGTCTATTGCTCAGTTTTGTTTCAGTCCTAGGGTTAGGATTAGTGCTAATTTTACAATTAGTATTAGGGTTAAGGCTAGTGTTAGTGTTAGGCTTAGACTTAGGGTGAGGGTTATATTTATAGTTAGGTTTAGATCTAGGATTAAGCTTGTATTAAGAATAGGGCAACGATTAGGGCCAGCATTAGAGTTATGATAAGGGATGGGGTTAGAACTAGGGATAGGGCTAGTGTGAAATTTAGAGTTAGTGATAGGGCTGAAATTAGAGTTAGGGTTTTGGATAGGGTTAAATTAGGGCTAGGATTAGGGCTAGGCTTAGTGTTCAGCTTAGGCTTAGCAATAGGGATAGCGTTAGGTTTAAGTTTAGGATATAGGTTGGTATTATAGCTAGGTTTAGACATAGGGTGAGGTTTAGAGTTAGGGTTAGGGCTGGGGTTTGGGTTAGGGTTATGATTAAGGCTAGGTTTAAAGCTAGGATAAGGGCTAATGTTTGTTTTAGATTCAGGGCTAGGATTAGTACTAGGACTAATATCAGGTCTAGGGTAATGGTTAAAGATTTTTTTAAGGTTAGGCTAATGGCTACATCTAGTGTAAGGGTTAGGTTTAGGGTAAGGTTCAGGTTTAGAGCTCGAGGAATTATTAAGATTAGGATTTGGCTTAGGTAAGGATTTAGGTTTATGGCTCAAATTAGCATTAGGGTTTAGTTAGGTTTTTTTTTTTAGGTTTAGGTTTGGTTTAGAGTAATTGATATGGTTAGCGTTAGTGATAGAGCTAGGTTTAGGCTTTGGGTTAGCATTAGGGTAAGGGTTATGGTTAGGGTAATTGATAGGGTTAGAAGTAGATTTATGGTTAGGAATATGACTTGAGTTAGGGTTAGAGTTAGTGTTAGAACTAGGGTTAGTTTTATGTTTATGTTTATGTTTAGCATAAAGGATAGTTTTTGAGCTAGGGTTAATGCAAGGTTTAGGGTTAAGTCTAGGGATAGGATTATGGTAGGTTAAAGGTTATGGTGGTGTTTAGAGCTAGGATAAGTGTTAGGATATAAGTCAGGTTCAGGGTAATTTTTAAGGTTATGATTAGGACTCGAATTAGGACTAGGGTTAGATCTAGGTGTAGTGCTAGAGTTATGGCTAGGGTTATCATTGACGTTAGGGTAAGGGTTAAGGTAATGGATAGGATTAGGTTAGGTTCAAATTTTAGTTTAGAGTTAGAATTCGTAATGGGGTTAGGATTAGAGCTATGGTTATGTTAAGATTTATGGTGAGGTTTAGGGTTTGATCTAAATTTAGGGTTATGCTTAGTGTTAATTTTAGGGTTATGTCTGTGGTTAGTTTTCTGGTTAGGGTCAGGGTTTACATTAGGGTGAAGGCTAGGATTATCAATAAGGTTAGGTTTTGGGTTAGGGTAATGGGTAGGTTTAGAGCTAGGTTTAGGGCTAGGTTAAGTTTACGATTTGGCCTACAGTTAGTGTGAGAGTTAGGGATAGGTCTAGGCTTATATTTGCTGTAAGGGTTATGCTTTGAGCTATTTTAGGATTAAGATGAGGGCTAGGGTTAGGTATAGGGCTAGTATTACGATTAGGGTTATGCTTAGGGCTAGGATTAGGCCTAAAATTAGCTCTATGTTTAGTGTTAGGTTTACGCCTAGTGTTAGGGCTATGGGAAAAGTAAGATCTAGGGTTATGATTAGGGCTAGTTTTACAGTTAGGGTTATGGCTGGGTCTAGAATTAGGATTAGGTTTTTGTTAGTTTTAGGTTTAGAGGTAGGTTTAGTTTTAAAGGCAGGGTTAGTTTATGGGTTAGAGTTAGGGTTAGGGTTAAAGACAGAATTAGGACTAGGTTTAGGTCTAGGGGTAGATAAACTTTACCTAACCCAAACACTAACATCTATGGGTTAGGTAAAGTTATTTGTTAGCACTAGAGTTAGGAATAGGGCTAGTTTTATCATTAGATTTAGGGTTAGGGATAGGGCTATGGTTTGGTTTAGGATTAAAGCAAGATTTAAGACTAGGATTAGGGCTAGGTTTTGTGTTAAATTTAGGGAAAGGGTCAGATTAAGAGCTGGGGTATTATTAGATCAGGGTCAGACTTCGGGGTTGGGTTAGGTTAATGCTTAGGGTTAAGGCTCAAATTATCACTAAGGTTATAATTAGGGTTAGGGTAATGAATAGTGTTAGGTTTAGTGTTAGGTTAGGTTTTAGGTAATGAATATGGTTAGGGTTTGTGATAGGTTTAGAGTTAGGGCTAGGGTTAGCATTAGGGTTATGGTTATCCTTAGGGTAATTTATAGGGTTAGATCTAGTTGAGGCCTAGGGTTATGGTTAGGATGAGGGCTAGAGTTTGGTTAGGGTCAGGGTTAGGTTGAGGGTTGCAGTTAGGATTAGGTTTAGTGTACGCTTTAGGGTTTGTTCTAGAATTTTTGCTATGCATAAAGTTAATTTAGGTTTGGTCTAGGGTTATGGTCATGGTTAGTGTTACTGTTAGGGCTAGGGTTATCATTAGGGTTAGGATAATAGGTTTAGATGTCAAGTTAAAGATAGGGTTAGGTTTAGGTTAGCTTTAAGTTTATTTTTAGGATTAGGGTTAGGGTTTTAGCTAGCTTATATTTCAGGTTAGGTTTAGGTTCACTGTTAGTTCTAGGGTTAGGTTTATGTTTAGGGTTAGGGTAGGTTTAACATTTGGTCGAGTGTTATCATTAGTGTTTT